>NC_073242.2:85998030-86301060 GCF_029281585.2 Gorilla gorilla gorilla
TTAAAAGCTCCTCAAGCAGCTCAACACCCAGTGGGCTGAGGGGTCGGGGGGTGCTCGGTATGGGGCGCAGTGGTGCAGGTCAGTGGGCTGGATGCAGAGACGCCGTCCCTAGCATCCCTACCTGCCTGACTTGTGGTCTCTGGGCTGCCAGCAGGAAGGCAGACACCTGCATGCCCTGGCCTTTGACAGCCGGCCCAGCCACGAGATGACTGATGGGCTGGTGGAGGGCGAGGCAGGCACCAGCAGCGAGAAGAACTCCGAGGAGCCCGTGCGCTTCGGCTGGGTCAAGGGGGTGATGGTGAGTGGGGTGTGGGTGGTGCGTGATGTCCAGAAATGGGGGTGGGGTGGCAGAGCTCCATCCAGGCTCAGCTCTGACTCTCAGGCCCTGGTGGGGCTTCAGTTTCCCCATCTGTACAATGAATTCAATGAGTTAATAGATCAATAGACAATAGATTAATGCCTGCGGGGGAGTAATTAGAAGAAACTGTGTTTCCCTAAAAAGCCACCAGGGGGCTGCACTAAACACACAAATCCGTAAATGTGTTTTTCTCCTCCATGAAGGGAAGGAAAAGGTTTGCTATAGTGAGGAGCAGGATTAAGTTTCCAGACAGTAGACAGTCAAGGACACTTGGCTTTGGAGACATTATGGGACTTTACAGAGGGGATCTTATGGGATGTAGAAGGCTTTAGCCCTGCTCCGGGAGGCAGGAGGCTGGGGTTCTGATCTTAACGCTGCCAACTGGCTGTGCCTCCGTTTCTCCATCTGAACCACGAGCCCTCCCCGACCCCCAGATGCTCATATTCAGAGCTGGGATCTCCCTCTTGGGCTGTGTTGCCAAAGCCGGGAACGGCCCTGCCACTCAGTGGGGCCAGCGACCACACCAGCCCCTCCCACCTGGAAGCTTCAGCCTCCATCTCGGCCTCTGGCTTTGCTTTAAATTTGGAAGCTGAAGTCACAGCCACCTGAGCTCTGATATCTGCTCTTACGTGGGGCGCTGGCTCACCTGGCATTTGCTGAGCTCCCTGTAAATGCCAGGCTCTGGATCAACTGCTGACCACTGGGGCCATGGTTGGGGCTGGCAGACACAGGATCCTGGGCTTGGGATGGATACAGTGAGGGCTAACAGTGCTTGTAGCCTAGCGTCAGGCCTCAACAGGAGGGTGGGAAAATAGGTGGGAGGGATAGGTGGGTCTCTGGGTGCCTCTCACCCTCTTGCCCCATAGAACCAGACTCGGAACCTACTGGAGTGGGTGAAGAAGGGACCCAGGTGTCCCCAGGGCCTAGGTGCTCGATACCCTGTCATAGCAAGGGACAGGGACTTGTCATTTGGCCTTGGGGTGTCCACCCAGGTGGCCTCTGACCCCCCTATCCTCCCAGATTCGTTGCATGCTCAACATTTGGGGCGTGATCCTCTACCTGCGGCTGCCCTGGATTACGGCCCAGGCAGGCATCGGTGAGTGCCCCTCTGGGGAAGAGGAGGGAGGGCTTGCCTGAATCCTGTTCTTCCCAGCTTGCCTGAATCCTGTTCTTCCCAGACCCCAAGGTTGCAGGATTAAACTTGGGGTGCAGAGACCAAACGGCCAGGCCTTCTCCTCCCTGGTTCAGTCTCGGGCCCCTGCAGTGACAGGGGTCAGGGTGGTGTGGCAGAGGCATGCTGGACATGGGGTCAGCAGGCCTAAGGGCTATTTGCCCTCAGTAAGCCACTTAACCTCTCAGAGCCCATTTCTACCTCAAAGCGTGCAGGTTAGAAAGCTGCACTCTGGCCGGGCACGGTGGCTCACGCTTTGGGAAGCTGTAATCCCAGCACTTTGGGAGGCCGAGGCGGGTGGATCACGAGGTCAGGAGTTCAAGACCAGCCTGGCCAACATGGTGAAACCCTGTCTCTACTAAAAATATTAAAAAATTAGCCAGGCGTGGTTGGCAGGTGCCTGTAATCCCAGCTACTCGGGAGGCTGAGTCAGAGAATTGCTTGAACCTGGGAGGCAGAGGCTGCAGTGAGCCGAGATCATGCCACTGCATTCCAGCCTGGGCGACGGAGTGTGAAACTCCATCTCAAAAAAAAAAAAAAAAAAAAAAGGAAAGCTGCACTCTGGACAGAATAGGACTCAGATGCTAGCTCTGTAGCCTGCTATGTGACTTTGGGCAAGTTTCTTAACCTCTCTGAGCCTTGGATTCCTCATTAGGAAAATGAGGGTGATAACAGAACCTACCTCAAGGAGCCGTTGTGGCGTTTACAGGATGCAAGTAAAAACACAGCGCAGATTTGGCTCCCAGAGGTGATCACGGAGTGGTAACTGCTACTTTATTTTTTATTATTAAACGAGGGTAGCTTCCCCTCCATACCTAACAATCCAATAAATGCTGGCTCAAGGGCTCACTGGCTATTCAGAGTATGGCAGGAGGTAGACAGAGACCCATTTTTTTTTTTGAGACGAAGTCTCACTCTGTCACCCAGGCTGGAGTGCAGTCATGTGGTCTCGGCTCACTGCAACCTCTGCCTCCTGGGTTCAAGCGATTCTCCTGCCTCACCCTCCCAAGTAGCTGGGATTACAGGCATGTGCCAGCATGCCCGGCTAATTTTTGTATTTTTAGTAGAGATGGGGTTTCACCATGTTGGCCAGGCTGGTCTTGAACTCCTGACCTTATGATCTGCCCGCCTCGGCCTCCCAAAGTGACAGAGACCCATTTTTCAGATGAGAAAACTGAAGTTCAGAGATGGGAGATGAACGTAGGTCGCATGGTGAATGAGTAGGCAAACTGGGGCTCCTCCCTTGGGAAATGCCCTGCCTAAGCTTTGGGTGCCCCCTGCAGTCCTGACCTGGATCATCATCCTGCTGTCGGTCACAGTGACCTCCATCACAGGCCTCTCCATCTCAGCCATCTCCACCAATGGCAAGGTCAAGTCAGGTGGGCCATCCCCCTTTCCACCAAGGCCCTCCTCTCGTGGGCTCCTAATCCTGGGGACAGGACTCCCAACTTCCCCAACCCAATGGGACACCCAGCCGCTCCTGTGGTTCCGGGAGAGGGCTCTAGGCAGGCTGTCTACACCACGAGATGGCCTTAGCTATCTCCTGCCCCGTGGGTCCTGTGGCCACCCTCTCCTGGCCTCTGCCTGCCCTGAGTCCACCCCAGCCAACCAACTCATCTGGTTTCATGGTTCCCGGCTCTGCCCTGATAGGTGGCACCTACTTCCTCATCTCCCGGAGTCTGGGCCCAGAGCTTGGGGGCTCCATCGGCCTCATTTTCGCTTTCGCCAATGCCGTGGGTGTGGCCATGCACACGGTGGGCTTTGCAGAGACCGTGCGGGACCTGCTCCAGGTGAGGCCGGGGGGCTGGACCCTGGGTAGAGGGATCCGGGCAGCCCATTGCACTCTCCTCCACCCCATCTGGGCTGGGCCCTCCTGCTGCTCTGCCTGACTTCACCCATCAGGAACCACAGCCTGATCACTGTGGGTGAGAGTGACAATCTCATCAAATAAAGGCCATTGCTTTCCCACAAGTCCCCTTTGGGGGTGTGTGTGGCCTTTAGAGCCACACTGTCCAGGCCCGTGCAGCAGCTGCTTTGGGGACTTGATGGCAGGGGTGGTGCTTGAGTTAACATCGTCCTAGCAGAGTGCACCGCACAGGAGGTGCCTCCTAGGTGGGCAGAGTCTGGGGGATGGGGAATTCAGAGGATGGCTTGCAGCCTGGCCCATTTTCCCTCCCCAGGAGTATGGGGCACCCATCGTGGACCCCATTAACGACATCCGCATCATTGGCGTGGTCTCGGTCACTGTGCTGCTGGCCATCTCCCTGGCTGGCATGGAGTGGGAGTCCAAGGTGAGGAGGCCATGGAGGAGGGGGACGTGGAGGTGGTCACGTGGAGAAGCGGGGGTTGCCAGGCCTGGGCCCTCCCTGGTCCTCTGCCTTTTCTTTTTCTTTTCTTTCTTTTTTTTTTTTTTGAGACAGAATCTCGGTCGATGTCCATGCTGGAGTGCAGTGGTACCATCTCGGCTCACTGCAACCTCCATCTCCTGGGTTCAAGAGATTCTCCTGCCTCAGCCTCCCGAGTAGCTGGGATTACAGGCATCTGCCACCACACCCGGCTAATTTTTATATTGTTTGTAGAGACGGGGTTTCACCATGTTGGTCAGGCCGGTCTCAAACTCTTGACCTCAAGTGATCTGCCCGCCTTGGCCTTCCAAAGTGCTGGGATTACAGGTGTGAGCCACTGTGCCCTGCTGCTTTGTATCTCTTTTGTGTGACAACCTAGGTCCACATGGCCCAGGGTGGGCATGGTGGCTCAGGGGGCCGGGCACCCAGACTCCTTCCGTCTTGTGCTCCCTCCATCCCTGCGCCGTGGCCTTTGTCCACCTGGTCCACCATACCCACATCCCCTCCAGTCAGAGGGAAAGCAAAGAAGGGGGAAATGAAAGGGAGGGAATTCCCTTTTCTCTTTCTTTTTATGGCACCATCTGGAAGTTTCACTATCGCTGTCACACATGGCTGCGAGGGAGCCTGGGGAGGTGTGGCCTTCAACTGAATCATGGATCCTGCTGGCAGACTCAGCCGGACAGGCCCTACAGGCAGGGCAGGACCTTGCCCCTGCAGCCTGTCCTCTCCCCACATTCTCTGACCTGCAGCTGTCAGAGGGTGACCTCCTCGCTCTTCCTTGGATGCCCTGAGCTGAATTCCCTGGACAGTTCTCTGGCTTGTTCGTTCTCCCACTTAAGGTGTCCGCTAAACACCTTCTCTCTGATGACACCTTCCCAGGTCATCCTGCTAAATGAGCTCCACCCAGTCCCCATCACACTCCCTCTTCTTTATTTATCTATTTATTTATTTATTTATTTTTGAGATGGAGTCTCGTTCTGTCGCCTAGGCTGGGGTGCAGAGGCGTGATCTCGGCTCACTGCAACCTCTGCCTCCTGGTCTCAAGTGATTCTCCTGCCTCAGCCTCCCAAGTGCTGGGATTACAGACACCCACCACCATGCCTGGCTAATTTTTGTATATGTAGTATAGACGGGGTTTCACCATGTTGGCCAGGCTGATCTCGAACTCCTGACCTCAGGTGATCCGCCCACCTCGGTCTCCCAAAATGCTGAGATTACAGGTTTGAGCCACTGTTTCCAGCCTGTATTTTTAGTAGAGACAGGGTTTCCCCATGTTGGCCAGGCTGGTCTCAAACTCCTGACCTCAGGTGATCCGCCCACCTCGGCCTCCCAAACCTCTTCTTACTTTAAATTCATCCTCCTTATTTATCAGCCAAGACAAGAGGCTTTGGCAGTCTTGTTCACTGCTATATTCCCAACTCCTTGAACAGATCCTGCGGCATAATGGGTGTTGAATGAATGAGTGAGTGAATAATGGAGAAACGGGCCCTGGGCAAATCATTTTCTGGCGGGGCTTCCCAGAGAGGTAGAACCAGACTATCTGACCTCTGGGGTCCTTCGCCTCCCCCAGGCCCAGGTGCTGTTCTTCCTTGTCATCATGGTCTCCTTTGCCAACTATTTAGTGGGGACGCTGATCCCCCCATCTGAGGACAAGGCCTCCAAAGGCTTCTTCAGCTACCGGGGTATGTGCTGATCAAGGCCCTGACCATGGCTCTGGGGACAGGGACTCTCTACCCAGGAATCTGGCCCATTGTGTGGACACTGGGAGGATGGGATTACCCAATCCCATGGTCGGGGGCTGCCTGCCCAGTGGGTCCCAGCGAGGGGGGTCAAGCCATCCAGGTGAGCCTTACTCATCAGGCCTTGCTTTTCCAGCGGACATTTTTGTCCAGAACTTGGTGCCTGACTGGCGGGGTCCAGATGGCACCTTCTTCGGAATGTTCTCCATCTTCTTCCCCTCGGCCACAGGCATCCTGGCAGGGGCCAACATATCTGGTGACCTCAAGGTGAGCAGAATACTTGCCCCTCCTGTGTCCTGGCACCACACAGGGGCTATCAGCAGAATCCTGCTCCCTGCTCTAGTGGCATCTGCCGCTGACCTGGGAGGCAGGGCTTCTAAAATCCAGCCCAGTCCAACTCAGCTCAGTTCAACCCAATCCAACTGATTCCATTCCGTTCTGAGGTTGTTTATGAAGACCAGCTGTGTTCTAGGCTTGAGGGACACCACAGAATGGCTAGGTTCCTCCCTAGTTCCCAGAACTCTCAACCTTAGGGGAAGACTGGCCCAGCTGTGACCTTAAGAGCTCAGCTTTGCTCATGCACATCTTTGCTGGGCTGACATCCTCCCAGGGCTCCCCACTGCCTTGCTGCAGGCAGGCTTCTTGGCTTGGCATTCAAGGCTCCAGCCTGCCTGTCTAGCCTCACCCCTGACCAGTGCCACCCTTCCCATGAGCCTGCTGCAGCCCTGAGGCTCTACTGCTTTGTCTGTGTTACCTTGTCCCTCCTCCACGCCTTTGCCTGTGCTGCGCTCTCTACCTGCAACTCCGTACGCTTGCTTTTTTACCCTGAAAGTCTGTTCTGTTTCTCTTTCTTTTTCTTTTTCTTTTTTTTTTTTTTGAGATGGAGTTTTGCTCTTGTTGCCCAGGCTGGAGTGCAATGGCATGATCTTGGCTCACTGCAACCTCTGCCTCCCGGGTTCAAGCAATTCTCCTGCCTCAGCCTCCTGAGTAGCTGGGATTACAGGTGCTTGCCACCACACCCGGTTAATATTTGTATTTTTTAGTAGAGATGGAGTTTTGCTATGTTGGCCAGGCTGGTCTCAAACTCCTGACCTCAGGTGATCCATTCGCCTGGGCCTCCCAAAGTGCTGGGATTATAGGGGTGAGCCACCATGCCTAGCCTCTTTTATTTATTTTATTTTATTTTTTATTTTTTGAGATAAAGTCTCGGTCTGTCGCCCAGGCTGGAAGGCTGGAGTGCAGTGGCACGATCTCAGCTCACTGCAACCTCCGCCTCCCGGGTTCAAGTGATTCTCATGCCTCAGCCTCCAGAGTAGTTGAGACTACAGGCACCTGCCACCACGCCTAACTAATTTTTGTATTTTTAGTAGAGACAGGGTTTCGCCATGTTGGCCAGGCTGGTCTCGATCTCCTGACCTCAAGTGATCCACCCGATTTGTCTTCCTAAAGTGCTGGGATTACAGGAGTGAGCCACTTCTCCTGGCCTGTTTCTCTTTCAAATACCGCCTTCAACTATCATCTCTCCCAGCCCTTCCATCAGAGTCATGGTTCCCCCAGCATAATGATGTTGGGCCAAACGCATATCTGTTGCCCCGGCATCTGGAGAATGGAGACTTGCCTCTGTCTCCCTATTCCCTCCCAGCTCAGAGCCTGGCACATACTAGGTGCTCTGTACATGTTTGTTGACTGAATCATGGTGAAATGCAGTGTTTGAGCAGTAGCACAAAGTGCTGCACCAGCAGGGAGAAGGAGAGACTGATATTGGCAGGGGTTCCAGCAGAATTTCTGGGTGCAGGGGGCGCCAGAGCTAGGCTTTGAAAGGTGACAAGCTGGCGGAATCTTTGCTCAAAGGAGGTGGCAGGCAAGAGGGGGTGATGAATGGGGAGCTAGCCCCATGCTGGAAATCACAGCTAACCCCTACCCCAAACCTCCAGTCTCATTTGGAAGGCGCTCCTTGATGCATTTTCTTAAGCAAATTAAGAGCTGTGCATTGAGCCAGGCACAGTGGCTCATGCCTGTAATCCTAGCACTTTGGAAGGCCAGGGCAGGTGGATCACTTGAGGTCAGAAGTTCGAGACCAGCCTGGCCAACATGATGAAACTATGTTTTAGTCTCCACTAAAAACATAAAAATTAGCCAGGTGTGGTGGTGGGCTCCTGTAATCCCAGCTACTCGGGAGGCTAAGGCAGGAGAATTGCTAGAACCCGGAAGGCGGAGGTTGCAGTGAGCCAAGATGGCGCCACTACACTCCAGCCTGGGTGACAGAGCGGGACTCTATCTCAAACCCCATCCCCCGCAAAAAAAAGGACTGCACATGGAGTCGACTGTGAAGCCAGCGTGGCTTTAAGCAGCTATGCACCAGGCGGTGTTGGGCACGGCCTGGAAATTGGAGAACGGCCGTTGGTTTGGCTCCTCTCCTTTGTCTGGGGAATGGCCAGCAGAGGCCTGGTCTGCCTACCCTGAGGTCCCGCAGAGGTTGGGCCTGTGCTCAGACAGCCTGGATTCCATGCAGTCTCATTAGATTGTTGCCTGGGAATTTATCTCGATGCCTCATCAAGCTTTTTAGGTTACCAATCAGCAGGCGTCAGCTGTCTCGAAGCTGGATGAGGCCCGCGCGCCTGCACTCTGTCCTAAATGCCCTCAAGCTTTAAGGGGCTCTTGGATGGCCTCCACCCATCCTGTGGGACAGCATCCTCAGCAGCAGAGCCACTGTTTGTGGAGCCCTCACTGTGACATTTTGGGCAAGTCCCTTTAAAACTCCCTGGGCCTCAGCTTCCCCAATTCTAAAATGTGATGAGTACAGCCCCCATCTTGCAGGGCGGTGGGGAGGATTCCATGTGCTAATTCATGTAAAGTGCTTAGAATAGTGCCTGGCTCAGAGCAGGAGCTAAGGGCTTCTTGTTATCATTGTCATTTTTACCATGATATAGACAAGCAAGCCAAGGTCAGAGAGGTTCGGGGGCCTGCCCAGGACTACACAGGTGGCAGAGGAGCCGGAATGGCAGTTTCTAAAACAGAGAGGCCTCAAGTACATCACAATTTCATCATCTAACAAATATGTTTTGTGCTGCCTCAGGGCATGCCCCTGTGCACAGTCCTGCCCGCACCCCAACAGCTCACATTTATGGGCACTTGTCACCTGCCAAGTTATTTTCTGATTTCACAGACGGGGAAACTGAGGCTCAGGGATGTTAAGGGGCTTCTCCCAGTGCACACAGCAGGGAAGAGGTGGGCTGAGATGTGGACCTGGATGCGCCTAACGTTGTTAAATCCCCGGGCAACAATCTCAGAGTTAGGCACATCCAGGTACACATCTCAGCCCACCTCTACCCAGCTCACCTCTTCTCTGCCTGCCTCTTCCCAGCACATCCAGGGGCTGAGATCTCAGATCTAGATGCAGGAGGCAGGATGGGGGCTGATGGCTGGTGTATTTGTGTTTTGACCACAAATTGGGTGGCTTAAAAACAGACCTATATTCCCTCCCCGTTCAGGAGGCTAAAAGTCCGGGATCCAGGTGTCAGCAGGACCAAGCTCCCCCTGAAAACCCAGGGGAGAATCCTGCCTTGCCTCTTCCTAATTTCTGGTGGCTGCTGACAGTGGCTTTCCTTGGCTGGCAACTGCATCACTCCAATCTCTGTCTCTGTCTCACGTGGCCTTCTTTCATCTGTGGGTCCTTTCCTTGTAAGGACACCAGTCATTGCATTTGGGGCCCACCCTAATCTGGTATGACCTCATCTTCACTAACTGCACCTGCAAAGACCCTGTTTCCAAATAAGGCCACATTCTGAGGTTCTGGGTGGATGTGAATTTTGGGGGACACTATTCAATCCACTAGAGGCAGGGTGGGAGGCTGGTGTGTTCTGTTGGCTTTGGAGCTGGGGACCCCATGTGCATGGCCCAGTTGAGTCAAACAGGTTTGCCGGGCAGGGCTGGCAGGTCCATGCCTGCAGGGGCCCTGCAGAGCCCTGGGGTGGAGACTCCACCCAAAGCCCTGGGAGACCGAGGCAGGGAGAAGAAATTCAACAGCTCCACATCTGGGCCACAGAGGGCACTTGGCCAAGGCTTGGAGATCCCAGCAGACCTGGGCTCGAGAGACTCCAGCTCTACACCTCTGTTCCCATTTTCCCCAGGCCTGCCACATCCTCCCTCCCACCTCCTCCTGGCAGCCCCCCAACACACTTGACTTGCTCCTAATCTGCGGTGCCATCTGCTAACTGGATGGTGAGCAGAACAGCCCAGGGAAGGCTGGGCGGGGGTTTATAAATTGACTTCCCATGGCAGGCCTGGCCTTTGCCTTCAGGTTGGAGTCTGTGTCTGGAAAGTGAGCAGGTCTTGAACTTACTGTAAAAATCCCAGTCTGTGTTGCTGCACCCAGGATCAGTCCTTGGAGCCCGAGGCTGTTGACTTTGGTGTGGTCAGGCCCAGAGCTGGGTCCTCCTCGCAGCTCTCTGCCCTCAGTTTCCCCACCAGCTGAGCAGGGGTGCCCAGGCCACGTCTCATGAAATTACATTTGAGAAAGTGCCTAGAAGAGTGGAACACATGCTGTGTTCGTGAAGGCTTGTTATCACTGTTAAGAAAATACGAGCGGCCGGGCGTGGGGGCTCACGCCTGTAATCCCAGCACTTTGGGAGGCCGAGGTGGGTGGATCACTTGAGGTCAGGAGTTCAAGACCAGCCTGGCTATCATGGTGAAACCCCGTCTCTACTAAAAATACAAAAATTAGGGCGCCTATAGTGGTGGTACATGCCTGTAGTCCCAGCTACTTGGGAGGCTAAGGCAGGAGAATTGCTTGAACCCAGAAGGTGGAGGTTGCAGTGAGCCGAGATCATGCCACTGCACTCCAACCTGGGTGACAGAGCAAGACTCTGTCTCAAAAAAAATAAAAATAAAAATAAAAAATAATTAAAAAAAAGAAAGCAAGAACATACGAGCAGAGATCTATTTCTTAGAACGGAAGGAGAAAATTTGGGGTGTATCCTATTTATGGTTGAGGAACCAGACAAATCAATTGGTGCATAACGATTGACCATGCCGTGAGGGCTGGCGGGGAGGGGAGTCCTGGTCTAGGATGTCAGTGTGGATTAATTTATTTCACCAACATCCCTGACAGATGAGGGGCCGGGGTGTGAGAGCTCAGCCCCCTGCCCAGCTGGCCGCCTGGAAGTGAACCCGGGCAGGCCGACTCCAGAGCCCACCACCCTGCCCCCGCCCTCACCACCCTCAAAGCAAACCCTGGCCAAGTGTCCTCTGTGGCCCAGGCGTGGAGCTGTTGAATTTCTTCTCTCTGCCTCCATTTCCCAGGGCCTTGGGTGGAGTCTCCGCCCCGTGATCTTGGTTGTATTCATCCCTCTCTGGGGGTCCTCAGTCGTGAGGGTCCTTCCTCTCTGTGCTGGAACGGGGGCTCTGAGGGGCCAAGGTCAGAGGTTGCTGCCCCCAGCCTCAGCCTTAGGCAAGGAGGACAGGCCTGGAAGGAGGTCCAGGGGCTGCCTAATGTCCTCCCTCCCTCCCTCCCTCTCTGCCTCCCTCCCACCCTCCCTCCCTCCCTCCCTCTCTCCCTCCCTCCCTCTCTCCCTCCCTCCCTGACTCCCTCTCTCCCTCCCTCCCTCTCTCCCTCCCTCCTCCCTCCCTCCCTGACTCCCTCTCTCCCTCCCTCCCTCTCTCCCTCCCTCCCTCCCTCCATCTCTCCCTCCCTCCCTCCCTCCCTCTCTCCCTCCCTCCCTCCCTCCCTCTCTCCCTCCCTCCTGCAGGACCCTGCTATAGCCATCCCCAAGGGGACCCTCATGGCCATTTTCTGGACGACCATTTCCTACCTGGCCATCTCAGCCACCATTGGTAAGTGGCCGGCCCAGCCAGTCAGGAGGGGGAGGGACCTGGCCTCCACCCTGCAGTGTCCCAAAACCCTGACCACTGGAAGGGATCAGAGGGTGGGGTTCGACTCTCTAACAACAGGGAGAGCTGGGCTGGGAGGGTGTGGTGACCTTAGGATGTGAAGCCTTGAACCTATCTCTGGGGTATCTTGGCAATGATCAGAGCATCTTTATGGCAGTGGGCGTGGTGGGGTCAGACCAGGCTCCTTGGGTCCCTTGAAGGCCCAGATTCATGAGTGTGAAGATCCTACAGGACAAATCTAGGAGTGATGATGATGATGATGATGATGATGATAATGATACCAGCAACTGACTTCCCATGTGCCCCGCCCTTTGCATGCCAGTCCTATCATTGTCATTTTCCCTATTTCACCAAGGAGAAAATGGGGGCTCAGAGACGTTAAGTGACCTGCCCAGGGTCACACAGCCACTGAATGGTGGAGCCAGGCTTTGAGCCCAGGCCTGGGCTGTTAACACCTGTCTTGAACTGAGATCCTCACAGGTGTACTTCCTCCCAGTGGCCCCGTTTGAGGCAAGCTGTTCACAAATGGCCAAGGGACTTGGTCCAGCTCACAGCCACTGGAGGCTTGAGATCCAGGTCTCCGATCTAAGGAGGACATTGTGATCTTGGTCACTCAAGCTCTCTGCGCCTCTGTAAAATGGCAACGACAACAAAAATAATAGTAATGCCTGCTCGTAGGTTATTGTAAAGTACTTATCATGGCTCCGGGCACACCTTCATTGTCATCATTCTCATTGCATAATGAAGGGACAGCTGCCCATCATCTGCAGCACCTCGCCCTCTGCAGAGGTGGGGCTGGAAGAGGACAAAGTAAGGAGGGAAGGCAGACCTCCCCATGCTCTCCTTCCTCCTCTCAGGCTCCTGCGTGGTGCGTGATGCCTCTGGGGTCCTGAATGACACGGTGACCCCTGGCTGGGGTGCCTGCGAGGGGCTGGCCTGCAGCTATGGCTGGAACTTCACCGAGTGCACCCAGCAGCACAGCTGCCACTACGGCCTCATCAACTATTACCAGGTACTGCCAGGAGAGCTGACCCACCAGACACAGTGGGGGCTGGGTGGAGGCTGCAGTGCCCCTTGCAGGCCTGGAAGTTTGTTGGGGGGACATAGTTTTGGGGGTTGAGGCCTAGGCTTAGGAGAGAGGGGTTCAGAGCCCAGGTCTGTCCAGTCCCGACCTGTGGGTGGACACTGGGATCTCCAGGGGTGGGTTGTGGACTCAGGTGGAGGCTCAGGACCCAGCCCCTGCCCGCAGTAGGGAATGAGGTGCCACAGATGGGAGCTCCTGGCTCAGCCCCCACCGTGGAGTCCCTGAGCCCCAAATCCCCACAGACCATGAGCATGGTGTCAGGCTTCGCGCCCCTGATCACGGCTGGCATCTTCGGGGCCACCCTCTCCTCCGCCCTGGCCTGCCTTGTCTCTGCTGCCAAAGTCTTCCAGGTGAGGCTGCAGAAAGGGGTCGAGATGACAGAGGGTGGGGAGCCTGGGCTAGAGGCACAATAGGGCGGGTCCCTGGGTGACTGCTACAAACACCTGAGGGTGTCATTAGACCGGGGTCTCTAGCCAGAAAGGAAAAGGAGCTATCAGCAAACTCTTGAAGGAAGCAGCCCCCTCCGACTTGACAAACACCTGCAGTCCCCACCCCAAACTCCCACCTGTGCCACCTGCATCCTGTCCGCAACTCCACCATTCAAGCTCTACCCGAAGCCATCCACCCCCCAGTCATGCTCTTTTACTGTCTTTATGGTAGGGTGGGGAGGGTGGAGGGGGTGAGCATCCCTGTTTAATAGAAACAGACACCAGGACCCAGGTTGGGGAGGTCACGGAGGGCACCGAGCCAGGGCTGGAGCTCAGGTGGCCCCAGGAAAGGGGAAGTGGCAGGTCCCAGCCCAGGGGTGAGTGCGGCATCTGGTGCTGCAGTGCCTTTGCGAGGACCAGCTGTATCCACTGATCGGCTTCTTCGGCAAAGGCTACGGCAAGAACAAGGAGCCCGTGCGTGGCTACCTGCTGGCCTACGCCATCGCCGTGGCCTTCATCATCATCGGTAAGGCTCTGCCAGGGCTCACAGGGCCTGGCCTCCTGTTCCCCTGGCCGGCCATGAGGGTCTTGGGGGCCGGGCTCTTCTCCTGCCTCCTCATCTCCCCGCCGGGCCTGACAGTTAGTGGGCACTAAGAGGCTAAGTCTTGAGGGGTGAGGCCCCACCTGGGAGGAGACATCGGGGGGCCATGTGATCCTTCCCCTTCCCACCTCCAGGCAGGGTGGCTCCCAAACCATGTCAGGCAGCAGAGCCTTCTGCTTTGTTAGAAGAGAACTTACCTGTTCCCCCGGTCTGCGTTCACGTGTCCTGGCAGCTAGCATCCCCCTCCCCAGGCCTAAACGAACCCCAGAACACCTTTGGAGCATGGGACAAGCTGACTGGTCCCTCCTTGGGATGGGATACCAATGGCTGGTCAGTATCCTCATAGGAATATAAACTAGACAAACCTAGTTCCTCAGGCCTAGGGCTTCTAGACTTCTTGGGCTTCAAGGTGGTAGATGTCTTAAGAGAAAAGAGCCCAGCTAATCGGTTCATTAGATCAACTTCCTATCCAGGCTTTGCCATGTGCCAGCTGTGTGACCTTAGACAAGGTACTTCACCTCTCTGAGCCTCATTTTTCTCATCTGCAGAATGGGAGCAATAGTGCCTAACAGGTGTGTCTCAGATGGGCAGGAAGAGACCACCTGTGCAGGAAGACCTACATGCATTCATATATGCACACGCACTCATATGTGCACACATATTCACATGTGCACATGCCCGATACTTGCCTAATTTACTTAGCCATGGAGGCAGAACTTGCGAGGAGAGAGGTGGCCACACCAAGCACGGGCAGTGGCCATGCTGCAACATGATGTCCCCTGGCCCCTGCTCCCTATGCAGGAGTGGGATGGGGGTAGACTACTGGCCAGCCTCCCTGGGCTCATGGGCACCCTCCTGCCAACAGTGAATCCATGCCGTTCAGGCTGGTATCACAGTCCATGAGATTTGCCCTGATAGCCTAGTCACTATTACCCAAGGTAAGCTTTTCAGACACCAGGCACTACTGGATCCTGGACCACATGAAGAGGTGGCAGGGATGGAAAAGTCTGGTCAGACTTGATGTTCCCCGGCCCCGTCTCTGCTTCCTGCTCACCGGGGCCCAGAAACACATTTCCCTGCAATATACCCTGATGCAGATTCGATGTCCTTTCATCTGGGGGGGTCTGACTTGACTTCAGACTGAGGACCATGATCTCAGATGCTCCGGGCAAGGTTCTTAGGTGATTACATGAAATCATGGACAGAGGACCTGGCACATTGGTGCACGTCGTGTTTTGGGATCCCCAGAAGCAGGCCCCGAGACAAGGATTCATATGTAAAAGTTTATCTGGGGTGCTGGGGGCAGTAGCAGGGGAGGGGAACAGGGAGACAGGGAAGAGGAAGCAGTTCTTGGGTGGGTTACCACTGGGGTACCAGTGGGGTGGAGCTGTGTTACGGCCTTAGGTGTCCTGGGCCACATTGCAAAATGTATTTCTGGCCAGGCACAATGGCTCACGCCTGTAATCCCAGCACTTTAGGAGGCTGAGGCAGGCGGATCATTTGAGGTCAGGAGTTTGAGACCAGCCTGGCCAACATGGTGAAACCATGTTTCTACTAAAAATACAAAAATTAGCTGGGCGTGGTGGTGCATGCCTGTAATCCAAGCTACTAGGGAGGCTGAGGCAGGAGAATTGCTTGAGCCCAGGAAGCAGAGGTTGCAGTGAGCCGAGATCACGCCACTGCACTCCAGCCTGGGTGACAGAGCGAGACTCCATCTCAAAAAAAAAAAAAAAAAAGTATTTCTTGCTGTCATTTGTGGTCAAAACAGTGTGACAGCCACTACCCTTGGTCATCCCATAGCCTGATGGGGTCTACTCTCACACTGACCCCCACTGTCTTAAAAGCTGGGCACTTACAGTTTATAAGACACCATCCCTTTGAGCTTCACAAAAGGATGGACCCATCTCACAGATGAGGTGGACCCATTTCACAGATGAGAAGGTTGAGACTGACTGAGCCTTGGTGGCCTGTCTGGGGTGCCCCACCCTGGGAAGGAGGGTGCCAAGCCAGTCCTTGGCAGAGTTGCCCAACAGGCTGTCCTCTCTCTCCCTGGGTCCCCGAAGCTGAGCTCAACACCATAGCCCCCATCATTTCCAACTTCTTCCTCTGCTCCTATGCCCTCATCAACTTCAGCTGCTTCCACGCCTCCATCACCAACTCGCCTGGTAAGCAAACCCTTCACCCACCTCAGGAGGAGGCACCCAGGGGGCAGGGGGAACTGGGGCATGGGGTGGGAGTGGGAGGCATGGGTGGAGGTTGGCAGCCCAAGGTCACCTCTCAATTTAAAACCATTGAAAGGGAACATTAATATAATAATAGCGGCTCTCGGCTGGGCTCAGTGGCTCATGCCTGTAATCCTAGCATTTTTGGGAGGCGGAGGTGGGCGGATCACTTGAGGTCAGGAGTTTGTGACCAGCCTGGCCAACATGGTGAAACCCTGTCTCTACAAAAATACAAAAATTAGCCAGATGTGGTAGCGGTCACCTGTAATCCAAGCTATTCGGGAGGCTGAGGAAGGAGAATCACTTGAATGGGAAAGGGGAGGTTACAGTGAGCAGAGATCGCGCCATTGCACTCCAGCCTGGGTGACAGAGCAAGACTCTGTCTCAAATAATAGTAATAATAATAATGATAATAATAATAGTGGCTCTCCTTTCTCACGCACTGACAGTGTGCACTTTACATGGATTCATACATTGTTTACCATCTGTAGGGGTTTTCCAGTCTTTTCCTTCCCCAGTTTTACAGGAATCAGGAGCCTGGTTCTTCAGAGAAAGAGAATTGCCCAAAGTCACAGCTAGGGCTGTCACAGACAGTGCTGCAGGTTGCACACTGCATAACTCTAGGAGGCACCATTCATATCATAGATTTCATACATTTGCATGTTTATGATGGAAAACTTCTGGCAGATGGCAATAAAGAGTCTTGAGGAAGACTTTTTCTTTTTTTTTTTTTTGAGACGGAGTCTGGCTCTGTTGCCCAGGCTGGAGTGCAGTTGCACGATCTCGGCTCACTGCAAGCTCCACCTCCCGGGTTCATGCCATTCTCCCGCCTCAGCCTCCCCAGTAGCTGGGATTACAGGCGCCCACCATCACGCCCAGCTAATTTTTTGTATTTTTAGTAGAGACGGGGTTTCAGCGTGTTAGCCAGGATGGTCTTGATCTCCTGACCTCATGATCCGCCCGCCTCAGCCTCCCAAAGTGCTGGGATTACAGCTGTGCCTGGCTGAGGAAGACTTTTTCTAACCAGCTCCAAATTGCCGTTGTCTTTTACTTGGCCACCTTTTACATAGACCCCAATGTGTATGATGGCCCTGGAGTTGCACCATGAGGCAGCTGTCACTAGTGGCAGCCCTGGCCTGGCCTGCTGGTGGGGAGCCAGGCAGAATCATGTCCTTCCCCCTCCATCTCACCCCCTTGGCACCATGGGAGCTGGTGCTGTTGCTGACATGGGATGTCCTGTGGCTGTATTTGGCCAGAGCTGGATGCTCCTGGTGAAATGCCAGCCAAAGCAGGCATGTGATTTGCCCCAGAGCCTGTAGACCCGGCCCAGGAGGCAGGGTGGGTGGTGCTTATGGCTGGTGGGTACAGGCTGGGACCCCGGCTCTGGGCACTGCTGGCATTACTGCCAGGCCCTGCCCAGCAGCTCTGGCCTAGAAAGAGGCTCGACTGCCAGGCATGCCCACTGACTGGTGCCCTCGGCCCAGGGTGGAGACCTTCATTCCAATACTACAACAAGTGGGCAGCGCTGTTTGGGGCTATCATCTCCGTGGTCATCATGTTCCTCCTCACCTGGTGGGCGGCCCTCATCGCCATTGGCGTGGTGCTCTTCCTCCTGCTCTATGTCATCTACAAGAAGCCAGGTGCGCATCTCAGCTGCGGGGCCTCGGCCCTCCTCCCCCAGGGTAGCCATGCAGGCGGCCCTGCCCTCCGCCCCAGTTGGAGGGCCCTGAGTCAGGCTCTGTGCTGTCCAGGGCCCCTCTCCGCCCCTCCCCTTTATCCCTCCCGATGTGGCAAGAAACCCCAGGGGATGTCCCCACTCAGGGCCTATGCCTCGACCTCTAAGCCACCCCTGGGCACCCAGGACCCTGGAATCCCCTGTCCGAAGGACCCTGAGTGAGCTTCCAGGGCCTGCTTCAGCCTCTTCCCTAGGGCTGTCCCCCAAGAGGGGCCAGCAGGCTGCTGTGCACACCTAGGCCTCAGAGGTGGCTGAGGGCTGGTTGTGTGGATGGCAGGCAGACAAAAGCTTGGACTCCGGGCAAGGTCTCTACTTGGCTGCAGGCAGGGACCCTGGGGTGGCAGCGACCTGAGGGCAGGAAACAGGACTCTAAGAAAGCCTGGGATTCTAAGTGTCAACCTGGGCTTCTAGGCCATTGCAAAGGTTTGGCAAGGCAGGAGGATATCGTGTGGAGCTTGATGTGTAACTTTTTTGGTGGGGGACTGGGGTGCAGTGTCTCATTCTGTCACCCAGGCTGGAGTGCAGCAGCATAATCTCGGCTCACTGCAACCTCCACCTCCCAGGTTCAAGCAATTCTCCTGCCTCAGCCTCCCAAGTAGCTGGGATTACAGGTGCATGCTACCATACCTGGCTAACTTTTGTATTTTTAGTAGAGACAGGGTTTCACCATGTTGGCCAGGCTGGTCTTGAACTCCTGACCTCAGGTGATTCGCCTGCCTCGGCCTCCCAAAGTGCTAGGATTACAGGTGTGAGCCACCACGCCTGGCCTTGATGTGTAACTTTTCAACGTGCAGCCACACAGTCCGCAGGCCTCCACCTTGCAGGCTGCCCATCCCAGGTGGCCCTGCTCCCACAGGTGCCCGGTGCCTAGAGAAGGCCGACATTGCCTCTGTCCCTCCACGTGTCTGGTTTCTTCTAGTGATTCCTAACTCTGCTCTCACCCCCGCTGCTCCCTTGCTCTCCCAGAGGTAAATTGGGGCTCCTCGGTACAGGCTGGCTCCTACAACCTGGCCCTCAGCTACTCGGTGGGCCTCAATGAGGTGGAAGACCACATCAAGAACTACCGGTGAGCAGAGCTGCTGGGACCCACCTGGGACCCCAGGGCCAGTGATGGCTCCACCCTGGGAGTTTCCAAGCCTAGACCTGTCACCTGACCCAGGCAGACCCAGGGTGTGTGCAGCCTCCACTCAGAGAGGGAACAGACATGGAGGAGCCACCCAGCCACCACAAGACAGGGGTGGACATATCCCGATGGGGACCAAGCAAGTCAAGGGGCCTCTCCATGTCTCGGTTTCCACAGTGGAAACGTGCTTTGTTGTTGAGGTGATTGTTGCTGCAGCTCCCATCACAGTATCGCCGGAGCCAGTGGTGACGAACCTCCCCTGGGTACCCTTCAAAGCTCATTCCCCTCTTTGTAGAGGAGGTTTATGCACCTGCCATCCTCTTCCCACCAGATCCTAATAATTATTGGCAATATCTATTTATGTCATGCTTACTATGAGCCAGGTGCTTGCAAAGTGCCTTACACAGCCTTACAAGAACCGGCTGAGGTCCAGGAAATTACTAACCCAGTCCCAAGAACACTGAGGCACAGAGAGGTTAAGTAACTGGCCCCAGGTCACACAGCTGGCGAGTGGCCGATTAAGTCTGGCTCCCGTTGACTCAGGTCATGGCCCTTGACCACTGCCCTCTGCTACCTCTTGACGCAGAGGCTGAGTCACCTTCCCGGGTAGCTGATGAGTTTGTAAGTGACAGGTTTCCTCACTCCCAGGCTTTGTTCTTTCCCCCACCGTGCTGGGCTAGGCAGGGCAGGGGACATGCATGGGGGGTAGCATTTTGTGGCCTGAGCAGGAAGGACCAGGGAGACTAGTGTGGAGGTCGCCAAAAGAGCAGGAAGGGCCCCAAAAGTCACCCTGGATTTATAGGTGGGAAGCCGAGGCCCCAAGCATGTAGGGTCATGCTGGTGGCCACACCACCATTCAGGGAGCCTGGGAGGTGCCTTTCGCACCCAGACCCCCGTGGGCTCTCTCCTGATGGCTCCTGCCCTTTTCCCTTCCCTCCTCAGCCCCCAGTGCCTGGTGCTCACGGGGCCCCCCAACTTCCGCCCGGCCCTGGTGGACTTTGTGGGCACCTTCACCCGGAACCTCAGCCTGATGATCTGTGGTCACGTGCTCATCGTGAGTGGCCCCTGGAGGGGCACAGGGGATCAGGCATGGTGGCTCATGCCTGTAAACCCAGCACTCTGGGGAGCCAAGACAGGTGGATCACCAGAGGTCAGGAGTTTGAGACCAGCCTGGCCAACACAGCTCCTGGGGGAGTCGCCTGGGTGTGATGTCCACCCACAGAGTGGGGGCCGAGGGGATGCGGAGCAAGGGGCACCCAGCCAGGCACCCCCCATGGACCCCATTCTCTCCCCTTCCTGGCCCCTCTTGCTGGTTTCTCCCCCAGCTGCCCTGCCTCTTTTCTGCCCCCTCCCTCTCCCTTCCTCCCCGCTTTCTCCCCCACTCCTTGTGTTTCCCTTATCTGGGCAAAAGAAAAGGGCACCGTGGGTGCTGCCAAGCCCCTGGGGCAGCCTCCAGGGCAGGAGAGGGGTTGAATCTCAGGCTGGAGGGTGAAGGCAGCTGGTGATGTCCCCTGCCCCTCCCACCCACAGGGACCCCACAAGCAGAGGATGCCTGAGCTCCAGCTCATCACCAATGGGCACACCAAATGGCTGAACAAGAGGAAGATCAAGGCCTTCTACTCGGATGTCATTGCCGAGGACCTCCGCAGAGGCGTCCAGATCCTCATGCAGGTGCCATGGACTGGGGGCTCCCCTACAGGACTTACGGCTTGGTGGCACAACCTGGAAGGCAGAAAGTCTTGGCAGCCCCTTTGCTTAAGCCCCTTTTGCTGCAGAAGGAGCCCCAACTTTTTTTTTTTTTTGAGACTTGTTTTGCTCGTCACCCAGGCTGGAGTGCAATGGTGTGATGTCAGCTCACTGCAATAACCTCCGCCTCTCGGGTTCAAGCGATTCTCCTGCCTCAGCCTCCTGAGTAACTGGGATTACAGGCACCCACCACCACACTCGGCTAGTTTTTTTGTGTTTTTAGTAGAGACGGGGTTTCACCATGTTGGCCAGGCTGGTCTCTAACTCCTGACCTCAGGTGATCCACCTATCTCGGCCCCCCAGAGTGCTCGGTTTACAGGCATGAGCCACCATGCCTGGCCAGAGCCCCAACTTTCTTATGTCTCCAGATGTGCTGGTTCTGGGCACTTTCTCAGAATGCCCAGGACCTGGGAAACTGACTTGGAAGCCTGTGGGGGCTGGTGTCACCTTGGCTAATTCTAACTCTTGGGGGCACTGGGAGGGATGTAGGGTGTTGGTGACCAAGCGAGAACTAGAATCGAGGATTCTGGAAATCAGATATTTCCTCCCATCAGTCATCTTTCTCCCAATAAAGTTTTGTTTTGTGCAAAACAAAAATTTTTAAGATTTTATATATATACATATATATATATATATATATTTTTTTTTTTTTTTTTTGAGAATCAGCACATCTGGAGACATCAGAAAGTTGGGGCTCTGGCCAGGTGGATCACCAACTCTGCCCCTCTGATGGGTTCCCCATCTCACCCCTATCCCCTGGCAGGCCGCAGGTCTCGGGAGAATGAAGCCCAACATTCTGGTGGTCGGGTTCAAGAAGAACTGGCAGTCGGCTCACCCGGCCACAGTGGAAGACTACATTGGCATCCTCCAGTGAGTCAGGGGAGAGGAAGGGGCTTGGGGTCTGTTAATTTGGGCCCATTGGGCCTTGAGAAGTGGAAAAGAAGTAGTGGGTGCTTAAAAAGTTGAGTCCTGCTGGGCAAAGTGGCTGGCATCTGTAGTCCCAGCTACTTGGGAGGCTGAGGCAGGAAGCTCACTTGAGCCCAGGAGTTGAAGGCTGCAGCGAGCAAAGATTGCACTGCTGCACTCCAGCCTAGGTGAAAGAGCAAGACCCCATCTCTGAAAAAGAAGTTGAGTCCATTTTCTCAAAGCTAAAGAAGAAACACGCTGAGGCTGAAGATGCCCGTCTCTGACCTGTGAGTCATGGACACCAAAGCCAGCTGGGGCCAGGCAGGTAGCACCATGAGTGAAGTGGGCCAGGCATGGGGTGATAGGGAGCAGTGGAGACTGTGGCAACCCAGAGAGAGTGGCTCCTACTTGGCTCGTGTCCATTCAGAATGGGCTCTAGTGCCCGTGCAGAAATGTGGGCCCAATGTTGCCAGATCTTTTAATTTTTTTTTTCTTTTTTTTTTTTTGAGACGGAGTCTCACACTGTTGCCCAGGCTGGAGTGCAGTGGCGCGATCTCGGCTCACTGCAAGCTCTGCCTCCCGGGTTCACGCCATTCTCCTGCCTCAGCCTCCTGAGTAGCCGGGACTACAGGCGCCCGCCACCACGCCTGGCTAATTTTTTGTATTTTTAGTAGAGACGGGGTTTCACCGTGTTAGCCAGGATGGTCTCGATCTCCTGACCTCGTGATCCGCCCGCCTCAGCCTCCCAAAGTGCTGGGATTACAGGCGTGAGCCACCGTGCCCGGCTGCCAGATCTTTTAATTTTTCAGAGTAACTGCAAATGTGAGTTTTTAGGTGAGAACCTCATGCCTCCCTGTGGGCTCCAGAAGGTGCACAGGGAACCAGCTCAAGAGCTCTGAGGCAGTGCCCCTGAACAGGGAAGTGAAACCAGGCCCTGAGGACGGAACTCCCTGGGGACTTCAGGGCTGACTCCAAACTCTTCATCAGTGCTTGCTGTGTGAGGTCCAGAGATGCCTCCCTCAGTGGCTTTTCTGTGTTGATGTTGTTGTGTGAGGTATCACTGAACAACATGAGGCTGAGGATTGGGGCCCTGAGACCTGCTTCCAGGTATGCTGTTAACCAGCTGGAGGACTCAGAGCCATGTTGGCCAGGCTGGTCTCAAACTCCTGACCTCAGGTGATCTGCCTGCCTTGACCTCCCAAAGTGCTGGGATTACAGGCGTGAACCACTGTGCCCGGCCTCCAGACATCTTTATAGACAGCCTATTGCAGGAGTAAAGCTCCTCTCATGAGCATGTCTGTCCTTTGGTCCACAGTCTCAGCCATGTGATTCTAATCCCACCTGCTCACTCCCTTAGCTGTGTGACCATGGGCAAGTTACTCTCCAGAACTCAGTTTTTGCATCCATAGAATGGAGGGAATAATTACCATCCCCACCTCCATGGGCAGAGCTGAGTTGTGGGGGATTATCCAAATGTATCAGGAGGACAGGGCTGACTTGGTTCCCCTGAGTACCGGATCTGCAGGATCCACAGTGCCACAGACTGTAGAGCTGGAGGAGTCCCGGGGTACTCTCCAATTCTGCCTGTACAGGATACAGATGGGGAAACTGAGGCCCAGAGAACAGAAAGGGCATGGCAGGAGGCAGAGCCAACTCTAGACATCTGGTCTCCTGGGTGCCAGGTCACCTCCCCAGTGGGAGCTGGGGGAGAAGCTGGACCTCACCTCCTCTCTTTCCAGTGATGCCTTTGATTTCAACTATGGCGTGTGTGTCATGAGGATGCGGGAGGGACTCAACGTGTCCAAGATGATGCAGGTGCACAGTGAGTACATGCCCCACCCACTCCCAGAAAGTTCTAGAACACATTTTTTGTTTTTAAATGGCAGAGGGAAAAATGAGTAAGAAATAAAAGGTTACAGACTCATAGAAAGTCGCCTCTTAATGGTCCCTTAGAGCCCGTCAGTTTTCCCAGAAAGAGAAAGCAACGCATTCAAGGTCATGCTTCCCAGTTGGGGCACAGCCAGGACTGGAACTCAGGGTTCCCCAAATCACAATTGGGTCGGGGCAAAAGGATCTAATATAGGCCGGACATGGTGGCTCACGCCTGTAATCCCAGCGCTTTGGGAGGCCAAGGCAGGTGGATCACCTGAGGTCAAGAGTTCAAGACCAGCCTGGCCAACATGGTGAAACCCTGTCGCTACTAAAAATACAAAAATTAGCTGGGTGTAAGGGTGGTGCACACCTATAATCCCAGCTACTTGGGAGGCTGAGGCAGGAGAATCACTTGAACCCAGGATGTGGATGTTGCAGTGAGCCAAGATCGCGCCATTGCACTCCAGCCTGGGTGACAAGAGCAAGACTCCATCTCAAAAAAAAAAAAAAAAAAAAAAGATGTAATAGAAAACCAGGAAAGAGGGGAGAGGAAAATGCCTGCAGGAAGATGCCAGAATATGAAAATACATAATGACCATGGGAACCGGGCATTTTGGTCCACTGAGTAGGGATGTGTTTTGCATTTTAAAGTCATATATGTCTGCAGACTCTGAATTAGAAATATTTAGAAAGGATGGGTGTGGTGGCTCGTGTCTGTAATCCCAGCACTTTGGGAGGCTGAGGCAGGTGGATCGCTTGAGTCTAGGAGTTCAACACCAGCCTGGGTAACATAGCAAGACCCCATCTCTACTAAAACAAAAAATTAACCAGGTGTGGTGGCACGTGTCTGGAGTCTCAGCTACTTGGGAAGCTGAGGTGGGAGGATTGCTTGAGGCCAGGAGTTTGAGGCTGCAGTGAGCCGTGATTGCACCACTGCACTCCAGCCTGGGTGACAGAGCAAGACCCTGTCTCAAAAAAAAAAAGGAAATATCTAGAGGTGTGAAAGCAATAACGTGTATGGCAACAAATGAGAGGCAGTGCTGGAGAGACTGGGAGCTTGGAGTCCACGTCTCTTGCAGCCAGGGGCTGGGTCCATTCCTTTGTGCCATTGCTGAGGGCATGTCTGGCACACGGCAGCTGGTCAATAACTATTTATGCCACCAATATTTACAGAGCAGTAACTCCACTCCTGACCAACGCTGCTCTCGGTGCTGGGGTTACAGGCACACCAAAAGCCAAAAAGCCTCTGCTCTTGAGAAGCTGACACTCCAGAGGGAAAAGCAGACACTTGCCAGTGGACCCATAAGTTATTTCAGATTGTGAGAGTGTCTGGAGAAAACGGGTGCAGGGCGTAGTGGCCAGGGAAGGCCTCCCTCAGGAGGGGGCCTTTTGCTGAGGAGGCCAGGGCTAGGGGAAGTATGTTCCAGCTCAGGGCGCACCCACCGCCACGGCCCAAGGTGGGGATGAACGTGGCCTGTTTGAGGGTCAAGAGGAGGCCAGGCGCGACTGGAATGTGAGGAGCCAGGCAGGAGGCAGGTCAGAGGGAGGCCAAGGCCAGGTGCAGTGGGGCCGTGGAGGCCAGGCAGGGCGTCAGGACTTTCTTCCTAGCATTAAGGGAGCCCTGTCAAGGAGGAACCCACGGTGCCCTCAGACAAGGAGAGCTTGTAACAAAGCTGCCTTTTCTTTTGCAGTTAACCCCGTGTTTGACCCAGCGGAGGACGGGAAGGAAGCCAGCGCCAGAGGTGCCAGGCCATCAGTCTCTGGCGCTTGTCAGTGTTCCCACTCAGAGCTCAGGGCACTGTCGCCCTGTGGGGCGGCTAGGGGTGGGCCACTTGGGAACTTGGTCGAGGACAGGTGGTTTTTTCTTGTGACAGTGGTGCCTGAGTAACTGGAGTTGGGAACTGGAGGGGCTTGGCCGTGTCAAAGATTGCCAGCAGCCAGGCGCAGTGGCTCGTGCCTATAGGCTGAGGCGGGAGTTCCAGGCTGCAGTGAGCTGTGACCGCACCACTACATTGCCAGCCTGGGTGACAGAGTGAGACCCTGTCTCAAAAAAAGAAAAAATATTGCCAGGAGGTGGAGAATTCAGGGTCACGGCATCATGGGGACCCACCTAGCAGGCTCTGGGGCCCTTGTCCCACCCCTGCCAAGGCCCCTCTAGCCATGCAGGGTGGGGTGGGATTTTCCTTCGTCCTCTCCCACCATCACTCCGGGAGAAAGGGGGCCTGAAGTGCAGGCGGGAGGGCTGCTGTGGGCATTTGTGAAGGGTGCAGGGGGTGTTTAAGGGAATGGAGAGTGCACTTCCCTATCTACCCAGAGGGCTCTGGGACTGCCCCCAACCCCAGTACTTACCAGAATCCCGGGAGAGAGAAGCTGAAAGCAGGGCAGGGGCACATCACAGCACTGAGCGTCCTGGGCCCCGGTTCCTGTTCCACCTGCCAGAGAACCCGTGTTCAACATCAGAAGGGGCGTTGGTGGGGCCCTGGGCCAGGCCTGCCCGGATGCGTGGCAGCTGGCTCTGCTCTGACCCGCCCCCACCTCCTGCAGTGGACCCCAAGGCCCTGGTGCAGGAGGAGCAGGCCACCACCATCTTCCAGTCGGAGCAGGGCAAGAAGACCATAGACATCTACTGGCTTTTTGACGATGGAGGTCAGTGACCCCCTTGGATCAGCCCTCCTGCCCGGCGGGGGAGGGGTGGTGGTGGTCTTCCTTCCTTCTCCTTCCTGGCCTGCTCTCAAAGGGGACAGGGGCTCCTGGGCCCACCAGTGAGCTCAGGGGAGCCCGGAGGGACCCCTCTGTCTGGCCTCTAGTTTTTTGGTTATAAAATGGGAAGCTTTGAGAGAAGAGCTGAAGTCGCCATGACATGGAAACTTCTGACTGGATGGCCCTTAGGGGCACAGGCAGGTGATATAAATGGGGAGATGGGCGGTGCCCAGGAAAGCTGGAGGAATATTTTTCACTTCACAATGAAATATAACCTTTCCCATTAAAAAAAAAAAAAGTGACTTTCAGCTTTATTGCTCCTACCTTTGATAGAGTCACAGATAGAAAGAAAATGTCTTCGCTCCAAAGGAATGAGTCCTATTAATAACTGCCGAAATAGGCTGAGCACTTACTACCTGCCTGACAGGGAATTCCCTACCTAATGCCGTCCCCAGGTAGGAGCTGTCATGATTAACTCCACTTTATAAATAAGGAAAATGAGGCACAGAGGATTACAAGGTGATATGTGACAGCTGGCCCTTGGTCTTGTGTGTGGAGAGACAACAGAGAGGGATGAGGGCTCCCACACACTGGTCAAATATTCACTCTTCAAGAACTGCCAATGACCTCGATTTTTATGTGAAACTCCTCAATTATTAAATGACTTTTGTTTTTTATTATTCTTTTTGAGACGGAGTCTCGCTTTGTCGTCCAGGCTGAAGTGCAGTGGCATGATGTCGGCTCACTGCAACCTCTGCCTCCTGGGTTCAAGCGATTCTCCTGCCTCAGCCTCCTGAGTAGCTGGGACTACAGGCGGCTGCCACCACGCCCAGCTAATTTTTGTATTTTTATTTATTTATTTATTTATTTATTGAGATGGAGTCTCACTCTGTTGCCCAGGCTGGAGTGCAATGGTGTGATCTCGGCTCACTGCAACCTCTGCCTCCTGGGCTCAAGTGATTCTCCTGCCTCAGCCTCCTGAGTAGCTGGGATTACAGGCGTGCACCATCAGGCCCAGCTAATTTTTTGTGTTATTAGTAGAGATAGGGTTTTACCATGTTGGCCAGGTTGGTCTTGAACTCCTGACCTCAGGTGATCCACCTGCCTTGGCCTCCCATAGTGCTGGGATTATAGGCATGAGCCATGGTGCCCGGCCGCCAGCTTGTTTATTTAAATATGCTGCACAAGCACAAATAAACCCTACCCCACAGAGCACCGTGTGCGACTTGGGTTCAGTCAGGCATGTTCATTATACATATGGGTCGACTGGGGTCCAGCAAGGAGAGGAAGGGGTTTGCTAATGGCAGAGCGGGGCAGGAACCCACATAGTGCTCTGTCCTGAGTGTATTTTTGTCATGACTCACGGGGACTCTCCTTGCCAGGCCTCACCCTCCTCATTCCCTATCTCCTTGGACGCAAGAAGAGGTGGAGCAAATGCAAGATCCGTGTGTTCGTAGGCGGCCAGATTAACAGGATGGACCAGGAGAGAAAGGCGTAAGTGTGGAGGGCTGGCCCGGGGGTGACTGCAGGGACCAGTGCCATCTTAGCTCCACCCAAGGCTGTCCCCTACCCCGGATCCTCTACCACCACCCCCAGGTGGGCTCTGAGATTGTCCCAAAGCCCAGGGCCAGCTCTCTCCAGGCCATGGCAGTGGGCAGGAGCAGGAGCAGGAGCAGGTTTCTCTCCATTCCAGAAGTTGTTCTTGTTTCCTGCCCCCTTCAATAAATGCAGATGCCCTAGGCTTTGCTACGACAGGGAGGGGAGTTAGGTTGTAAAGTCACAAATCTCTGGGTTTGGATAACAAGAAGCATAAAAATAAGAAAGAAAAGGAATCCATTTTTTAAATTTAAAGTTAAAAAAAGACAAGAAAAATTGAAAAAAAAAAAGATAAAAAAGAAAAAGAAAAAACAAATCTCCTCCAGGAGGAACCTGTATGAAATGAAGGATGGGCTGGGCCAAGGCAGCTGGATCAAGGAGTCCAGGAGTTCGAGACCAACCTGGGTGACATGGCAAAATCCTGTCTCTATGTTTTAAATTTTTATATATTTTAATTTTTTTTTTTTTTGAGATGGATTCTCGCTCTGTCACCCAGGCTAGAGTGCAGTGACGCAATCTCGGCTCATTGCAACCTCCACCCCCTGGGTTCAAGCAATTCTCCTGCCTCAGCCTCCCTAGTAACCAGGATTAGAGGCGTGCGCTACCATGCCCAGATAGTTTTTTTGTATTTTTAGTAGAGATGGGGTTTCGCCATGTTGGCTAGGCTGGTCTCGAACTCCTGACCTCAAGTGATCCACCCACCTCAGCCTCCCAAAGTGCTGGGATTACAGGTGTGAGCCACTGCCCCCAGCCAATATTTTAAATTTTTATATAAATATTTTATATATATTTAAAAATTTATATATAACTTTTTGAAAAAAGGAAATGAAGGCTGGAGAACACACCTCCTCCTGAGAAATGAAGTAGGGGCTAGAATCCTTTAGGGCATCAGTCCCCAACCTTTTTGGCACCAGGGACTGGTTTCGTGGAAGACAATTTTTCCACAGGCTTGGGGGAGAGTGGTGGTTTTGGGATTGTTCAAGCTCATTACATTTATTGTGCCCTTTATTTCTATTATGATTACATGGTAACATATAATTTAAAAATGATACAACTCACCATAATGTAGAATCAGTGGGAGCCCCGAGCTTGTTTTCCTGCAACTAGATGGTTCCATTTGGGAGTGATGGGAGACAGTGACAGATCATCAGGAGGGTTCATGGCCCTCTAGGATCCTGCAAGAGGGTTCGTGGCCCTCTAAGAGTCTAATGCCACTGCTGATCTGACAGGAGGCAGAGGTCAGATGGTAATGAAAGCGATGAGGAGCGGCTGTAAATGCAGATGAAGCTGCGTTCACTGCCATGCACCTGGTTCCTAACAGGCCATGGCTGGTACCTGTTGGCAGCCCCGGGGGTCAGGGGCCCCTGCTTTAAGGCAGTGTCTCCAATGCATGGGATGCAGACTCTGGGTGAGACAAGAGGTGACTTTAGTGGCCAGGGGTTGAGGCAGCAAATACCACTGAGTCTTTTGGTGAGAAGTGCCTTTTAATTCTCCTCCAATTCTGGGGCTGATTCTGCAGAAAGTCCTGGTTTAGCCTTGGCCTGTCCTTCCCTTTGGTAACCTGTTCTTGTCTCCCTGAGCAAGAGGAGTGGGCTGGACGCATGGGCTTGGCAGGCAATGGCATCTGGCCAGAACTTAGTGACCCTGGTTTATCGACATGGGTTTTACTGGACACCTCTCCCTGGCAAGAGGTGCTGGTTTTCTGTTTAAAATTGTGATGTTGGCTGGGCACAGTGGCTCTGCCTATAAATCTTGGCACTCTGGCAGCAGGCCAAGGCAGGGGATTGCTTGAGGCCAAGGGTTTGAGACCAGGCTGGGCAACTTAGTGAGAGCCCGTCTCTACCAAAAAACTTAAAAAAAAATTAACTGTGAATGGTGGCATGTGCCTGTAGTACTAGCTACTTGAGGCTGAGGCAGGAGGATCACTGAGCCCAGATCAAGGCTGCAGTGAGCTATGATTGCACCACTGCACTCTAGCCTGGGTGAAAGAACAGACACTATCTCTATTTTTTAAATAATAATAAAGATAAAATTTAAACAAATAAATAAAATAATGATATAAAATTTCCCTTTGAAATGTATCTAAGTTTGGTCCAGGCGTGGTGGCTTATGCTTGCAATCTCAGCACTTTGGGAGACCAAGGTGGGTGAATCAGCTGAGGTCAGGAGCTCAAAACCAGCCTGACCAATATGGTGAAACCCCACCTCTACTAAAAATACAAAAATTAGCTTGGCATGGTGGCATGTGCCTGCAGTCCCAACTACTCAGGAGGCTGAGACAGGAGGATTACTTGAACCTGGGAGGCGAAGGTTGCAGTGAGCCGAGATTGTGCCGCTGTACTCCAGCCTGGGCAACAGAGCAAGACTCCATCTCAAAAAAAAAAAGTATCTAATTCAGAATGTGAGTTGGTTTAAACAGAAAAGGAAGTAAATAGTAAGGCAGGTGGCACACAAGTATGGAGTTGACAGGTGTCGGCAGGTGGAATTGGGCAGCTGCTGCTTTGAGCAAGTTCAGGTGAGGTGGGAGGTGGTAGGCTGGAGGTTGGCTGGAGGATACAGACAGATGAGGCAGTTTGCCCAAAGTCATCCAATTAATTGGCCAAAAAGAAGAACCCCTGCCCGGTCTCTAGTGCCCTTTGCAAGTATCTTGGCTGTGATGCCCCAGGTTCAGAGTAGGAGGGGATCCCCCGGCCTACACCACCCGGTCCTATGCCAGGATGGCCTCCCGTGCTCCATTCTCTATCACCCGCAGTGTGAGTTAAGGAAACCCAGCAATCCTATCACTTTGTCCTCACCCCCACTAAGAACTTTCTCCTGGGAAAGCCCCTTTTCAGCAATGCTAAGGAAAGTGTTGCTTGGGAAAAGCAGCATCTGCCTTCTCTGTGATCTCCAAAAAGTAAATAAGATATGAGATTGTTCTGCAGTCTCTGCTTCCTGTCCTGGCTCTGAATGGAAGCTGGGTTCAGTAGGTTTGGTATAGCTCAAGGCTATGGAAGCCTGGGCTAACAGCATGTCCTTGGTGGGAAGGTTAGGTAACCCTTCTCTGCCTGCCTCTGTCCCTTGGTGGGCCACATCCTCTGCTCTCTACATAATCCTGGGGCAGGTCTATGCTGCCCTTGCCTAGGCACTGCCCAAGCCTGCCAGCCTCCGGTTCTACTGCACACCAAGACAAATCTGCCCATGGCTCTGCTTTCAAAATTTCACTCCCCAAGATCAGGGACCAGCAGCGGCTTGCCTGCTGGGTCCCAGCCTGGTCCTCCAGACTTGTTTCCCATTTCTTCCTCTCTCCCAGCACACTCCGTGCATCCCAGCCAGCTCCTCACTGCCCTGTTCCACCCCCCTGCACCCCGATGCCTTCCCTCCTTTTGACTGTTCCCCACCAACCAGTCCAGTGGTCCCTAACCAGGCTGGCACATCAGAATCACCTGGGGCATTACCAAAACCATGTCCTTCCCAGGGGTTCTGACTCAATGGTGGGCAAGGGGGTCAGGGGGAGGGCCCAGGCAGGTGTATTTTTTTGTTGGTTTGATTTGGTTTGATTTGGTTTGGTTTTTTTGAGATGGAGTCTTGCTCTGTCACCCAGGCTGGAGTGCAGTCGGCTCACTGCAAGCTCCACCTCCCAGGTTCACGCCGTTTTCCTGCCTCAGCCTCCCGAGTAGCTGGGACTACAGGCACCTGCCACCACGGCCGGCTAATTTTTTGTATTTTTAGTAGAGACGGGGTTTCACTGTGTTAGTCAGGATGGTCTTGATCTCCTGACCTCGTGATCCACCCGCCTCGGCCTCTCAAAGTGCCGGGATTACAGGCATGAGCCACTGCGCCCGGCCAGGTGTATTGTTTTGAAGGCTTCTTGGGTAATGTCAGTGTAGACCCTCCCCTACCCCACCCGCTTTGGCCTGTAACAATCTTACCCCTCTTTCACCATCCAGCCAGACCGCCACCTCTGTGAAGTCTTCCCTGACTGCTACAAACCACAGTAGGCTTCTCCTTCCCTGTTAGATGCAAAGTCAGTGCCATCTGTCTTGCTACTCCTGGTTCTGTACCTACTTTCTTGTGGGTTATCTTCGCTTCCTCAGCCGCTCTAGAATTTCCTTTATTCAACTTTCCTATTCCTTAGACCTTTGCTACTCAAAGTGTTGTCTGTGGACCAGCAGCATTGCATCCCCTGGGAGTGTGTTAGAAATGCAGAATCCCAGGCCTCACCCCAGACCAGCCGAATCAGAATCAGCGTGGTAACAAGATCCTCAGCAGATGCGTAGACATGTGAAAATTTGGGGTGCGCTAGTACAGAGATGGCCACCAGATACTTGGGAAAGTCTGATCAATTACTTTTCCGTTTCACTTGTCGTCATCTAACCCATTTTACGGGTATTCGTTTCCTGTCTGCCCCTACCCCCATGTTCTACAAGGGCAGGCTTTGATCTATTTTCCTCACTGCTATGTAGTCAGTAGGTGCTCAGTGAAAATTAGTTGAATGAATAAATACATTTTTAAAACTCTCAGGCTGGGCATGGTGGCTCCAACCTATAATGCCAGCACTTTGGGAGGCCGAGGCAGGAGGATCACCCGAGGCCAACATGGCGAAACCCTGTCTCTACTAAAAATACAAAAATTAGCCAAGCGTGGTGGCACACATCTGTAATCCCAACTACTTGGGAGGCTGGGGCATGAGAATCGCTTGAACCTGGGAGGCAGAGGTTGCAGTGAATCGAGATTGCACCACTGCACTCCAGCCTGGGAGACAGAGCAAGACGCTGTCTCAAGAAAAAGTAATAACAATAAACCCTCCATGTGTCCTCCAGGATCATTTCTCTGCTGAGCAAGTTCCGACTGGGATTCCATGAAGTCCACATCCTCCCTGACATCAACCAGAACCCTCGGGCTGAGCAGTAAGTTCTGTTTTGGGGCTTCCAGGCAGAAGGGCCAACTGTGTGTCTGGAGACCCCCTCCGCCGGCTGCCCCCTTTTTCCTTGGTAAACTAGGAGCAAGGGTCTCTCCTCCAAGCCCTTCCTAGATGTGTCAGAGGGCACAACTTCTGCAGTGGCTGTGGCCGGGGCCTGTCCCCTCCCTGGGGCTGAGGGGACCACAGGGCAAGGCGGCTGCAGCCCCTGACATTGTGTTAACACATTGGTGCTGGGAGAGGGGAAAAGGTGAGTGACCTGGGCAACAACTTCCTTCCTCCTTCCACGCAAGCGCAAGAGCACAGATTTTAAGCAAACCCCTGTGTGAATTTGTAGCAGTGACCAATGGCAGGTTCAGCAGGGACTGTTTGCTTTCCAAATGGTATAACTTCGTCTTCTTCAAATAAGACATTTACAAACAGGATTTGTATTTTGTCAATCAGTGTGCGTGAGGTTTTCCAGGACTGTCTCCTCACTAAGGTATGTTTCCTCCTGACCTCCTAGCCCTAACTTTTCTCTTACGTCTCCCAGCCATAAGGATGTCCCCCATCTGGACAGGGAAGGAAATCAAGACAAGCAGAAAGGAGCTGTGTAATAGTGATGCATACATTGGCTCCAACCATTTGTTAGGAGCTGTGCTTGGTGCTGCAGAGGCAGAGATGAGGAATCTGCAGCCCCGTCCTCCAAGCATGGCTGCAGGCTGGTGAAAGCCAAGGGCAGTTGCAATGCTGCAGAGACAGATCAGGGTGCCAAGGAGAGTAGGATTGTCTCTATTGGTGGAAAAGCAAAGCCTTGCGAAAGGCTGGCCTTGATGATCAAAAAGAGATCAGGGAGATCTTCCAGGAAGAAGAGACAGCAGGAGCAACATACAGACCCCATCTAGCATCTGATTTTTATTTATTTATTTATTTATTTATTTATTTATTTATTTATTTATGAGATAGAGTCTTGCTCTGTCACCCAGGCTGGAGTGCAGTGGCGCAATCCCAGCTCACTGCAACCTCTGCCTCCCAGGTTCGAGCAATTCTCCTGCCTCAGCCTCCCAAGTAGCTGGGATTATAGGAGCACACCACTGTGCCCGGCTAAATTTGGTATTTTTAGTAGAGATGGGGTTTCACCATGTTGGCCAGGCTGGTCTCAAACTCCTGACCTCAGGTGACCCACCTGCCTTGGCCTCCCAAAGTGCTGAGATTACAGGCATGAGCCACTGTGCCCAGCCTAGCATCTTATTTTAAAAATCCCCTCCATTGACCTTTCATCTGCCTCCAGCTCCTGGACCATTTCTCTCCTCCTTGGCACAGCCAGACTCCAAGATGTTTGCACTCTTTGTCGATCCCTCCTCCCTTCCCCTAATCCTCCCGCTCCCAACCCACTGCCCCCGCTGTCTGTCTGAGACCACTCTTGCCAGCATCATCAGTGACCTCCACATTGCCACACCCACAGAGTCCTCTCTCTCTACCTTTCAGCTGCACTTGACAGTGATCCTTCTTGAGACCGTTCCTTCTTTTGGCTTCCAAGACACCCCTTCCACTGGTTTCCTCCTGCATCAGGGGCCCTTCCTCCAGTTCCTCTGCTGGTTCTTCCTCCTTGACCTCACTTGCCCTTGCTGGCATCCTTGGGGTTTGGCCCTGACCCTTTTCCCTTCTCTCCATTTACTCTGTCCCAGGTGAGCTCATCCATCCTTGTGGCTTCAGATAGCATCATCTGAATGCCAATCAGCCCTACATCTCTCTCTCTCTCTTTTTTTTTTTTTTTTTTTTTTTTGAGACAGTCTCACTCCATCACCCAGGTTGGAGTACAGTGGTACCATCTCAGCTCACTGCAACCTCCACATCCCGGGTTCAAGTGAGTCTCCTGCCTCAGCCCTCTGAGTAGCTGGGATTACAGGTGTGTGCCACCACACCCAGCTAATTTTTGTATTTTTAGTAGAGACAGCACTTCGTCAGGTTGGCCAGGCTGGTCTCGAACTTCTGACCTCAGGTGATCTGCCCGCCTCGGACTCCCAAAGTGCTGGTATTACAGGCGTGAGCCACTGTGCCCGGCCCCAGCCCTAAATCTCTGTCTTTAATGATGTGAGTCACATCGCATAGAAGAGCCCCCAGCAGCTTCTGGTCTCACTTGGGGCAGATAAGGAAGCCCTGCCCGACTGGGCCCTCTCTGCCTGCCTGTCCTCACCTCCTCCCACCCTTCCCTGCACTCACCTTGCTCCAGCACACAGGATCCTTCACTGCTCCTCATATGAGCCAAACACGCTCTGCCTCAGGGCTTCTGCACGTTCAGTTCTGTTCGCTTCTGCACCCCGTGTCCCGTGCATGGCTGGTTTTGCAAGGACAGACTTCCTTCAGGTCCCAGAAGGGCCTTCCCCACCCATTATTCTCTGTCCCAGTACTTGGTTGTCCCTTCATAAGCTTCCACTTCATACTTATTTGCTACTTGCTTATCACCGTGGCTCTGTGAGGACTGGGGACACAATCTGATTTGTTCACTGTTGTGTAGCACAGAGCCTGGTACAGAATCATGCTCTGTAAATACCTGCTGGATGGTCGGGTGGGTCACAGGTCAGTGGTTGTGGGCAACTTGTGAAAGTTCAGTTGGATGCCAGACCCAGCCAGCAGAGCTGAATTCAACATGGAAGCCACTTTGTAAATGGCAGTGTCCGACGGGTTTCAGCCTGAAAATGGGAGCTGTGGCAACATCGCCAGCTCCCCGCAGGGACCTGGCACCCCTAGAAATGGGGTTATCATCTCAGCCGGCCCCAACCCACTCTCTCGTCCGCAGCACCAAGAGGTTTGAGGACATGATTGCACCCTTCCGTCTGAATGATGGCTTCAAGGATGAGGCCACTGTCAACGAGATGCGGCGGGACTGCCCCTGGAAGATCTCAGATGAGGAGATTACGAAGAACAGAGTCAAGGTGCAGAGAGGGGTGGGGGTGGGAAACGCGACACATCACTGGGTCAGGGACGGGTGTCCTGCATGTCTTGAGCTCCCCCAGCCCCTCCCCTCGATCCTCCAGCCTGCCTTCCACTCCGGCCCCTGAGGTATCCTCAAGCCACAGTCGCTCAGGCTGATGGGTAACCCAGCTGTGGAACTCAGTGCTATCCTTGACCTGGGAGCCTGGTCCTCCTGCCCATCTTGAGTGAGCTCCGGCAGTGGGCTTGACTGCCCGGAGTCCTCCTCCTCCTCCACACTTCCTCTATGCCGGGTGGAAGAGATTTCTGAGACTCATGGTGACAGCCAAGGTATAATTAGTCCTGTTAGGCCGGGCATGGTGGCTCACCCCTGTAATCCCAGCACTTTGGGAGGCCGAGGCAGGTGGATCACTTGAGGTCAGGAGTTCAAGACCAGCCTGACCAACATGGTGAGACCCCATCTCTACTAAAAATACAAAAAAAATTAGCTGGGCATGGTGGCAGGCACCTGTAATCCTAGCTACTCGGGAGGCTGAGGCAGGAGAGTCGCTTGAACCTGGGAGGCAGAGGTTGCAGTGAGCCAAGATTGTGCCATTGCACTCCAGCCTGGGTGACAGAGTGAGACTCCGTCTCAAAAAAAAAAAAAAAAATTGTCCTGTGGGCCAACACGGCTGCCTGACCTTCCCTGCTTAGCCTCTAGACCCTACCCCTGCCACAGCTCAGAGCTATGGTGCCCCTTCCTGGACAGCACCTTCAGGACTCTAAGGGCTAAGAAAGGGTGTGTGCCTGTAGCCATGCTCTGACTGTGTCAAGGTGAGGCAGGTTCTAGGAGTGCGAGCGAGAGCAATGGGGGCAGGGGCCGGGTCCTACTTCTACCCCCAGTGTCAGTCATTCTCCACCACGAGTGAGCTTACCCCCTGGGGGACATTTGGCAACCTCTGGAGACATTTTTGTTTGTCACAACTCGGGGGTGGGGCTGCTACTGTCAGGCAGTGAGGAGAGACCTTCGATGCTGCCAAACATCCTACGATGTGCAGGACACTTCCCACAACAAGGACTTGTATGCCCCAAATAACTACAGTGCAAGGTCCAGAATCCCTTACCCACGTTAACTCCCTTCCCCTCGGTCTCTTGGTCTCCAGGATAGGGCACCCGTCCACGATCAGTTCCTGAGTGTCAATCATTTCTGAATAATTTGAGCTAGGCCTTGGGTTGGAAGGAGTCTCCCACCCCCAACCCAGTCCCACGCAAGTTTTGGGGACTTCCCTAATCTGTCAGCCCCGAGACCCTGCCCCAAAGGGCCCATGCAGCCATCTGGCTCTTTGGAAAATGCTGAATAAAACCTCATGTCCGAAGAAGACCTTCCAATACTCTGTTACAGAAGAAGTGGGGCAACCTCTCTTTTACAGAGTATTTTTCGTGTACCAGGCCCTGTGCCGGGTGCTTTTGCATAGGTTGTCTCATTTGATCCTCCCCAAATTCCCCTGGAGAAGGTATCATCATACCCATTTTACAGATGAAGACGGTGAAGGTCAGGGAGGCAACCTGACTTGCTCAAGTTCTCTCTGCTACGAAATGTGAGAGCTGAGATCTGAACCTAGTAAGGTGTTCTCTCTTCCCTCTACCCTGCTGGTTATGGTCATAAAGTCAGGCAAGGAAAAGCCACAGAATGCTTCTTGGAGGAGGTGAGCTTGGTGCTCCATTACTCTGAGGGTCCCCTTCTTCCTGGAGGCAGAAGACTCTATAAGAATTTATGAGGCAGCAGAGTCTACAAGTAAATCATGAATCCAGTTGAAAATGTTAATGAGGCCATAGACGTGGTAAAGGATTGAGTGACCTCGATGATATGGGAAGTGACCACTCGGCTTTCTCCCGCCCAGTCCCTTCGGCAGGTGAGGCTGAATGAGATTCTGCTGGATTACTCCCGAGACGCTGCTCTCATCGTCATGTAAGTAGTGCCTGGCTGGTGGGAGGACCAGTCTGTCCAGAGTCAGGTGTCTCAGCTCTGGGAAGGGGCTCAGCAGGGGCACTACGGAGGGCCCAAGCCTTCCCCTAGGAAGCAGAAGGGCCAAAGTTCCCATAAACATAGCCCTGGTGATTCTTAGCATGTGGCTGGGCCTGAGCCCGCCCCACACCTGAGCTCCAGCTGGCAGGGGTCGAGGGCCTCACGTGTCCCAGGCATCAGTGACCTCCCCTTGCCATTGCTTTTTCCTGTTGGCTGCCTTTTCCTACCAAATTCCACTTGGCAAAGAGGGAACCCAGCTCTTTCCAGAGGGACATCAACTCCTGGTTGTTCAGGAATTACTTGGCCCTCCTTGGCTATCGGCCATTCCCAGCTGATGTTGGTTCCAAGCCTGAGCAAAAGAAACAGAGGCCTGTCCTAGCCCTGGCTGTTCCTACTGGACCCACGTCCAGTTCTGAGCCACCCCTGGGTGTGTTAGCCAGGGCTGAGCAAGCAGAATGTGGGATGGAAGGTGAGAGCTATACAGCAAAGGTCTCAGGGTGGCTCTGCTCTCTCTGAGGCCTGTAAGAAGAACATGATTGGCCGGGCACGGTGGCTCATGCCTGTAATCCCAGCACTTTGGGAGGCTGAGGCAGGCAGATCACCTGAGGTCGGGAGGTCGAGACCAGCCTGACCAACATGGAGAAACCCTGTCTCTACTAAAAATACAAAATTAGCTGGGTGTGGTGGTGCATACCTGTAATCCCAGCTACTCAGGAGGCTGAGGCAGGAGAATTGCTTGAACCTGGGAGGCAGAGGTTGCGGAGAGCCGAGGTTGCCCCATTTCACTCCAGCCTGGGCAACAAGAGCGAAACTCCGTCTCAAAAAAAAAAAAAAAAAAAGGAAGAAGAGGAAGAACATGATGAACATGATCAGCCAAGCCCTCAGCTCAGGGGACAAGGGGTCTTTGCCAAGGCAAGTAACTGACCTCTCATACATTTCCTGGGGGCCAACCACCTGGGAATCAGACAGAAGGGATCTTTCGGCTCTGGTGATGCACCCCACTCCCAGACCTGTCACCATCTGACCTGGACTGCAGATGCCAGGTTCTGCAGGACAGCCGAAATGTTTGTGGAAACTGCTTGTTCAGAGCCTGAAGCCAGGACCAACTACACAATTTGCAAGGCCTAGGACAAAATGAAAATGTGGGGCACCTTGCTCAGAAACTATTAAGAAGGTCTGTGGTCTTCCCTTTCAAAGCAGTCTCCCTTATATCCTCACATAGGATGTATGGAATTTGTTTTTTAAAAAATCTCACAGTGGTGGAAAGGAGGAGGGGGTAGGGGTTCAACACAACTCATCATAGTTTGATCATTGATGTAGACAGATGATGACGTGGGCATGAAACGTCAGGGTATCATTTTTCAACCTTCACCTGTTTGAACGCTTCCATAAATCTGCAAAATGCATCCTGCCTTGGAGAGCAACCACAAGTGCCTCATCAAGCTTGCTTTCTCTGGCAAGAAGGTCCCCAAAAACCTAGCGCCACACACTGTTCTAGGAAGATGTGCTCAGATAGGAGGGATCCTTCAGCTCTGGTGATACAACCCATTCCCAGACTTGTCACCACCTGACCTAGACTGCAGATGCCAGGATCTAAGGATATTAGATTCACGAGAGGAGACCTCAGAACAAGTGGTCCATTGAGGGTGATAAAAGCAACTCAAACTATTTTCCCCCTACTTCTGTTGCTTGAGTACTGTGTAAGTTGCATGCATCCCTTACTGCTGTGTCTGCAATACCCTCTTTCAGGAGAGCACCAGCAATGTTTCTTTTATGTAGTGTTAAGTGCCCCTTTGAGAAGATCAAAACAGCAAATGGGTTCAGACTGAAAATGGCCAATGGCTTCTAGCAGATAAGTAGATAAAGCCTGAGGATACGCATCCTCCTAGGTCTCATCAAAGGCTAGAAGCTGAGCAACCAGTTTGGAGACCTGACCTGGAGGTTTCTGGACCTCCAGTCTGTCTTAAGATGTCCATGAGGGTTTTTCCTCCCTGGATGTCTGAGGATTGACTGCCATCCTGAATGAATCAGTAAGTATCCAAACTAGGAAGGTCGTGACCAACTGACTACTTCAGAGGAAACAAATGGTCGTCTGTGTCCTTCACCCTGGGAAGGCAACAGTACCTAAGATAGAAATTCAGGACCAACTAGCCAAAATATACAAGACCACACTGGATATCATCTTTGCATTTGGATTTAGAACTAATTTTGGTGGTGGCAAGACAACTAGCTTTGGCATGATTTATGATTCCTTGGATTATGCAAAGAAAAGTGAACGCAAACATAGACTTGCAAGACATGGCCTGTATGAGAAGAAAAAGACCTCAAGAAAGCAATGAAAGGAATGCAAGAACAGAATGAAGGAAGTTAAGGGGACTGTAAAGGCCACGTTGGTGCTGGCAACAGGTGGGCTGGAGATTGGATCACAGCCAAAGGAGTAAAGTGGCGGCAGTGATGTTATCTGCAGCCATTGTGGATTTTTTACAAGAAGATTAATAAACTAAAACTCTCACATGAAAAAAAGATGCCCAGGAGAATTCAAAAGGCACCAGCACCAGTTACTCTTCATTGACAGGACAGAGGTAAAATTTTTGCTTTTACCAATTAGCGGAATTTTGTCACCAGGAGAGTGGTTCAGGCAATTAGAAACGTGCTTGGGGCTGGGCATGGTGGCTCACGCCTGTAATCCCAGCACTTTGGGAGGCCAAGGTGGGTGGATCACTTGAGGTCAGGAGTTTGAGACTGGCCTGGCCAACATGGTGAAACCCCATCTCTACTAAAAATACAAAAAAATTAGCCAGGCATGGTGGTGCACACCTGTAATCCCAGCTACTTGGGAGGCTGAGACAGGAGAATTGCTTGAACCTGGGAGGCAGAGGTTGCCATGAGCCAAGATCATGCCACTGCACTCCAGCCTGGATGACAGCTAGAAATGTGCTTGGATAATACTCAAACGCTACTTCCATACACGACAGCAGTTTTCAGAAATCATGTCTTAGAACATTCAGGCTGCTATAGCAAAATACCATAGACTGGGCTTATCAATAACAGAAATTTATTTCTCATGGTTCTAGAGGCTGGGAAGTCCTAGATCAAAGCATGGTAAATTCAGAGTCAGAGGCAGGGCTCCTTTCCTGACTCATAGATGGGCCTTCTTTCTGTGTCCTCACTTGGTGGAGGGAGCCAGGGAGCTCTCTGGGGCCTCTTTATAAGAGCACTAATCCTATTCATAGGTCATAGGGCTCCACTCTCATAACCTCATCATCTCCCAAAGGCCCCACCTCCTAAAACCATCACTCTGGGGATATGGATTTCAACGTGTGAATTTTGGGGGGACATGAATATTCAGACTGTAGCAAATGGTTCTGACTTATAGTTTCTCTTCTTCCCAATCACTTCCTATGTGCCAGTATAGCATTCTACAGTAGAGCATGTAGAATTCTTCATGATTCCTAATATCCTATGCAGTGTGCAAACCCTTCTTAGCAGATGAGTGTAAGAGTGCAGAAGTCTAACAACAGACCAGAAGCAGACCATTATCAGTCTGCCCCTGGGACTCAGTATTCCTCATGCCCCGATGTCCCCAATGCCAGTGTGTGCTTTTTTTTTTTTTTAAAAGAATGATTGTATTTATTTCTCAGATAGTGATATAAGTTTTTTTTGTTTTTTTTTTTTTTGAGGCAGAGTCACTCTGTCGCCCAGGCTGGAGTGCAGTGGTGAGGTCTCAGCTCATTGCAACCTCCGCCTCCTGGGTTCAAGTGAGTCTCCTGCCTCAGCCTCCTGAATACCACCACCTCGCCCAGCTAATTTTTTGTATTTTTAGTAGAGATGGGGTTGCACCATGGTGGCCAGGCTGATCTCAAACTCCTGACCTCAGGTGATCCACCCACCTCAGCCTCCCAAATTGCTGGGATTACAGGTGTGAGCCACGGTGCCCAGCTGCAGATAGTGATATAATTTATAGTGTAGTCAATTGGGTTGAACTGCCACTTGCAACATTTTCTTGTGTGACTTAAGGCATTAGAAAAAAAGAAAAAAAGAAGAATGTCAAGACGGTGAGAGCAGGGCATTAGATAAACAAGGGATCCTCCTGAGCAGAAGGCCCCATGTGACTGTGCTGGTTGCACACCCAGGAAGCTGGCTCTGCCCAGAACAATGCTTCCTGGGGCTTTAGGGACATGATTTTTTTGTACAAAGAAAGTGCCCCGTGTTTCCTTGGAGAACAGTGATAAGGAAAGGGGCTGGGCTTATCTCCAAACCTCTTGCCAACACCTAGCAGAGAATGTTCCTAGGGCAAGGTTGGTCCAGGGTGAGCGCTGGGTCCGAGCGCAAGACAGTGGAAATGGCTTTGTCCTGGGACACCTCCCCAGACTGACTCTTCCTTGGGTATGGTGCCTGGTGGGTATGCATGGGTGTGCCAGACCACGGCTTAATGAGTGCCGCCTCTGTTCAGAGAGGCATGTGTGCATTTTGTCTATGCCATTAGCCCACTGTGTGGCCTTGGGTAAGACCCCATGTCTCTCTAGCCTCAGTTTCCCTAATTATTAAAGGGTTAACAAAAGTATTTCCAAGATTCTCTTTCATGCTAACATGCTGTGATTCTAAGTTTATTTGTCATTAAAATGAGTCAGTCTCAGCTGGGCATAGTGGCTCATGCCTGTAATCCCAGCACTTTGGGAGGCTGAGGCTGAAGGATTGATTGAGCCCAGGAGTTGGAGACCAGCCTGGGCAACATAGTGAGACCCTGTCACTACCAAAAGAAAAAAAAGAAAGCAAAAAAAAAAAGAATCAGTCTCTCAGTCTCTTAAGCCATAAGATGAAGAATTTCATCCCGGGAGGTGACTACCTGTTGAAATCTCTCCCTTCCCACCCGCCATCCCTACCACCATCCCCCAAACTCACAGGGAAAATCAATCCCCCACCCACCAGCCTTTGTGGGATTTGCCAATACAAGTAATTATAAATCCAGTGACCCAAGAGAAGACCCCTGCCCAGGGCGTCCCACCCCATGCCAGTAGCTACAGCTGTTGCCCAAAGAGGCCCCAGCTATTGGGCCAAGTCCACCGGGAGGACAGAGCAGCTGCATCTCTCCATCACTAATCTCCAACCTGGAGCCATGCCTAGTGTTTCTCTACAAGTTCAGTCAGAGGGTCCGCTTCATCAGAACCACCAGGGGACTGTGAAAAATGCAAGTTCCTCAGTGCCTTCCAGACCAGGCTGTAGGGTGGAGCCCAGAAATTCTGAGGAAGGGAAAAAAAAAAAAATCTCCCAAGCCTCAGTGAAATGATTAGATCACATTGTCTAGCATCTGGGAGAGCGTGCTTGGAGCATTTTCTAGAGCCGGTTTGAGGCAGCACTTGATTGATTGCTGTTCACTAATCAGTGGGTTATCAAATGGCCCCGGGTTTGAGCTCAGATACCCCAGCACAGCTGATAAACCAGCCTCATAAAAAGCCCAGCAAGCTTTGACTAGCCTAGCAACATATTCCTGTTGGGTCCAGACGCCTCTTTTTTTCTAAAAACACTCCCTCCTCAAAGCCAAGCAGCAATAATCAAAATAGCAATAATCAACATTGCATTTTATGGCTTGGGCCTCTATATGGTACTCAAGGCAATAGGCCTTATGAATTTGCAAAGCCCTAATTTTAAGAGAGCATCTCACTCTGTCACCCAGGCTGGAGTGCAGTGGCAGGATCTCAGCTCACGGCAACCTCTTTGTTTTTTTTGTTGTTGTTGTTTTTTCTCTTTCTGTAACCTGTGACTCAGGCCTCTTTGGGCATCTTTGGTCCTATAATTTTCTTTGTTTTGGTGGTGGGGTCTTACTCTGTCACCCAGGCTAGAGAGCAGTAGTGAGATCTCAGCTCACTGCAACCGCCACCTCCCGGGACTCAAACAATCCTCCTACCTCAGCCTCCCGAGTAGCTGGGACTACAGGCACATACCACCAGTCCTGGCTAGGTTTTTGTATTTTTTTATGGAGACAGGGTTTTACCATGTTGGCCCAGGCTGGTCTCCAACTCCTGAGCTCAAGCAATCCACCTGCCTTGGCCTCCCAAAGTGCTGGGATTACAGGCATGAGCCACTGTGCCCGGCCTCAAAACTCTATTATAATCACCCCCTCACTCCCACTTTAGAGCTGAGGAAGCAGCTTCAGAGGAGTTAAGCAACTTGGCCAGGGTCTTGCAGACAGGAAGTGGGAATTGCATCTGGAGCCTGTGACTGTGGTTCTGATGCAGGGCTGTCTTTCACATCTAGGTTAGATCTGAAGTCGCCTTTCTTTGTGGCTAAGAGATGTAATTCTGAAAAAATGTTCCTTTGTTCTGGAACAGCTTTATTTCTGAAGATTAGTAGCTCAAGGCATGCACATCCTGTGAGCAGGAATAGAGCACGTCATTGATTGGTGTGGGGGCGGGGGTGATTTTAAAGACAGCTGTCTCTCGGACAGGTGGACAGGCTGTGTTGGGGGAGGGAACTCCATGCTGAAGCTTGAAAGTCTGCCACAGGTGTGATGGATGTTCCCCACCCCCATGGTGCAGGCACCATTTCTCTCGTGGCCTTTGAAGTTTCTGAATTCAGTCCCTGAAATCATGTACTATTTCCTGGATGTTGTCCGCCTCTTGCATAACTGCTCAGTCAGGAGAGTTTGGTCTCGGTACTCCTATGTCCCTTTCTCCTGGAAAGTCACTAAATATTTGAACTCAGATGACTATAGCTTAATGAAATGGCCTTGGTCCAACCCACCTTCCCTAATTTTTGAGACCTTTTTTTTGTTTGTTTGTTTTGAGACAGAGTCTCACTCTGTTGCCCAGGCTGCAGTGCAGTGGCGCAATCATGCTCACTGCAGCCTCGACCTCCCAGGCTCAAACGATCCTCCCGCCTCAGCATCCTGAGGAGCTGGGACCACAGGCGTGTGCCATCATGCCCAGCTAATTTTTGTATTTTTTGTAAAGACAGGGTCTCACCATGTTGCCCAGGCTGGTCTCAAACTCCTGGGCTCAAGTGATCTGCCCACCTCGGCCTCCCAAAGTGCTGGGATTACAGGTGTGACCATGCCTGGCCCGGGACATTGCTTTTTAAAGGAGGGTAGGGCTTGTCCCAGGTGAAGCTTTGTGGATGGAACTTCAAGTGTGACATAGCTGTTTAGGATCCCAGTTACCCTTCTCAGAGGAGGTTGGAGTTGCTGTGAGCAGAGGCTGCTGCGGAGGGAAGATGTCAAGACCTCGGTTCGAATTCCAGCTTTGCCGCCGCTGGCTTAGCTGTCGCGTGCTGGTCAGTACTAAGTGGTGATGACAGCTGCTGACCTTACAGAGCGCTCACTGTGTGCCAGGCATTGTGCTGTGCCTGCGTGTGCTTTGCCGGCTTTAGCATCACAAACATCCTGCGAGGGAGGTTTTTGTGTTCTTGCTTTAGGGAAGAGAAACTCTGCAAAGGTCATCTGGCTGAGGGAGTGGCAAAGCCACGACTCGGACGCCAGAGCCTGGCTCTGACCTCAGCGCTCCAGAATCCTCCTCCCGCCCCAGTTCTCCCACCTGTGAAGGAGCGCGGTGCTGCGGGCCCTGCCCATTCCCCAGGGGGATGTACTTGGGGAAAACAGACATTCAAGTGAGTCCCACGGAAGGTGCTGGTGCCCCAACTTCATGCGGCACCAGCTGGACCTGTGAGACACTGCTGGGGCCCACAGACCCTCCTGGAGCCCAGAGCTGGGCAGCTGTGGCCATCCCAATGCATTTTTGGAATTCTCCAGATAGTAGAAAAGTCACTTCCTGAAATAGTTGGAAGACATGGCTGGACAGCATTCCCAGGGCATCTTTTTATTCACGCAGCATTGCACAGTTAAGACAAGGGGCCTCCCCATAGGCAGCGGTGGAGTCTTGCTCCCAGGGCCTCCTGCACAGGGCAGGAGGCAGGACAAAGACGCTGAGCTGGACAATGAATGAACAGGAACATATCACATTGCTGTGGCCACAGGCCGGCACAGGGCTGGAGAGGCAAGCCTGGCATGAAGCGGGTGGCCTGATAGGGAAGGGTCGCCCACTTAACAAATATATACTGAGCCTGACTGTATCAGACTGTGTTCTAGGCACTGGGAAAAGGGGGGTGAATAAGACAGATCTGGCCTGCTTGTGAGCGAACATTCTAATGTGGGGAGACAAGCACATAAATCAGAAGATGCTGTTGGAACTGTGGAGGGCTCTGAAGGCAGTAAAGTGGGGTGATGTGAGGAAGAGGCGTGGGCGGCCTGCCCTGGAGGAGTGATCAGGGAGGAGGTGGGTGCACTTGCCTGACTCAAAGGAAGTGACCAGGTGCAGAGCTGGGGCTGCTCCTTTCCCGGTGGGTGGGGAGAACGTCAAGTGCAAAGGTTGGAGGCAGGAGTGAGCTTGGCATTTTTTTAGGAATGGAAAGAAAGCCACAGGGCATCAGGGGTGAGCAAGGCGAGGGTGGGAGGAGGTGAGGTCGTGGGCTTGGCAAGGACTAGATCCCATAGGGCTTGTGGGCCATGGCTTTGTTTAGAAACGCTTCACGGCAGAAGGTCCATTCTGGGTCATGTTTGTGCGGAAAGTGGGGAGGTCATTCTTAGGGTGGGTGGAAGGAGCTCTGAGGGACAGTAAACAGACTCGCTGTTCTGAAAACAAACCGGGAGCTGGGTGTGTGGAGCGGCCCCGTGGTAATCTCTCTTCTACCACTTTTTCATGCCTTGCAGCACTTTGCCCATAGGGAGGAAGGGGAAGTGCCCCAGCTCGCTGTACATGGCCTGGCTGGAGACCCTGTCCCAGGACCTCAGACCTCCAGTCATCCTGATCCGAGGAAACCAGGAAAACGTGCTCACCTTTTACTGCCAGTAACTCCAGGCTTTGACATCCCTGTCCACAGCTCTGAGTGTGTGGGATGAGTTGGAACTTGATTGCCTCTAGTCCACAGGGATGAGACTCATGTTCTGTTGCACTTTAAGTGGCAGCGTCTGATGATCTCACCGAAAAAGATGGTAGATTTCCAAATCTGGCTGGACTCCACTTCCATGGGACACATTCCCTGGGTCTTGTTTTTATGGGCTAGAGAAATAGCAGATGGAGCTGCAAGGAAAACTCTCTAAAGCATCCTATTCCTTTTAAAGGATTTCTTTTGATTTTGATGACCATTCATTAAGAGTTCAGTCTTTGATTTGTATGCAAATTGGAGTCCGGATGCTGGGCGTGAATCTTGACAGTTTCTACAGACCTTCCTGGGTGAAAGTTCCTAAATCATGCCCTGCTTCCTCCAATAGGAGAATGGGAGCCTCACCTGTAGGACCTACAGGCTCTCTAAGGAATGCAGGTCTCTCTCTGAGCCTCCACAGCCAGGCAAATATATATATATATATTTTTTTTGAGATGAAGTTTTTTCTCTTGTTGCCCAGGCTAGGGTGTAATGGCACGATCTCAGGTCACTGCAACCTCCTCCCGGGTTCAAGCATTTCTTCTGTCTCAGCCTCCCGAATAGCTGGGATTACAGGCACCTGCCATCACACCCAGCTAATTTTTGTATTTTTAGTAGAGACGGGGTTTCACCACGTTGACCAGGCTGGTGTCGAGCTCCTGACCTCAGGTGATCCACCCACCTCGGTCTCCCAAAGTGCTGGGGTTACAGGCCTGAGCCACTGCGCCTGGCCCAGGCAAATTTCTTGAACCACTTCTCACTCCCGTCACTTTCAATAAGGGGTCTTTGATGTCTTCACTGGTTCTTTGGACGAGGGACTTTTCGAACTTTTTTGGTTGCAACACACAGTAAGAAATATATTTCACACTGAGACTTGCAGCGCACACACACGGAAACGACCAAAACAAAAATGTCACAAAACAATACTTACCCTTCCCTGGGGGACGTCCTCCAGTATGTTCTGTTCTGTTTATTTTTCACTGTTGGTTGCAATCCAATAAAATGACTTTGGGATCCACTCATGGGTGGGGACCCACACATTTGAAAGGCGTGGCCACCTTTCTGTTGTGCCTTGCATTTGTCCACACACAGGGAGTCTGGCTGAGCTGGGGAAAGGCCATGGCTGGGTGTCATTGCCATTTTCCCAGCTTATCTCACCGGGAAGAAAAGCAGATTGACAGAACACGTGAGGAGGGGTGTTGATGGCAGGAGAGTCAAAAAAGAGTTTTAAAGAAGGGGCAAGGTTGAAGGAGTCTAGTGGCAAGGGTAAGATTTCAGGCATGGTTAAGAACAGACGACAAGGATGTCAGGAATGAAGATGTGGAGAGGGGTGTAGAGATGGCAAGGTTGGCAAGGAACAGATAGGCAGGAGCAGGTCCAAGCCAAGCCTAGCCCAAGACCAGGTGAAAGGAGAGGGGAGGAGGAGCCTCCTGCAAGAGATGGAAAGAGCAGGCGGCAGAGGGGGCTGGCAGGGAGGGGCTGTTAAGAGTGGGGTTGGAGGTGGGAGAGAAGCTAGGACAAGGGAGATGGAGAAAGGACCTATACCTGGCTCACGGAAGGCCTTCAAGTCACTACACGTTGAACATCCCCAGTGTTTGAGCCCCCAAAGCTAGGGTGCAAGAGCACTGCCATCGAATGCCAGTGGGTGAGGCCAAGTGAGAGGGTATTTGCAGCTCTAGACATAACCAAGAAGCGTAAAGGTGAGTTGTTTGGTGGTACGACTGCCTGTGCCTTCTTCCGATGGCACTGGGGTGGCTGAAGGAACAGACATCTTTGGGTTTCGTCAGCCTCCTCCAAGACTGCTGCAGTGCCTACACTTTAGACTTTAGAAGGAGACTAAAGACTTCTAGAATTTAGAAGGAGATCTGAAGTCTCCTTTCTGGAGTTACAACCCAAAGGATGTTAGCATTTCTCAGGTCATCCCACTGCAAAGCCCAGAAGGCTTGGGGCTCCCAGGCTGTTCTGAAGCCCCATTGTCTGACTGCCTCAGGGCTTGCTGCGAGGGACTGGGGCATGGCCAAGCTGACTAGGAACAGCTCTCGTGCTCCTGAGGGACCTGGAGGATGGGCCTGCCTCCCAGCCATTGAGCTGGATCCTGGGATAATTCTTAACTCGAAATAAGGGGAAGATCCATCAGGGAATGTTGGCCTTTCTAGAGCCACGTAGAAAACAATTTTCTGGTTCTTCAAACCTCAAAGAGTTCTTGGTCCAAAAAACAGAATGTTTTGGCTTTGGGTGTCAAAAAAAAAATTTTCACGATGTCAGAAATAGTATGTTTTTAACAATAATAATAGCTTTGTAAAAAAATAAAAAGCTTTAACAGCGAGGCCATAAACAATGAAATGAATAAAAACTATGGTCACTCAGTCAACAGAACTTACTTGTTTTGGAACACACTGTTTTTCAACTCTGCTGAGTGTTTTGAAAAAATGAACTATTGTTTTTCCAACCCTGGATTGAACTCTTCTCGGAGCCCCTACTGGTTCTGCAGGTCATAGTGCCAGATTTCAACATAAATATTTATAGGAGCCATTTATTTTCCCTTTGATTCTCTTCCATGCATTTGCAGACTCACGGGGAACCATTTTTCTCAGCCTTTATCAAAGTCTCCCAGCATTTCCCATCTTGCCTGACACAGAGAGGTAACAGGTTGAGTGAAGGAGCCATGGCAAGGCCACCAGGTGACTGGGATTTGAGTTTCAATGTTTCCCCAAAACTGGCTGTGTGACCTCAGATATGCCCCTTCGCGTCTCTGGGAGGCCTCCAGTCTATGAAATGAAAGAATTGGACCAGAACAGGTGTCCCCAGCCAGCTGACCCAACAGTGACTGTGGTTTGGCCCAGGAGTGGTTGACAAAAATTGTGGCTGCATCAGGAGGTGGGGGTTAAGGGGAAGGGGTACACATCCCTTGGTCACCCCCAACCCACTGCCCTTCCCAGCCCACCACTTCCTACTCCCCTGTGGTGTGAGCCTTTGGATCCAAGGATTTCGAGTTTCTCTAGATCATTATTTGGCCTATTAGCATAAGAGATATAGGACCACACTGCCTCTCTGTCCCTGTCTTTGGATGACAAAATGCTTCCCATTTAGGAGTTTGTGCGGTGGGAAGTACTATCCATGAAGCCTTCCCTTCCTCTGTGCTGGCAGAGGAGGGAACCATCAGGGCCAGGGCCAGCCTCAGCCCCAGTGGCCACCCCAGCAGGGGCTCCTCCCTTCTCTCCCCTGGGATCCACTGCCCAGTCGGCTCCCAGTTTTGCCCTCAGCATTTCAGCCTCCAGATTTAGTATCCTCCTTCAGTGCCTGCCCAGACTTCCTACGGCTTTGAAGTAATTGCAGTACCACCTATTTTTCACCCAATGGGCTCTCTGGGCTCTGCTTACCCAGGCAGAAAGCTGTGGGCCTCCTTAGCACACATGGAGAGTCCCCGTGTGGACTGAATTCCCTTCTAGACCCCTGCCTGGACTGTCTAGAGTGGTGAGGGGGAGGAGGGGTTCACAGGGATGAGACCAGCTGGAATGTTTCAGAAGAACCACCTGGCTGGGAGGCCTTCAGGCACATGCAAAGCAGCCAGGTTTGGTTCATAGCTGTGTACAGCTCAGGATATCAGGGAAAAAATGCTGCCAACTCCAAGAATGTTCACAGAAATGAGGTGCAGGAAAGCCCAGCCACTGGCTTCATTGGTAATTTCCCACTTGAAGTGAGGTTTCATCCTGTGACCGAAAGCAAAAGTACAACATACGCACCCACTTCCTAAAAGGGAGCCATCACAAATACAGTTTCTATAAATACTCTCAGAAGAACCACCTGGCTGGGAGGCCAGAGAGCAAAATGTCTGATAGATGAAAGACAGCGGCAAGGAAGGACAAGTGGTTTTATTTTAACTCATAAAAGTTACAAATAAAACATTCTACGTTTGCAAAGGAGGGAGCAAACACATAAGGTCAAGGGGATTAGGAAAGTCTTTATAGGGAACATGGTGTACAAAAGGGGTACACATTCCTTGGTCACCCCCAACCCACTGCCCTTCCCAGCCCACCACTTCCTACTCCCCTGTAGTGTGAGCCTTTGGATCCAAGGATTTCGAGTTTGTCTAGATCATTATTTGGCCTAATAGGTTCCAGAGACTGGTGGGATTCAATAGAAAGAGAGAAATGAGATCTGGGGTGGGAAGAAGGATTTCTGGGCAGCAGGGGTAGCTTGAGCAAAAGACAGAGTCAGGATTGCCCCGGGCATGTCTGGAGAACAAGAAACAAGACAGTTTTCCTGGAGTGTGAGGGAAGTGTGCATAGGAAAATAAGACTCAGCCGGGCGCGGTGGCTCACGCCTGTAATCCCAACACTTTGGGAGGCCAAGGCAGGGCGATCACCTGAGCCTACGAGTTTGAGACCAGCCTGGGCAACATGATGAAACCTTTCTTTACAAAAAAAAAAAAAAATTAGCTGGATGTGGTGGTGTGCACCTGTGGCTTCAGCTACCCCAGAGGCTGAGGTGGGAGGATCACTTGAGCCTGGGAGGTTGAGGCTGCAGTGCTGTGATTGTGTCACTGCTCTCCAACCTGGGTGACAGAGCAAGACTCTATCTCAAAAAAAAAAAAAAAAAAAAAGGAGGAGGAGAAGTAGCAGTCCTGTCATATGAAGGGCAGAGTAACAGGCTTAATGCTGAAGGGAAAGAGAAAGCAAATTGATTTGGGTTTGGTACTTTAAGTGTGAGAATGCCCAGGTGGTCAGAACTGTGGTCCTGGAATCTGGGAAGAGCTCAAGGTGCTCCCCTGTTAGCCTGCAGCTCTTTGAGAGCAGTGACCGTAAATAGATTTGGCAGTCATGCTCATGGTCAGGGACATGGAAGTCATAGCTTGGGTGAGATCAAGAGAGAAAGTACAAAGAAAGAACAGGGCTAGACCTTGGGAAGGGCTATATTTAGGAGGCAGAATGAAGAAGGGTCAGTGGTGAGGCAGACTTGAAAAGAGCATTGGAGGGACAGGAGGAAAACTCAGATCACCGAAGAGGCACCCGAAAAGGGGATCAAAGAAGCTCAGAGTCGACCGTGTAGTAGCTGTCTGCAAAGGGGCTGGAGCCACTGAAGGTGCTGTTGAATTTGGGGTTGAGGCATCATTGGGAGCCTTGCAGTGAATAATTCAGTAAAGCGGCAGGTCAGGGGCCAGGGACTGAGGAATGAATTTGTGGGCAGGAAAAGAAAACAGCAGCCCTGCTTAGAGACTTCATACTTGAGTAAGCCAGCAGTGGAGAGACTGAGGGAAATGCAGTGGAAACCTGAGGGAATAACAGACTCAAGGAAAGTGCTTTGACTGTTGTTATCATAGGGCGTGTATTAGGGTAATGCTAGGCTATGCTGCAGTAACAAATTGCCCTCTCGATGTTAGAGGCTTACAAGACAAAGTTCTGTTTCTGTTACAAATATTCCTACCACAGTCAGGCAGCTCTTCGGGGTTCCTCTTCTCCACATCGGGACTCAACGATCAAAATTACTCCTGTCTTGGGAAGTCACCACCTTGACCAGTAGTTTCCAGCTCACTGAAGAAGGGAAAAGAGAGCTGGAGGGTCACACACTGGCTTTTAAGTGTTTCCACCCAGAAGGGACGTTATTTATTTCCACTCAAAGCCCATTAGCCAAAGCCAAACAGTCACATGGCTCCACCTAACTGCAAGGGTGCTGGGAAATCTGGGGGAAGATATGAATATTCATTGAACAATAAATGTCTCTGTTACAGAGTGAGGGTGAGTAATAGAGACCTGAGTGTATCGATAGGTCAGAGGGGAGAGATTGATGATGCAAGCAAAAGAATAACTGCAGAAAAGGTAGCAATGATGAATCAACAAAACATGGGGACATTTTTGCCACACAGCAGGAAAGGCGTAGCTGAAGTCTGGTAGCCCTGGGGTGCAAAACTCTCAGGACCCTTGCCCTTGTGATCTGCCCTGGCAGGGCCCCTGAGCACCAAGTCAGAAAGCAAACATGGAAATTGCAGGTGACATGTTTCCCAACAATGGGGCTGGCCAAGCAAACAGGGAAGGAGAAGGCATGAGGGAGGGATTCAAGAATGATGACCGTGAGCTCCCAGTTGGATGGGGAGACCAGAAGTGAGCTGCAAGACTTGACAAGACTTGAAATGCTAGTAGCATGAAGACAAAAAGAACACACAGGCTGGGCGCGGTGCCTCATGCTTGTAATCCCAGCACTTCGCGAGGCCAAGGCAGGCGGATCACTTAAGGCCAGGAGTTTGAGACCAACCTGACCAACATAGTGAAACCCTGTCTCTAAGGGAAAAAAAAAAAAAATAGCCAGGCATGATGGTGGCCACCTGTAGTCCCAGCTACTCAGGAGGTTGAGGCAGGAGAATCGCTTGAATCTGGGAGGCAGAGGTTGCAGTGAGCCAAGATCGTGCCACTGCACTCTAGCCTGGGCAGTAGAGTGAGACTCTGTCTCAAGAAAACCCAAAACAACAACAAAAACATGCAGTGGGCCGGGCACGGTAGCTCACACCTATAATCTCTGCCCTTTGGGAGGCGAAGGCAGGTGGATCACTTGAAGTCAGGAGTTCTAGACCAGCCTAGGCAACATGGTAAAACCCCATCTCTACTAAAGATGCAAAAATTAGCTAGGCATGATGGCATGCACCTGTAGTCCCAGCTATTTGGGGGCTGAGGTAGGAAGATGGCTTGAACCCAAGAGGTTGAGGCTGCAGTGAGCTGAGATGGTGCCACTGAACTCCAGCCTGGGCAACAGAGTGAGACCCTGTCTCTAAAACAAACAAACAACAACAACAACAAAGAAGAATATGCAGTTGATGTGGGAGATGGGGAGAAGGAGAACAAAGTTTGTGGTCAGTATGTGTGCACTTCACAGCTTGACATTCTGGAGGAACTAAACATCTTAAGCACACCAAACTCTAAGGTGTCCACCATTTGCCTATGAGGTCTACAAAGGTGGGATTTGAGATGTACCTTTTAGTTGCTGGATGGGAGGGAGACCAGAGGAGGGCCCAGGGCAGCTGAAGGGCACTCGGGGCAGGGGCTATGGACCCAACAGGCACAGGGGTATTTCAGTATCTTAACTGCTGAAACAGCTGAATGACTGCATGTCAGCTTTGAGGGTGAACATATCTGATTCATCTCTTACCCTAGGGTGCAGCACACGGCTTAGCAGAGTAGACACTCAATAAATGTTTGCAGAATGAATGAATGAACGACGAATGAATGGATCATACCAATGAGTGGTAGAGGAAAGTGGAGACAAGATAAAGGGAAGTGAGCTAAATATCCTGAGAGTGTGAGCTGGACACTGGAGTTAAAATGGGCAAAGGGTGGAGGGGAAGCTTGTGAGCCAGTTGTCCAAGGTGCTGAGTGAGATCTTGAGAGAGATCCCTGGAGGTCACTACCTGTATCTGCAGACAGGCAAACCTTCAGATCAGAAAAGGGAGCTGAATGATGAGAGCACATGGACATGTGGGAGGGAACAACACACACTGGGGCCTGTCAGTGTGGGAGGGGCGTGAGGGGAGGGAGAGCATGGGGAAGAATAGCTAATGGATGCTGGACTTAATACCCAGGTGGCCGGGTGCGGTGGCTTATGCCTGTAATCCCAGTACTTTGGGAGGCTGAGGCAGGCAGATTGCTCGAGGTCAGGAGTTTGAGACCAGCCTGGCCAACATGGTGAAACCCCATCTCTACTAAAAATACAAAAATTAGCCAGGCGTGGTGGCGGGCGCCTGTAGTCCCAGCTACTCGGGAGACTGAGGGAGGTGAATCTCTTGAATCCAGAAGGCAGAGGCTGCAGTGAACCGAGATTGCACAACTGCAGTCCAGCCTGGGTGACAGAGTGAGACCCCATCTCAAACAAACAAACAAACAAACAAACAAAACAAAACAAAAAGAAAAAGAAATACCCAGGTGATGGGATGATCTCTGCAGCAAATGACCATGGCACACATTTACCTACGTAACAAACCTGCATAACCTGTTCGTGTACCCCAGAACTTAAAATAAAAGTTGAAATTAAAAAAAAAAGAAAAGGCTGCTAAGATATGCACCAAATTAGATGCAGGTATGCTCTTATAAGCACACCTAGGAGGTGGGCTGGGAGGGAAGAACCTCCTTCAGTGGTGTGATATTCAGGGTCCTTTCCTGGAAAAAGACAGGGTTGGTTAATGTCAGGGGTACTAGGGCAAGGCACGTATCGGGGAGGAGACTGGAGCCTGTACACAAAGAACTACACCCAGGGGTTAATTCCTGAGATCTCAGTGATGGATACGGGCCTAGGGCAGGAAAGGCCAACTGGGCCACGTCAGAGATAAGAGTTGGAGGAATAAGTGCAGGTGTTTGCAATGGGCTAATAAAGACAGGAGGATAAGTCCAGGACTTAATGTGAGGGCTGAGCAAGCCGAAATAAATTCATGGAGGAGATCAAAAGTCCCACCATTTGAACAAAAACGTTGCCTAAGCTATTTCTGGTGTCTTACGCATCTTTGCTGAAGTGCTGGGTCTAGTCTGAAGTCAGCTTGGGGAAGGTGGGAGTTTTGCTGGGTGAAGAAAGAAAGAAACTAATACAAGATCAAAATCCTACTTAGGGTACAGAATATTCTGTGTACAAGAAAAGGTACACGAGGCCGGGCACAGTGGCTCACGCCTGTAATCCCAGCACTTTGGGAGGCTGAGGCCGGTGGATAACCCAAGGTCAGGAGTTCAAGACCAGCCTGGCCAACATGATGAAACCCCGTCTCTACTAAAAATACAAAAATTAGCCGGACGTGATGGCAGGCGCCTTAATCCCATCTACTCGGGAGGCTGAGGCAGGAGAATTGCTTGAACCCGGGAGGCGGAGATTGCAGTGAGCCAAGATTGTGCCATTGCACTCCAGCCTGGGCAGCAAGAGTGAAGCTCCATCTCAAAAAAAGAAAAAAAAAAAAAAGAAACAGTACATGACATTTAAGATACATGTTTTTTTCTTTTCTGTTTAAAGTAAAATGCTGGACAGCAATCAGAATATTTAGAAGGAAGCTGTGATGGGAGAAAAAGAATGTGGGCTTCAGAGGTTACCTGGGGCCTCCGAGTTCAGCCATGACCCTTGCCCTAGATGCTGGCCTGGAGGGCGGGCTCCACCTGACTCTTGTTTGTCCTGGGTCCAAACCTGGTCAGCCAGGGAGAGCCATAAACCTGCCACGCTCTAGGGCAAAAGCAAGTATTTACTGTTGGAGAGACAACCAAATCAGGTAGATGCCTCCCATCTACCCGTCCTCTCCAGGATCTAAGTCCTTTGTTGGAGTAATCAGTGAAAGTTTCCTATGTGTGGTGGAGGTGATTTTATTTGCCTTCCTCCCACTCTTGGAAGAAAGGCTGGGGAGTAGCACTCAGAACAGGGAAGCCCGAACAGGGAAGCCCAAGCAGGGTCTTTTTTTTTTTTTTCTTTTTTCTTTTTCTGTCTTTCTTTCTTTCTCTTTCTTTCTTTCTTTCTTTCTTTTCTTTCTTTCTCTTTCTTTCTTTCTTTTCTTTCTTTCTTTCTTTCTTTCTTTCTTTCCTTTTCTTTCTTTCTCTTTTCTTATTTTATGAAAAAAGAGAGAGCGAGAGATGGGGTCTCACGCCCAGGCTGGTCTTGGACTCCTGGCCTTGAGCGATCCTCCAGCTTCAGCCTCCCAAAGTGCTGGGATTATAGGCATGAGCCACTGTGCCAGGCCAAGGTCTTTAAAAAATTGTGGTAAAAGACATAACACAAAATTCACCATTTTAACTATTTTATTTTTTTGAGACAAAGTCTCACTCTGTCACCCAGGCTGGAGTGCAGTGGTGAGATCTCGGCTCACTGCAACTTCCACTTCCCAGGTTCAAGCGATTCTTGTGCCTCAGCCTCCCAAGTAGATGGGATTACAGGCACACGCCACCAGGCCCAGCTAATTTTTGTATTTTTTTTTTTTTTTTTTTCTGTAGAGACGGGGTTTCGCCATGTTGGCCAGGCTGGTCTCCAACTCCTGACCTCAGGTGATCTGCCCACTTCGGCCTACCAAAGTGCCGGGATTACAGGTGTGAGCCACTGTGCCCGGCCTTAACTATTTTAAAGTGCAATTCAGTGGTATTTAGTACATTCACAGTGTTGTGCAACCATCACCACTATCTCATTCCAAAACATTCTCATCGCCCCGAAAGGAAATTCTAGACCCATTAAGCAGTAAATCCCCACTAACCCCTGGCAAGCATTCATCTGCTTTCTGTCTCTATGGATTTACCTGTTCTAGATATTTCATATAAGTAGATACAATATGTGGCCTTATGTGGCCTTTTTTGTCTGGCTTTTTCACTTAGCATCATGTTTTCAAGGCTCATCCATCTTGTAGCATGCATCAGCACTTCATTCCTGTTTAAGGCTGAATAATAGTGCATTGCGTGGATATACCGTATTTTGCTTATTCATTCAGCTGGTGGACCTTCAGGTGGTTTCCACCTTTTGTGCTATTATAAATAATGCTGCTATGAATATTCATGGACAAATTTTTGTGAAAAGTGCTTTCAGTTCTTTTGGGTAGATAGATATCTAGGAGAGGAATTGTTGGGTCATCTGGTAATTCTATATTGACTTATCCAGCAACTCTGGGTACACTGTAAAACTTTCTAAGGGATGAGTTTAACTATCAGACCTATTGTTCTGCTGCCAGAGCTTGGCCCCCATTGTCAGTCTTGACTGGTCTTACCCTCTGGTGTCTCCTATTCAAGAGACACTTTGAGATTCTCAAAAACTAGCTCTGTTTTCATTTTCTTCCATTTAAAAACTGTGTATAACAAACACCTTTAAGAATCAGGTAGCGGCCAGGCGCAGTGGCTCACACCTGTAATCCCAGCACTTTGGGAGGCTGAGGTGGGTGGATCACGAGGTCAAGAGATCGAGACCCTCCTGGCCAACGTGGTGAAACCCTGTCTCTACTAAAAGTACAAAAATTAGCTGGGCGTGGTGGTGCGCACCTGTAGTCCCAGCTACTCAGGAGGCTGAGGCAGGAGAATTGCTTGAACCCAGGTGGCAGAGGTTGCAGTGAGCCGAGATCATGCCATTGCACTCCAGCCTGGTGACAGAGCGAGACTCCATCTCAAAAAAAAAAAAAAAAAAAAAAAAAGAATCAGGTTGCACAGGTGAATAACAGGGAAGTGGTTGCCCCAAGTCCTCAAAAGTTGATAACCACAGTCTGAGATTCCTCCTTCCTTCAGACAAAAACACTTCCCCGTCATGGGCCACAATGTTAAGGGAGGGTTTGCCTTGGGGGGCTACTTCTTGTACAGAAGGAAAGCTGCTTCTGGCTTAGCAAGGGCAGGAGAGTTGCTGTGGGAAGGGTTTCATGAGTATGGAACAGGACGTCCATTTCCTGGGCTAAAGAAGCTGGCTTATGTGGGTGGTCAAATTAGGACTTCAGAATGACCATAAAAAGCACAGATTCTGGTTGGAGTTTAAATTACTCCAAAAAAAAAACAACAAAAAAAAACCCAAGAGTTCAAAAAACAAAGTATAGAAGTTCAGCAGGGCCTAAGACACCAGACTACTTCAAATAAAACATGATTACTGGCAATGATCTCTTGCTGACTTGGGTTTTGCAAAGGCTCTACCTTCACAGCCTGATTGTAAAATAAGATAGCGCTTGATTCTTCCATTCCTGTCCCCATCTCAGAATGCAAACATGAATTAGATCATGGCAGAGAGACAGCAACACTGCAGCACTACCACAGTCAAGTTAAAGGGTTGCCATGTTCCTTTCATTTCCACATTTCCAGAAATCCCATTGAACACTGTGGATTTCCCTTCAGCTTGCTAACTTGCATTCCCTCACATGCTTTCTCTCCTACTTTATTTCTTTTTCCTATTTTTTTTTTTTTTTTGAGTCGGAGTCTTGCTCCATCACCAGGCTGGAGTTCAGTGGCACGATCTTGGCTCACTGCAACCTCCGCTTCCGGGGTTCAAGCCATTCTCCTGCCTCAGCCTCCCGAGTAGCTAGGATTACAGGCACGTGCCACCATGCCCAGCTAATTTTTGTATTTTTAGTAGAGATGGGGTTTCACCATGTTGGTCAGGCTGGTCTCGATCTCATGACCTCGTGATCCACCCATGTCGGCCTCCCAAAGTGCTGGGATTACAGGCATGAGTCACCGGGCCCGGCCTATATATATATATCTTTTGAGATGGAGTCTTGCTCTGTTGCCCAGTCTGGAGTGCAGTGGTGTGATCTTGGCTCACTGCAACCTCCGCCTCCTGGGGTTCAAGCAATTCTCCTGTCTCAGCCTCCCAAGTAGCTGGGATTACAGGCACCCACCACCACACCCGGCTAATTTTTGTATTTTTAGTAGAGACAGAGTTTCAACATGTTGGCCAGGCTGGTCTCAAACTCCTGACCTCAGGTGATCTGCCTGCCTTGGCTTCCCAAAGTGCTGGGATTACAGGCATGAGCCACTAATCCTGGCCCTCATCTCCTCTTGAATGAACTGATCAGTCTCCTGGCCTCGAGTCTGTCCCCCTCCATAATGACGTGGATCCATACTGATTCTGATCTGTCCCTTCTACTGCTCAAAAACCTCCCATTGTCCACAAAATAAGGCCCAAACTCCCAAGGGTGACCATTCAAAGTCTTTTCTAAGCTTGTCCCAAGACTTTTTTCCAGTCTTACCAATCACTATTATCTGATATTATCATTACCTTAATATAATGATGTGGTCATTATTCTTATTTAAAAGTATACCCTGGCCAGGCGTGGTGGCTCACGCCTGCAAATCCCAGCACTTTGGGAGGCTGAGGCAGGCAGATCACCTGATGTCAGGAGTTCAAGACCAGCCTGACCAACATGAAGAAACCCTGTCTCTATTAAAAATACAAAAAAAATTAGCTGGGCATGGTGGCAGGCGTAATCCCAGCTACATGGGAGGCCAAGGCAGAAGAATCGCTGGAACCCAGGAGGCGGAGGTTGCAGTGAGCCAAGATCACGCCACTGCACTCCAGCCTGGGTGACAAGAGCAAGATGGAATCTCAAAAAAAAAAAAAAAAAAAAAATGTTCCTGGAGAGATTTTGTTGCAGTCAGATTTGGGAACCACTGTACTGGACTCGGTCCAGTCCTCTAAATATTAATGGCTAACATTGATTGAGCACGTAGTAAATGTCTGGGTTTGTCCCAAGAACTTTGACAACTTTGTACTATTTAAGCCTCACAAAAACCCTATGAAACAGAAGATACTGTTATTATTATTCCTATTTTTCCTATTTTACAGATGAGGAAAATTAGGTAGAGAGGTTAAGTAACTTGCTAAGGTCACATAGTAAGTGGCAAAAGCTGGGTTTGAAAACAAGCAGTTGGGCTCTGGCCCCATGAGTTTAACCACTGAGCTCTACCTGCCCATACAAATTCTGCGTATAAAGTCACTGGCACTCCATGGTGTTTAGTCAGTAATTGCTGCCATTATTACTTTCATTCAAATCTCACCCATCCTTCAGAATTCAGCTCAAATTCTACCTCTTCCATCAAGTTTTCTCTGACTCCCTCTCTTCTTTTCTCAATGTAATCATAAGTCCTTCAGAAATGTATTCGACTTTGGGATAGTCTTTTATTTCTGTGTTTTTGTTAGCATCCTCATTATACTTGTAAAGTCATTGAGAATAGGGTCATGCTGTGTTTATCTTTCTATTCCTGGCACATTTGTTGACCTGTATTTAACATTTTCCTAAATGTGCTATAAGCAGAATCACCGAATTTCTCTTTTCTTTTTTTTTTAATTTGAGACTGAATCTCGTGCTGTCTCCCAGACTGGAGTGCAGTGGCACGATCTCAGCTCACTGCAGCCACCGCCTCCCAGGTTCAAGCGATTCTCCTGCCTCAACCACCTCAGTAGCTGGGATTACAGGTGCCCGCCACCACGCCTGACTATTTTTTTTCTATTTTTAGTAGAGATGATGATTTTTCACTATGTCGGCCAGGCTGGTCTCGAATTTCTGGCCTGAAGTTATCTCCTTGCCTTGGTCTCCCAAAGTGCTGGGATTACAGGCATGAACCACCACTCCTGTCCCCAAATTTCTTTAAAAGGAGCTATCTCACCAGGAGATAACTCAAGAGAGAATCACAGAAATTAGATTGCCTTTTCCCTAGGGGAAGAAAATGCAAAATCACACTCCTAAACTTTCTTTCTTCTGAGTGGAAAGGGATAAGATATCTTAACATCTTAAGGGGCCCTGAGGCTTGTCACTGCAGGTGAGGGGAAACCACACTACTGGCATATTTGATTTCTCAGTGCAGCTGTCACCTCCTGCCTTGCTGCCTCCTTTAATGCCTATGTTGGTTTTACCTGGGCTTGCTCCACTGGTTAGCTTCTCCCTAGTTGCAAGACTACCAGATCATAATCAGTTATTATCTCCCATCCTGATGTGTGAAAAGCTACAGAATTTGTGGGGCCCAGTGCAAAATGAAAATGCAGGGCTTCTGTTTAAAATTTAAAGATAATAGCAGAGCATTAAACCAAGCATGGGGCCCCATCCACTACATGGGTCCCACACCCATGAAGCCAGCTTTGATGAAAAAAGGGTTAGGCCAGGTGGTGGCTCACACCTGTAATCCCAGCACTTTGGGAGGCCGAGGCAGGTGGATCATTTGAAGCCAGGAGTTCGAGACCAGGCTGGCCAACATGGTGAAACCCTGTCTCTACTAAAAATACGAAAACTAGCTTGGCTTGGTGGTGGGCACCTGTAATCCCAGCTACTTGGGAGGCTGAGGCAGGATAATTGCTTGAACCTGGGAGGTGGAGTTTGCAGTGAGCGGAGATCATGCCACTGCACTCCAGCCTGGGCAACAGAGCACGACTCCACCTCAAAAAACAAAAAAATGTCAGAGCCTTCTCAGGCGACCAAAACCACTTGCAGAAAGCTGAGTGTGGGGACAATTTATTTCCAAAGCCCTCAACCTCTCATCTTAATATAAAGACAACTGAGAAAGAAATCACCCTGTATTGTGTGTTATATTAAGATTGACTATTGTGGACTGAATTGAGTCCTCCAAAGAGATGCTGAAGCCCTAACCACCAGTACCTGTGAATGTGGCAGCATTGGGAAATAGGGCCTTTGCAGATGATGGAGTTAAGATGAGGTTATTAGTGTGGGTCCCAATCCACGATGACTGGTACTCTTATGGAAAAAAGAAATGTGGACACAGAGCCAGACATGCACACAGGGAAGATGATGTGAAGAGACCTACAAAAGGAGAACCCATGAGAAGATGAAGACAGGTTGTGGTGATGCTTCTATATGCCAAGGAACATCAAAGAGTGCCAGCAGGCCGGGGGCGGTGGCTCACGCCTGTAATCCCAGCACTTTGGGAGGCCGAGGTGGACGGATCATGAAGTCAGGAGTTTGAGACCAGCCTGGTCAACATGGTGAAACCCCATCTCTACTAAAAATACAAAAACTAGCCAAGTGTGGTGGTGGGCGCCAGTAGTCCCAGCTACTCAGGAGGCTGAGGCAGGAGAATTGCTTGAACCTGGGAGGTAGAGGTTGCAGTGAGCCAAGATTGTGCCACTGCACTCTGGCCTGTGCATCAGAGCGAGACTCTATCTCAAAAAAAAAAAAAAAAAAAAAAAAAAAATCGTCCAGGCGCCGTGGCTCATGCCTGTAATCCCAGTATGTTGGGAGGCCGAGGCGGGTGGATCACAAGGTCAGGAGATCGAGACCATTCTGGCAAACGGTGAAACCCTGTCCCTACTTAAAAATACAAAAAATTAGCCAGGCGTGGTGGCGGGCACCTGTAGTCCCAGCTACTTGGGAGGCTGAGGCAGGAGAATGGTGTGAACCCGGGAGGTGGAGCTTGCAATGAGCCAAGATCATGCCACTGCACTCCAGCCCAGGCGACAGAGCGAGACTCCGTCTCAAAAAAAAAAAAAAAGTGCCAGCAAACCACCAGGATGGGAGAGGGGCCTGGAAGATTCTCCCCCGAGGCCTCAGAAGGAACCAACCCTGCCGACACCTTGATCTCAGACTTCCAGTTTCCAGAGCCAAGACAATAAATTTCTGTTTCTTAAGCCAGGAGTTCCCAATCTTTTTGACACTAGGGACCAGTTTTGTGGAAGACAGTTCTTCCACAGGCCAGAGGTGGGGTGGGGGGGGGGGGGGGGCATTGTTTCAGGATGATTCGAGCACATTACATTTATTGTGCACTTTATTTCTATTATTATTACATTGTAATATATAATGAAATAATTATACTACTCACCATGGTGTAGAATCAGTGGGAGCCCTGAGCTTGTTTTCCTACAACTAGACGGTGTCATCTGTGGGTGATAGGAGACAGTGACACCCGAAGTATGGTGCTTATGTCAAGTCTACCCATTTTGGCTGCTGTCACTGCAGAAAACCCTGCTTCACAGAGATGGGATGTTGCAATAGGCCAGGCATGGAGGCTCACATCTGTACTGCCAGCACTTTTGGAGGCCAAGGCAGCTGGATCACTTGAGGCGAGGAGTTCAAGACCAGCCTGGCCAATATAGCAAAACCCCATCTGTCTCTACTAAAAATAATAAAAAATATATATATAGCCAAGTGTGGTGGTGCACTCTTGTAATCCTAGCTACTCGGTAGGCGGAGGCATGAGGCACAAGAATGGCTTAAACCAGAGAGGTGGAGGTTGCAGTGAGCCGAGATTGTGCCATTGCACTTCAGCCTGGGCGACAGAGTGAGACCCTGTCTCCAAAAAAAAAAAAAAAAAAAAAAAAAAAAGGATGTTGGAAATGAAAGCAGGCTTTTCAGTGTTTTTAAGGTCATCTCAGGATTAAAGCCTAGACTTTAATCCAGAACATGAGGAGATTTGAAGTTGTCTCAAACATACTGTTTTTTTTTGTTGTTGTTGTTTTTGAGACGGAGTCTCGCTCTGTTGCCCAGGCTGGAGTGCGATGGCACAATCTCGGCTCACTGCAACCTCCACCTCCCGGGTTCAAGCAACTTTCCTGCCTCAGCCTCCTGAGTAGCTGGGATTACAGGCACGTGCCACCATGCCCGGCTAATTTTTGTATTTTTTAGGAGAGACGGGGTTTCACCATGTTGGTCATGCTGGTCTGGAACTCCTGACCTCGTGATCCACCCGCCTCGGCCTCCCAGAATGTTGGGATTACAGGCATGAGCCACCTCGCCCAGCCTCAAACATACTTTTAAGGCCACCAGATGCAGCTGTACAACTGAAGTACATACACTTGCCATTGTAAAGCCTGCCACCAGATGCAGCTTGTCACTTGCCACTCACTGATAGTGTTTTGATATGAGTCTGCAAGCAATTGATTTATGATGGCCTCTGTGCAGTGAAACCTCTCCGCTAATGTTAATCCGTATTTGCAGCCACTCTCAGCACTAGCGTCACCAACCCAGCTCCACCTCCCATCATCAGGCATTCGATTCTCGTAAGGAGCACAGCCTAGTTCCCTTGCATGCACAGTTCACAATAGGGTTCGGCTCCTGTGAGGATCTAATGCCCCCTGATCTAACAGGAGGCTGAGCTCAGGTGGTAATGCAGCGATAGGGAGCAGCTGTAAATACAGATGAAGCTTCGCTGGTGGCTCACCTCCTGCGGTGCCGCCTGGTTCCTAATAGGCCAGGGACTCATAGTGGTCCGTGGCCCAGGGGGGTTGGGGACCCCGTCTTAAGCCATCCAGTTTGTGGCACTTTGTTATGGCAGCTGCAGCAGATGAATATAGCCACCAACCAGACCAGGCTCCTCCTATTACCTTCCTGACCTTGACAAGCGCCTGACAACACCTGAAAAAACAGATGTCCCAAGGGGGTTGGAACAAGGAGGGGGCCGGGGCAATGTCAATTTTGTTTTTCAAGGCTTTTTTTTTTTTTCCTACAGAGGAGGAGGAGGGAACGCCTACAATAAAGAGGCCTTTATGGTCCCACTTCAGGAATCGGAGAACCCCGCCCTCCTCGTCTCAGCCACAGTTTAACGGGTGCATGTGTGAGTATCTTATAAAGTGACGCGTTTTGAGGGGGACTCCAGTGTGAGCAGGACTGTGGCTGACTTGTCGATCATCATTAGGGTGATGTCCCAAACGTTCAAGTCTGAGGCCCAGGGAAATTGGCAACAGCTGCCTGGATGCCTCCATCCTCCCAGCCCAAGGAAGATCTGGCCTTGCTCCTTCGTTGTCCTTCTTAGGAGCACGTGGAGTTCTCCTAGGTGGGCTTGCACACGGGGTCGCCCAGCCGTTCTTTGAGGGTTCGAGTGGGTAGGCTTCCCCTGTAGGACGGGCTTCCCCGTAGGTTTCCACGTGGGGCCACAGAGGCAGGGAAAGGGGAAGTGGGCACTGACACCTGGGGTGAAAAAGGGTGGGGGTGCGGCTTTGTGAGGAAAGAATTTGCAGAGACTGCTAAACTGGGGTCTGCTGGGATACCCCACTCCCCACCCCCTGCCTCGGGCGCCCTCAGCCACCCGAGCTGGGGGCCTCGCAGGTCTCAGACCAAGCTCCCCGCGCGGCCTGCAGCGCACCCAAACATGGCCACCGAACCCGGGTTCCCGGGACACAGCCGCGCCTCTGGGTGACGCAGAGGCGGCGGGTTGCATCAGCCCGTGCCCACGTGCTTGGTCCGCCCTCTGCCACCCGGATCCGGACGCCGATTGGGCCACGTTGGGACAGTGCCTCCGCCTCAGCCAATGGGCGGCAGCCACAGAGCGTTCTGTCCGCAGAGCCAGGCGCGGGGCTCCTATAAAAGGCGCCCGAAGCGGGGGCGCGCGCCCCAGAGACGTGAACGGTCGTTGCAGAGATTGCGGGCGGCTGAGACGCCGCCTGCCTGGCACCTGGGAGCGCAGCGGAGCCCCGACACCGCCGCCGCCATGGAGTCCGAGACCGAACCCGAGCCCGTCACGCTCCTGGTGAAGAGCCCCAACCAGCGCCACCGCGACTTGGAGCTGAGTGGCGACCGCGGCTGGAGCGTGGGCCACCTCAAGGCCCACCTGAGCCGCGTCTACCCCGAGCGTCCGGTGAGAGCGGCCCCGACTTCCCGCCCCTAGGCTGTGGCCCCCCGCCCTCTGCTGGGGATGCCACGTCCGGCTGCCCTGTCCTGTGGCCTCCTCCCGCTGACGGCTGCGATCGCTCGGCCGGTCACCTTCCCCAGGGCTGTGGTCTCCCCTTCCCTGCCCCGCCGACGCGGGCGCCCCTCTGTTGCCCAGGAGCGGTCAGTAAGCAGCAGCCTGACCTTGGGCGAGTCATTTCACCCTCCAAGCCTGTTTCCCCCCAGCGGCCAGGCAACTCGGTGTTCCTAACTGGGCTTGCATACAATGGCTAGAAGTAAGAAAACATCCGTGCTGCAAAATGAGGTTTCTGAACACAGCCTCTCTGCGGGGAGAGGAGCGGGCAGGTGCCACCCGGGGCCGTGGCTTGAGAAACCTGGGGACCGCCCAGACACTGTGGACGGAAGGCCCCACACCCAGAAGCAGGACGTGGCTCTTCTCCTCCCTGTCCACCTTCCGCCGTGCCCCTCCCTGTCGCACTGGACCGAGCAGCCATTGCCGAGTCCTGGGGTGGAGCCCCGTGCACTTTCTGACTTTCTGACCAAGAGCGACTGAGAAGGGAAGCAGGCAGGAGTCGCCTTCAGTCTGGTTTTAGGACGGCAGCCTCTCCATTATTAGCAAGACTTCCTTGCTTTGTTTTGGTTGACACATCTGTCAACATCACCCTTAGCACCGCCTGCCCTGGCCACCACGTGATGAGGCTGTAAGCTGGCCCTTCCTGTATTTACTTTCTGTTCTGATATTATGTAAGTGTCAGCAGTGTTCTTCACTGCCCACAAGCATAATTCTTCATCACACAGGAGAGGGCATCCGGGCAGGAAAAGATAGTGAAGTCGTGAGTTCCAGCTTGTGGTAGCGCCTGTGTCTGTTTTTGTTTCATATGGTCAAGAATGTTTTAGAAGTGAGTTTTCCTTCTGAGTTGTTATTTTGAAATTTGCATATTTATTTAGTAAGCTTGCATTCCATGTCCTCTAGAATTCACCCTGGCACATTTTTCAGTTTCACCATAGCTGCTTCCAAGAAACTGGGTGGCTGTGTTGCCATGAGAATGACTACTGGGTACACAAATTGGTGAAGCAGGTGTAGCCTATGGTTGCATCATATGGCAAAAGGCAGGATTTTGGAGGAGGATTTTTAAGGTCTTCCTTTGGTGAGGAATGCCGCTCCCATCTGTTCAGTCTGAAGACCTAAGATTGTAAACAAATACCTCTCAGGTATACAAATTTGTGTCTAAAAATTATTATGGCTGAAACATACTTATCATTTGTTTTCTGTAGTAGAAAATGGCATAATATGAGAAGGCCTACTTTGTAATAGTTGTTTGCTTTACTTAATATTTTTCAAATCAGCCATCTGTGAAGACTCAATATCAAGTTAGGCCTTTAAAAGGGGGAAAATAATTCAAAACCACTGGCAGCTGTGGTTTTCCAGCCTTTTCTAGTGGTTGAACTCTGTAATAAATGCAGGACCCTACATATACAAAAGGTACTGTTTTCCAAATTCATGTATATATTAGCATTTACCTTTAAAGTTCTCATCCGTCAGAAAAACGGTGAACACAGCATTCAGTATATTTATTTTGGTTTGGTTACACAGTGTCAAAAAGTTCTGATGTGTATGGATAAGTAGATGCACTTTTTGCTGTTTTGTTTGTTTAAACAGCTTGCTTTAATTATCTCAAGCTACTCGGCAGGAACACCTTTATTCCAGGTGTCGCATAATCAGTTATTCTGGCAAGAGTAGATGAACACGTTAGTGATCTCCAATAGACAGATTATATGTTAATATTATTTGAGGCCATTATTTTTAAGTACAATTTAGACGGAGTTTCAAATAGATTTTAAAAATGAGATTTGTATAAAAGAGTGTGCAGTCCCCATGGCGTTAAAATCACTGATATGGAGGAGAAGAGGGGTTGGAATTCTGACACTGTGGCAGCAGATGACCTTGGACAAGTCAATTTTTCAGACTTTCTTCCCTTAAAATAGGGATACTAAATCTCACAGGGTGGTTGTGTATAATGTCACCCACACGCCATCTCCTCTATAACTGCATTTGTATGCCAGGAAATTGTCTGTGAAGGCTTCAGTTTAGAATAGCTTCACATTATTTTGGGGCACTGCTAGGTGATTTTGGTTAAGGCTGGCCTTGGGAGTACTCTGAGTTTTCTCTGAAACCAAACTCAATTTGGTTTGTAGGTTCCCTGTTTGCTGTTTGTTGCTTTTAGTAATAGGAGTCAGTTTACCTGGGAGTTAAGTTTGGACTGGAGATAATTTGCCATTTTTTTTTTTTTGGTTTTTTTTTTTTGAGATAGGGTCTCACTCTGTCGCCCAGGCTGGAGTGCGGTGACATGATCTTGGCTCACTGCAACCTCTGCCTCCCTGGTTCAAGCGATTCCCCTGCCTCAGCCTCCTGAGTAGTTTGGGTTGCAGGCACAAGCCACCACGCCCAGCTAATTTTTGCATTTTTAGTAGAGATGGGGGTTTCACCATGTTGGCCAGGCTGGTCTCGAACTCCTGACCTCAGGTGATCTGCCCGCCTTGGCCTCCCACAGTGCTTGGATTACAGGCATGAGCCACCATGCCCAGCCGATAATTTGCCATTCTGTATTTATTTGCATGTTAGAGACCAGTTAAAGTTAGACACTTTCTAAATAGAAGTCTTGTATATGGGGCTTTTGAGAAAGTGTTTTCCCGTGATGCTGGGGGGAAACACACATATTCAAATTACTTGTATAAACCAGTTTATTCTGTGTTTAGGAACTTGTAGGGGTGAAATGCTGACCTGTGTTACTCTTTCTTTCCACGATCAGCGTCCAGAGGACCAGAGGTTAATTTATTCTGGGAAGCTGTTGTTGGATCACCAATGTCTCAGGGACTTGCTTCCAAAGGTACATCACTTACACATTAACTTCTGAATGTTTTTAAGCACTCACCAGGTTAGGTTCAGGTCCTTAAGTACCTTCGTATTACTTTTAGCAGGAAAAACGGCATGTTTTGCATCTGGTGTGCAATGTGAAGAGTCCTTCAAAAATGCCAGAAATCAACGCCAAGGTGTGTCTGCCTCTTCATGATGGTAACAATTTGTATCATTCAGACTTTCAGGGGAGTAATAAAAGAAGTTGGATAAAACTTTTATTGAGAGACTGTATGGTGTTATTACCAAGTAATATTTTGTTTCTTTCCTAGGAATTAGAAACTGTATTATCAACACCAGTGATGGGTTAATAGTAGCAGATTGTTCCGTTAGTGCTATAGTAGAAAGGTGGAGTTACATATTGCACTATCTTATGGGATATGATTTGATCTATGGTTACTGTGTATCTAGATTACTGAACTAACACTAATTGGGTTTTTATTGAATTTAGCACATAGCAAGTTTCTTCAAAGGAGCCACTAATTTTTATAAAGAGTACAAAAGTGAATATATTTCCTTTGGAAATTTTCATTGTGATTAGTTGGATAGGAAAAGATCAGAGTCTTTATCAAGTGATCTTTAAAGAATTTTTTTTTTAAAAGATGGTCTCGCTGTGTGGCCCAGGCTTTTCTCAAACTCCTGAGGGCAAGCGATCCTCCCACCTCAGCCTCCTGAGTAGCTGGGACTACAGGCATGTGCCACTAGACCTGGCTCTAAAGACTTACATATGACACACGAAACCATTTATTTTTCATTTCACAATGTTTATTCACATATATGGTATTAGTATTCTAATGTAGTGATGCACTCTAAATTTGCATTATATTTCCTAGAACATCTGAACAGAGCATAGGAAATTCCCTATTTTGCCATTATCAGTTCTAATAGAAATCTTAAAAGCACTTTATCATTTCATTTCCCTGCACTGTAATTTTTTTAAATGATCAAAAACAGTATCATACCAAGACTTACTTATATTGGAATACTATTTTAGAAAGTTGTGGGCTGGGTTGTATTTATAAATCTTGTTGGTCAGATGTCTGCAATGAGTAAATTTAGCACCATTATCAGGAAGCTTTCTCACCAATGACAACTTCATTGGAAGATTTTAATGAAAGTGTAGTGTACTCTAGGGAAAAAATATGAATATTTTAGCATCTATGTATTGAAAATTGTGTTGAATAAATGTCAGACTATTTTTTACATAACGTTGCTTCTATTTAATTTTGTCACGTTCAGAGGTGGGGGGTAGGAGATGTAAGCCCTTGACAGCAAAATAATTCCTTTTGCTTGATTTCAGACAGTTGCATCAGCTCCTTTGTTCTGTGTTCATGTTACACTTATTTAGGTGGCTGAATCCACAGAGGAGCCTGCTGGTTCTAATCGGGGACAGTATCCTGAGGATTCCTCAAGTGATGGTTTAAGGCAAAGGGAAGTTCTTCGGAACCTTTCTTCCCCTGGATGGGAAAACATCTCAAGGTGAGTGTTAAAATAAAGATCTTGGCTTATGCAACATGAATGTTCCTCGTTTGCATCAGTTTAAGAATAAGGTATGTTTACACGTATATAATCAGAACTTTTAAACATACAGAATTTTGCTTTATAAATAGCTTCACTTTAAAGATCTCTTATATATTTAACTTTTCTTAATACACAGCCTTTTAGTACACACAAATTTAAAAAGTAGGTAATGCATATATTGGAAAAAAAAGAAAATGTAGGCGTTTTATCCTTTCATTGTGCTGACCTCTTCGTTGCCGTCATGATAGGAAATTAGTGCTGCTGCAGGAGAAAACAGCTGTCGTAAGCATTGTGCAGCTGCTTTGCTGAGTGGCTTTGTGCTTTATTGTAACAATGGGTGACAACAAGGGAGAGACTGTTTAAGAAGTGTCCTTCCAAAGACTTGGGGGTACTAGAAAAATTGCCCAATTTCTTATAACTATTAAAGCTTTTCTTTAGAGCAAAAGTCAGAACTAAATGCTCTGTTATTTGGATTTTTATAGCTCTTGGAATACATTGTTTTTGGGGAAAAATTTGTTAACTGCAAGTTGCAATTCTGTAACTCTCCAATTCTCCGTCCCCCTTTTTCTAGTACTTTTTATACACAATATTTTATAAAGCCAGGTGTTTTAGGAATGAGTTTTTCTTCGTTTTCCCCCTTAATGGAACTTTCAAATATACACAACAGTGGGGACTGGATAATTAATCCCCACACCATCACCCAGGCCTAATAAATAACAATCAGAGTTTTACCATAGCTCATCTATTACCCTTTCCCTTTTTTTTTAAAAAAAAGTATTTAAAAGTAATTCCCAGGCATCATGTTATTTCATCCCTATATTCTTCAGTATATAACTATGAAAACCTTTTAGTTATCTTGTATATCTAGAATGCCATTATCAGATCTAACAGAAATCTTAAAAGCACTTTATCATTTTATTTCCATGCACTGTAATTTTCTTAAATGATCAAAAACAGCATCATACCAAAGCTTACTTGTACTGGAATACTATTTTAGAAATACTCTGTGTATGGAATTTAGTTAAAAGATTGTCAGCATATAAATTGGATAATTATTGGATAGAAAATTATTGGTTAGAAAAACTTAAAACTACTTCCCTTATTCTGATTCAACTATTCTTAACTTGAGAATTGAGGCTCATATTTGACTCTCTGAATCTCACCATATTTAAACTTGATTTCCTTTTAACAAATATTCATTGAACAGCCAGTACATACAACTTTGCTTAAGGATATGAGTTGACCTGCAGGAATGACCTCATAACCAATTTCTGATCTTTGGGCAATTCTATTATGATTTCAATTTTGTGATGTGCTACTGAAGAAATTGACTGTGTAAGAAGCACAAAGCCAAAGATGACTCACATACACCTGCCCTGTGAAGTTGAGGGCTGTGTGGCCTGATTAAAGAAGTGTGCATTTGGCCGGGCGCGGTGGCTCACACCTGTAATCCCAGCACTTTGGGAGGCCAAGGTGGGTGGATCACGAGGTCAGGAGATTGAGACCATCCTGGCTAACACGGTGAAACCCCGTCTGTACTAAAAGTACAAAAAATTAGCCAGGTGTGGTGGCGGGTGCCTGTAGTCCCAGCTACTGGGGAGGCTGAGGCAGGAGAATGTTGTGAATCCGGGAGGTGGAGCTTGCAGTGAGCCGAGATTGCGCCATTGCACTCCAGGCTGGGCGACAGAGCAAGACTCCATCTCAAAAAAAAAAAAAAGAAGCATGCATTTGACATCAGACCAGCTCTGAAATCCAGCCCTGCTACTTACTAGCTCAGTGACCTTGTGCAAAGCCCCTGTCTTCCCTGAGCTGTACTTGGGTTCCCCTTGTAAAATCTCCTTCATGAGATTGCTGTGGACCCAGCAGCCTGTACAGGACCCCCAGTGGTCAGTAAGCATGCACAGGTGATACCACATGCACACTTCACTATAGATTCAGATGGAGGATGGAGGAAGAAGTGGATATTGGGAGGATGGGAGAGATTTCCTTCAGGAAAGACTGGGAGAAATGTGGCTTTTGAGCTGCTCTCTAAAAGATGAACAGTGGGTTGAGACCTGCAGTGAGACTCAACAAGTCAAAACTGAGGTGGGATCTACTTAACCCAAAAAGGTTGTTTATATATCTGTGCACTCAGCAAGTAGGTGGCAAGGGCTGTTGTTTTCCTGTGGGATGGGACTGTGGTAGAAGTGCTGTGTCATTTAGTACCTTCTGTGCTTGTGGTACATGGGTGCATCATACAGTCATTTACCATGTAACTGCCGTAAATTCCATTCTTCTGTCTCTTCGATTTGAATTCTTGATTTTAATTTAAACTTAGTTTTCATTTGTTCGTACTCAACCCACTCAAAATGAGTGTTTTTTCAAATCTATGTATAGGCCTGAAGCTGCCCAGCAGGCATTCCAAGGCCTGGGTCCTGGTTTCTCCGGTTACACACCCTATGGGTGGCTTCAGCTTTCCTGGTTCCAGCAGATATATGCACGACAGTACTACATGCAATAGTGAGTCCTTCCCGCCATGCTGGGTGTGGCCAGGGCTCCCGGGAATTGAAGGGAATTTTATCCGTGTTACCTGTAAAGTTCAGAATGGAGGGATGAGTGTATTTTCATCAGTCTGCAGAGCCCTGCTCTATTTGGTCTGTGGGTAGAGTGTAAATGACAGCTGCTACCTGATTTGTGTATTGACACAAGGGTGCTTTTGTCTGATACATAGTTTAGTGACTTTATTTAGAACATGTTACTTTTCAATTTGTGCTATCTTCAAAGTTTTGTGAGGATTTTAATTTGCTACTGTGCCATAATCTTACAGTGGGCTTGATGTTTAATTCCAGGTGAAATTCACCTTGTGGCTTTTCTTAGAAAAGGCATTTATAGATATAGTTAGTAAGGCAGTTCTTCACTAAATTGAAGAAAAATCAAAGGCATATCTACCTACTTGAAATTCTTAACAGTAAAAGACTGCTGTGTAAATAGGCCACAGACTTCACGGTGCTTTGGTCTCAACAGTATCTGCCTCTGTCGTTTTTATTTTAGTTTAGCAGCCACTGCTGCATCAGGGGCTTTTGTTCCACCACCAAGTGCACAAGAGATACCTGTGGTCTCTGCACCTGCTCCAGCCCCTATTCACAACCAGTTTCCAGCTGAAAACCAGCCTGCCAATCAGAATGCTGCTCCTCAAGTGGTTGTTAATCCTGGAGCCAATCAAAATTTGCGGATGAATGCCCAAGGTGGCCCTATTGTGGAAGAAGATGATGAAATAAATCGAGATTGGTTGGATTGGACCTATTCAGCAGCTACATTTTCTGTTTTTCTCAGTATCCTCTACTTCTACTCCTCCCTGAGCAGATTCCTCATGGTCATGGGGGCCACCGTTGTTATGTACCTGTAAGCAGATGGTTTCTCTAATATAAATTTCACTACACTGTGTTCACACTAAGCAGATTTTGCTCTTTTTGTTTTTTGTTTTTTTTGAGATGGAGTCTCGCTCTGTCATTCAGGCTGGAGTACAATGGCACAGTCACTGCAATCTCCGCTTCCCGGGTTCAAGCGATTCTCCTGCCTCAGCCTCCTGGGTAGTTGGGATTACAGGCGCCCACCACCATGCCTGGCTAATTTTTATATTTCTAGTAGAGACGGGGTTTGGTCATGTTGGCCAGGTGGTCTCGAACTCCTGACCTCAAGTGATCTGCCCACCTTGGCCTCCCAAAGTGCTGGTATTACAGGCGTGAGCCACCACTGCGCCTGGCCAGATTTTGCTCTTTTTTGAGCAGTCTCAGTTACTGTAGAAGGAGATGTGTTTAAATAGTATATCATTCTGTGGCTGGACGCAGTGGCTCACACCTGTAATCCCAGCACTTTGGGAGGCCGAGGCAGGAGGATCACATGAGGCCAGGAGTTTGAGACCATCCTGGCCAATATGGTGAAACCCCATCTCTACTAAAAATACAAAAAATTAGCCGGGTGTGGTGGCACGGGCCTGTAATTTACTTGGGTGGCTAAGGCAGGAGAATTGCTTGAACTTGGGAGGCAGAGGTTGCAGTGAGCCAAGATCGCACCACTGCACTCCAGCCTGGGTGACAGAGCAAGACCCTGTCTTAGAATAAATACATAGTAAATAGTATGTATTCTGGCACTTTCAATACAAGGAATTCATGGCTTGGTTGTATGGTCCCAAGAACATATCAATCCTGTGTTAATATAAGAATATTATCTTGTCCTCTAGATAAGCTACCTTACCTTCCAGGCTCACAAACTACAATTATGTAGCCATACTGAGGCATGGAACAGAAAACTGTATTTGTTTTGAATGAGAACACATTTGCCTTTATCAGGCCACAGCTGCCTTCCAGGGTAAAGTCAGGCACTGACTGTTAGCATGGCCCTGAAAGGCAAGGGAACCTTCACATACCTGACATTTGGTTTTAGCTGTGGCCCGAAGCAGCAGTTCTCCACTGGGGGTGGTTTTGTACCCTCTCTCCCCAGGGGACATTTGGCAATGTGTAGATATTTTTGGTTGTCACATCTAGGGGAAGTGGTCCTGCTGGCATCTAGTTAGTAGAAGCAAGAGTGCTGCTGAATTTTCTGCAATGCACAGGACAACTCCCACAGTAAATATTTGGCTCAATATGTCACTAGTGCCAAAGCTGAGAAAGCCTGGCCTAGAGTGATGGGTCTTCGTGGTTGAAACTAAAAGAAGAAATTTTCCTGTATAGTAAAAATGGATTTTTATTTTAGCTTTTAAAAATAAAAAAGGGGAATAATTAGAATATAATGAACACTCAAATATCCACAATTAATCATTGCTAATATTTTATTATATTTAAGACTTGGGATTCAATTGGTTTCTTCAAATAAAACGTTTAGTTAATATTTTCTGTAGTCTCTAGAATCATATATTTAAATGACCAAACATAGGTTGTCATTATGTTATATATAATTATAGCTTTGTAGGTATATGCATTCTCCCCGCTCTGTTCAGGTTTTCAAGGGTAAGGTTTAGTTCATATAAATAAGCATTTATTGAGTGCATACTATGTGCCAGGTGCTGTTTATATGGCTGGGTGTGCAATGATGAATAAAACACAGTCCCTGCCTTCAAGGACCTAACAGACTGGTGAGAATGTCTGGGAGACAGTGTGATCAAATGCCTCTGTAGATGGGTCTTGCAGTGAGCTTATCAGGGTGCCGCTGTGATTAGAGGTGGGGAGCCTTGGATTCTTGAGTAAGTCTCACTGTGACATCAGCTAAGATGGACTTTTATGTGCTTCCTTTGAAGGCATCACGTTGGGTGGTTTCCATTTAGACCGAGGCCGGTTCAGAACTTCCCAAATGATGGTCCTCCTCCTGACGTTGTAAATCAGGACCCTAACAATAACTTACAGGTATGGAGCCTCCCACGAAGCCCAGGCGAGCTTGACGTGATATGCCAGGCTCTCCAATCCTCAACCTTTAGATTGCCAGCTTGCGGTTTACCATTTTATTGGGCTAAATATTTCATGATTTGTTCACATTTCTTCTTAGAGCAGCAGCTATTTTTAAAACGTCGAATGTGCCATCACATTCTATCACATATTTTTGACATGTGGCAATTTGCATTTTGGCTTAAGTAAATAACATTTTTTTAAACCCACTATTTTGAGCGTTCAGTGGTCTGTAACAGTGTGTTATACCATAAGAACTGGTATGAAGTGGTTAACTACTAGTTTAATAATAGTTGAAGCCTGGGCGTGGTGGCTCACGCCTGTAATCCCAGCACTTTGGGAGGCTGAGGCAGGTGGATCACCTGAGGTCAGGAGTTTAAGACCAGCCTGGCCAACATGGTGACACCCCGTCTCTACTAAAAATACAAAAATTAGTTGGGCGTGCCTGTATTCTCAGCTGCTAGGGAGGCTGAGGTGGAAGGATGGCTTGACCTTGGGAGGTGGAGGTTGCAGTAAGCCAAGATCGCACCACTGCACTCCAGCCTGGGTGACAGAGTGAGACTCTGTCTCAAAAATAATAATAATAATAGTTGCAGATCTAGTTGTTTCATTTGATATTTGCTGCCAGGAGCAGTCGAAACTATGACAACATCAACACAGTTGTGCTGTGGAAGCCTGAGAAACAGCCCTATCCAGCCTAGGGCATCATTCCCTGGGGTCCTGGCTGCCTGCTGCTGTGCCTATGGGGCAGGGGGCAGGGATTTACCCTGCCCTTTCCTAACATTATTTGGTGTTCATCACAGCCCTAATTGTTTTCTCATTGTTTCATTACCTGTAGGAAGGCACTGATCCTGAAACTGAAGACCCCAACCACCTCCCTCCAGACAGGCATGTACTAGATGGCGAGCAGACCAGCCCCTCATTTATGAGCACAGCATGGCTTGTCTTCAAGACTTTCTTTGCCTCTCTTCTTCCAGAAGGCCCCCCAGCCATCGCAAACTGATGGTGTTTGTGCTGTAGCTGTTGGAGGCTTTGACAGGAATGGACTGGATCACCTGACGCCAGCTAGATTGCCTCTCCTGGACATGGCAATGATGAGTTTTTAAAAAACAGTGTGGATGATGATATGCTTTTGTGAGCAAGCAAAAGCAGAAACGTGAAGCCGTGATACAAATTGGTGAACAAAAAATGCCCAAGGCTTCTCATGTCTTTATTCTGAAGAGCTTTAATATATACTGTATGTAGTTTAATAAGCACTGTAAGTAGAAGGCCTTAGGTGTTGCATGTCTATGCTTGAGGAACTTTTCCAAATGTGTGTGTCTGCATGTGTGTTTGTACATAGAAGTCATAGATGCAGAAGTGGTTCTGCTGGTACGATTTGATTCCTGTTGGAATGTTTAAATTACACTAAGTGTACTACTTTATATAATCAATGAAATTGCTAGACATGTTTTAGCAGGACTTTTCTAGGAAAGACTTATGTATAATTGCTTTTTAAAATGCAGTGCTTTACTTTAAACTAAGGGGAACTTTGCGGAGGTGAAAACCTTTGCTGGGTTTTCTGTTCAATAAAGTTTTACTATGAATGACCCTGGCAGAGACTCCTATCATCCTAGCAGTTTACTCTGCGTTTGTTGTATCTAGACAGTCAACAACTGAGTTGTCGGTGTTTAACCTGAATGCTTGTTTTTCAAAAGAGGACTGTTTGTGCCGGTAAGAATGATCAGGTAAGGCCATGAAAGTTTTTGTTGGTGTTTTTGTTTTTGAGATGGGGTCTCGCTTTGTTCCTTGGGCCAGAGTACATTGGCTACTCACAAGTGGGCTGGTAGCTGGCTACAGCCCCAGACTCCTGGCTTAAGCCACCTCCTGCCTCAGCCACCCTGGCAGCTGGGACTACAGGCATGCGCCATCACACTCAGCTTGAAAGTTTTAATTTACTAAGAATATACCTGTGTTTCCCCCCATTTCCTGATTTAAACAGTACTGGCTTATATAGGAACCCATCAAGTTAAATTCCCCAAATTTAAAGTTAGTAAATTTAGTGGTTTCACCTTGGCAAATCTGCAATAGTTTCACCAGCTCAAATTTCATGCTTTTGTAAGCTGAGCTTATGTTTGTGATTTTAATCCTTTAAGTACTACTGTGGTAACTAATCATTTTTTTGTTTTTTTGGTGGTGTTTTTGTTTTTGTTTTGAGATGGAGTCTCGCTCTGTTGCCCAGGCTGGAGTGCAGTGGCGCGATCTCAGCTCACTGCAACCTCTACCTCCTGAGTTCAAGCGATTCTCCTGCCTCAGCCTCCCGAATAGCTGGGATTACAGGTGCCCACCACAATGTCTGGCTAATTTTTTGTATTTTTAGTAGAGACGAGGTTTCACCATGTTGGCCAGGCTGGTCTCAAACCCCTGACCTCAGGTGATCTGCCCGCCTCGGCCTCCCAAAGTGCTGGGATTACAGATATGAGCCACCGCACCCAGCCAGGGACTAATCTTTAAAGCAAAGTTTTATATATTTTTACGTGAGTAATGTTATGTGTAGGTGTTCTATTTGGCAAAATAAATCAGCCTTTTCTATCACGATTGTGGTCATTTAAATTAATCCTCATTGGAAACATTGTTTACCTAAGATAAACATTCACTAAACAACTCATAGCAAGACGCTGGGTAGGTACAAAGATGTCTTATGTGTGGTTATGCTTTCAAAGCCAACTGAAACGCTTTTGTAAGGAGTTAAATAGCAAAAAGTTTCAAACAACTGTGTGCCCTAGAACAGAACTATCAGAAGGCAATGAATATTCACAAATTGTGAAGAGATAGTTTGCTTCAAGGAAGAAATGACTTGTAACTAGAGTAGGTATGAAATGATGGGGGAAAAATGATGAGGTATGAAATGACTCACCTTCTCTCCAGCTCAAGGTAAGAAGGGTGGCAGCAGGAGTAAAAGCTCAGGCACAGGACGTGCTCTTCCTGCCAAACAGCTGGATTCTGCACATGCTTGGGAATGAGGTCCTGCTGGTTTAGGAAAACAAACATTAAGAATTCCCAAAGTCTTGGGTGGAAAAGCCTGTTGCTTTTCAGAGGCAAGGCCATCACCATTTGACAAGGGGCCCAAGGCCCCTGGCAGCTGTGGTACCATCTGTTTCTGAAGGAGTGGGGATTTTACCCCCTGAAATGTCAGTTCGTGGCTTAAACTCTGGGGTCTACAGGCCGAAAATAAATAGTGCCAGGAAGGTGCACCTGAACAGAGCTAACCAGGGTTCAGATTGGCACCCCATCCCCACTGGGGCAAGCAGGACTCTTAGCAATTAAGGCCTAAGATGGCTGACAGGTAGGACATGGCAGAAATTCAGTGCTTCCACCACAGCTACTCAATGTGCCATGATCATGGGCCACACACCACTCTGAATACTTAGAAAATTATTGGTTTGGGCCTTTATTATTAAGTAGCAAGTAAATAACTGAAAAAGCCCCAGATTTCAGCTCTGGCTATGGCAGCTTTCTAAGTCTGTGTTTTTAAGGTGCAATTTCTTGAATCCTAGTTCTGTAGAAGAAACACTCTACCCCCCCCCGCCCCCCCACCCCTAAAAAATGAGCTTCATGATCAAGTACATTTTGGAACCCTCAGGCTGATCCAAGTTCATAGATTTCTTCACTGCAGGCCTTCTGGGTCCTTTAATATGCCTGAAGCTGGGGCTTTCCCTTCCTGAGAATGGCCTAGGACTATCCATGTGCCTCATTTTGGGAAATTTAGTAATGAGTTACTAAATCAACACCACCTTTGGCATTCTACATAGCAAACATACTTTGTTAGATGTGACATTTTACACAATAACCAATGGAGATAAAATTTTTTAAATTTATTTTTGGCCAGGCATGGTGGCTCATGCCTGTAATACCAGCACTTTGGGAGGCCGAGGCAGGCGGATCACTTGAGGTCAAGAGTTTGAGACCAGCCTGGCCAACGTGGCGAAATCCTTTCTCTACTAAAAATACAAAAATTAGCTGGGCGTCGTGGTGGGCACCTGTAATCCCAGCTACTCGGGAGGCCGAGGGAGGAGAATTGCTTGAACCCGGGAGGGGGAGGTTGCAGTGAGCCAAGACCACACCAATGCACTCCAGCCTGGGCGTCAGAGTGAGATTCTGTCTCAAAAAATAAATAAATGACTTCTTATTTATTTTTTTTACCAGTGCTCTACATGTTCAGAGAAACTTCTCTGGTAACCAACCACAGAAATGATCCCTGAAAGTATAGTCTTAGGAGATAAATATTCTTTACATAGCCAGGAGGGAGATGAGAAGCCATACCTGTCTACAGTCTGACTGACAAAGGGGGAGGCTCCAGGTCCCCTGGAGAATCCCAGGTTTTATGTAATAATTACTTGGTCCTTTTCAAAGTACTTGGATGTGTGTAGGATAGTCTCTTTGTCTTATCAGCTAGTCCTGCAATCTAGGTGTTCTCCCATTTTGTAGAGGCTTGCAGAGATGAGAGACCTGTCCGAGGTCTCAAGCCCCTAACTGGCAGATCTGAGACTAGAAATACTCCCTCTCAGGAGCGGACCTCCTCTACAATTTTTTTAAGCAGTCCTCATGTGCCAAATATGGCGTGGGGGCCAGGAGACAGAATGAGGCATAGGTTGGGCGTGGCCCCTCCGCTCTTGGGTCTTGTAGTCGGCTGTGGGTGGCAAGTACAGCAGCGATGGCAGACAGGTGTGATGAGTTCAAGGACAGGGAAATAACATCCACAGCCCCATCCCAGTACTCCTGTGCAGCAATGGAAGTGTGCCACCGACACAAGGGCTGCAGGGTGAGCAGGAGTGACAGGCGAAGAGAGGAAGAGAGCTCTGCCTGTGCAAAGGCGGAGGGAACATGGTGTGGGAGGAACTGAAGAGAATTCCACAGAAGTATGAAGAGGGTAGGGAGATTGAGACTGGAGAAAAGGGGGAGCCGGGGCTCCCCTTTTGACCATGCAAAGCAATGGAAGCACAGCACTCCCAGCCTCAGGGTCCTCCATGATTGGAGACTGAGCATGAATTCAGAGGAGCTTGTGGAAGTCACCCAGACAGGTCCAGAAATCCTGCAGTGCATCCCTTCCGTTACCCCTGTCATAACTGGGAGAAGACACCACTCACATGATGCAGGGGAGAGTGCAGGCATGAGCTAGCACCCATATTGTCCCCTGCATCTGTCCTTGGCTATGTTTTATACTCCCCACCCCTTAGAACATTGTAGTCAAACTAGGAAGTATTAAATTGGCTGGTTGCTCCCAACTACACTGGACAAAGTGGAGAAAAAAAAAAAAAGGAGGAGCGCAAGGTTTCAAATTCCCAGCTCAAGCTCTGCATAAAAACTGCTGTGACTTCCTTAGAAGAGACCCCTATCTCCTGTAGCTGCAGGGTTGAGATTTCTGAGCTCAAGTGATCTGCCTGCCTCAACCTCCCAAAGTGCTGGGATTACAGCTGTGAGCCACCCTGCCTGGCCAGGGCTGAGATTTGTGAAAAGGAAACCCAAAGTCTCATCTTGCACGTGGCTGAATTATGTCACAAATCCAATTCCCAAATTCCAGCCTTGCAGGGCGTCTTCAGTTAAAGTGAGGGCAACTTGAAAATTGGAATGGGAACATAAGGGAAGATTGCAGTAAAGCTGGGGACATTGAATCCCTAAATTCTGTTATGTTCCCTGCCAGTAGAAACAGCCCATCTACCCCTCCCTGGGTCCAGCTGTGTGGACACAGATTGGCAGCGAGTGTGCAGGTGTTATTTCCCTACCCTTGTAATCATCACACTTTCTTTTTCTTTCTTTTTTTTTTTGAGTCAGAGTCTTGTGCTGTTGCCCAGGCTGGAGTACAGACAGTGGTGCAATCTCAGCTCACTGCAACCTCCGCCTCCTGGGTTCAAGCAATTCTCCCGCCTCAGCCTCCCGAGTAGCTGGGACTACAGGTGCGCACCACCACACCTAGCTAATTTTTTTGTATTTTTAGTAGAGACAGGGTTTCACCCCAATAGCCAGGTTGGTCTCGAACACTCCTGACCTCAAGAGATTCACCCACCTCGGCCTCCCAAAGTGCTGGGATTACAGGCGTAAGCCACCGTGCCTGACCTCATCACAATTTCTTAACCCTTTGAGAAACCCTGTGGCCTTCCCTGAGGTAGCTATCTTGCAGGGCACTTCTGATTCTTCTTGGATCCTATGCCCTTCCCCTCTTTTCTGGACCTGTAACTAGACTCAAGTCCCACCAGGCCCCAGAGAGAAAGGTACACACTGTGACCCATGAAGAGGTGTGTTACACACCAAAAGAACTGCATGATTTTTCCAATTTATACAGACAAATCCAAGAGACATGTATGGGAGTAGACTTTAAGGTTGTGAGATCACGGAAGGACCATAGTGTTGGATCTGGCTGAACGTAATGATATGGGCCCACTAAGCAGAGATTCTTAACTCAGTGCTTTAGCATGAGGGGTTAGAAAGGGCTCTAACTTGGTTGGTTGGTTGTTTGGTTCATTGGTTGGTTGGCTGGCTGAAACATGGACCAAAAGGTAGGTGGCCAACACCGTTCCTTATTTTGTTATTAATATATTTGTATATTCATATACAAACTTGTATGCTATGATATCTAATACATATTATAGATATAAAACAAATCTTTAGGCCAGGCATGGTGGCTCACTCCTGTAATCCCAGCACTTTGGGAGGCTGAAGCAGTTGGATCATGAGGTCAGGAGTTCAAGACCAGCCTGGCCAACAGAGTGAAATCCCATATCTACTAAAAATACAAAAATTAGCCAGGCACGGTGTCAGGCACCTGTAATCCCAGCTACTCAAGAGGCTGAGGCAGGAGAATTGCTTGAACCCAGAAGGTGGAGGTTGCAGTGAGCTGAGACCCCATCACTGCACTCCAGCCTGGGTGACAGAGCAAGACTCCGTCTCAAAAAAAAAAAAAAAAAAAACTTTTGTTTCTTTCCTCTCTCATTCCCTTATCACCTAACATAAGATGGATCATCACAGCATTGAAGTGACGGGATGTCAAGCAGAAGAGTAAACATCACCCAAGGACGTTGCAGCCTCTCTGGGGAAAGGATTGGCATGTTTTCTGTTGTATGCAGGATGGTTGAGTCATGTTAGGTGAAGTATGGCTTTGTTACTGTCTTTATCTGGAGATTAAGTGTGTTTAAGGAGATGCATACAGGTGCCAGGTTGACAAAGAGAGTACTGTAATGATTAGTTTTATGTGTGAACTTGGCTAGGCCCAGTTATGTAAACACGAATCTAGGCCAGGCTTGGTGGCTCACACCTGTAATCCCAGCAATTTGGGAGGCTGAGGCAGGCGGATCACCTGAGGTCAGGAGTTTGAGACCAGCCTGGCAAACATGGTGAAACCCCATCTCTACCAAAAATACAAAAATTAGCCTGGCGTGGTGGTGTGTGCCTGTAGTCTCAGCTACTTGGGAGGCTGAGGCAGGAGAATCGCTTGAACCTGGGAGGTGGATGCTGCAGTGAGTGGAGATCATGCCACTGCACTCCAGCCTGGGCAACAGAGTGAGACTCTATCGCAAAAAAACATAAAAGAAAAAACAACAAAAACCCCGTGAATCTAGTGTTACTATGAAGGTATTTTGCAGATGTGCTTAACCTGCATGGACCTCATCTAATTATCTGAAAGACCTTAATTGCAAAACTCAGGGTTCCCCAAGGACAGAGCAATTAAGTCTATGGCCTGCAGCCTCAGCTTCCGCCTGAGTTTCCAGCCCACCATCCTACCCTACAGCTTCAGACGCGTCTAGCCAGCCCCTACAACTGTGTAGGACAATTTCTAGAAGTTAGTTAATGAATATGCTATTGGATCTGTTTCTCTGGAGGAACCCTGACTGACACAGGGGCCGGCTCTGGAGGTTGTGAGGTCCAGTTCCTTATCCCTGTGTAGTGTATTGGCCAGTGGGGGTGGGAATTGCTTCCAGGCAGGCTGTGTCATTTGTTCAGGCAGGGTCCCCTCCCCTTGGCTCTGCCTGAGAGCAAAGGCAGGTGGGGGTGGCCCTGGGGAGGGCCTGAAGTTTTGCTCTGTGCCTCCTAAAGCTTTCCCACTCCAGGGACCAGGCCAGGCAGGCTGGCAGGAAGAGGCAGGCTTCATCTGGAAGGATGTCTCCAGGGTGGAAATGATGAGATTTAAATGGTGTAGGGACCCAGAGGGTGGGGTGGGACAGCACCACTGACCCAGCTGCAGAGTTGGACCTTCTGAAGCCCATTGTGTACATGAGAATCTGTGTGCCTGATTGTGTAGGTGCCTGTACATGGATAGGCTGCGAATCTGTGTGCACACAGCTGGCTGGAGAGCACATGAGTAGGCATATGTACCACATTGTCAGCACTCACCCATTAGCTCCTGGGGACTCACTTGCTGCAGGTGATCCCTGTCCTCGTGGGCTCTACACCCTGGCAGGTCAACAGAGACTACAAAGAAACAAGTGGACATAAAATGACAAGGGCTAGGATAAAAAGCATGAAAAGGAGAGGGGATAACGTGGCAGGGGACATTTTAGAGTGCAGTGGTTTCGACACCAGAAGGAGGAGTGGTTAGACAGTGGTCGGGGAGGGCCTCTGAAGAGGTGACACCTGAATGATGAGCTGGAGCAAACCAAGCAAAGATTGGAGGAAGAGCCTCCAAGCAGAAAGAACTGCAAGGACAAAGGCCCTGGGGCAGGAGCGGGTACGTGTGTCCTGTATGTGTGTGTCCTGCACGGTGGCAGGTGTCTGAAGCTGAGCCCAGAGGAGCTGTGGAGATCAGGCCCAGAAATGGAGCCACAGCACGTAGGGCCAGAGACCTGCAGTAAGAAACGGGATGTGGTCGAGATGGGATGGGAGCCACCGCAGCACCATGGGGCGGGAGCAGCAGAGTCTGATGTGTATTTCAAGGAGCTGGAGTTCTATGAGGGAAGAGCGAGGAGGCGTGTGGGAGGAAGAACAGCCCCACCGAGGCCTGCAGGGACGGCAGCAGACCCCAGGTCAGAGCATGAAGGTAGAGGGAAAGTTCCAAGAAGTGGGTGGGGGAATAAGCACTGGATGGCTGATGACAGAGGGCAGGGTGGAGGATGCGGGGCCAGGGAGGGCTGCACAGAGCCCTGGGAGGGTGAGCGGTGGCCCTGGCTGTCTAGGAGGCGCCACCTTGAGGTGCTACTGGAGGATACGCCGCAGGGAAGGTGGATGGTCTCTTCTGATGACAACCTTCTTGCTGGCATTAGACTGAAAGGGGAGGTGATTTGTAGGAATGAGGCCAGAGGGGTTGTCCCCAGGGAAGGGCACCAGATGTGGGGCAGGAGAGCTGGTGTGAGTTGCAGCCGTGGGGCCTGGAGGAAGTCACATCACCCCACTGAATTCTCACTTCCTCATCATAACAGACCCTGTGACATATAAAACCTGCTCTGTCCACCGCACAGGGATCACAAGGCTGGAGTGAAATAATGGAGCACTTCCCCACAGTGGCACACGGGACCCAGGGACGGGTGTGCAAAACCGTTCTAGGTGGAAGAACACTTTTTTTTTCTTTTTCTTTTTCTTTCTTTTCCTTTTTTGTTCTTTTTTCTTTTCTTTTCTTTTCTTTTCTTTTCTTTTCTTTTCTTTTTTTTTTTTGAGATGGAGTCTCCGTCTGTTGCCCAGGCTGGAGTGCAGTGGTGCAATCTTGGCCCACTGTAGTCCCTGGCTCCCAGGTTCAAGTAATTCTCCTGCCTCAGCCTTCTGAGTAGCTGGGACTACAGGCACCCACCACAACATCTAGCTAATTTTTGTATTTTTAGTAGAGACAGGGTTTTACCATGTTGACCAGACTGGTCTTGAACTCCTGACGTCAAGCGATCCATCTGCCTTGGCCTACCAAAGTAGCTGGGATTACAAGCATGAGCCACCGTGCAAAGCCAAAAACACTTGATTATAATAGCATGCTATTTTTCAATGTATTAGATAAATGTATTTTCCATTTAAAGTGGGGATATAAAGCTCCCCTTTAAAATCCACATAAGTAAAAAAGTCAGTCCGTTTAAAAGGTTAAGTAAATAACAGTCTAGGGCAGATGCAGAAAAGACAGCATCATGACCGTGGTTCCTGAAGGATTAAGGTTGCAGGAAACACTGAATGCTAAAAGCTTTGTGAATGTATAGTCCATGAAAATGTCTTTTAAAAAATGAGGTGCATACCAAGATGTTTGAGTGTGTGTATTTGGGGTAGGTGCTGTGGGCATACAGGTGTACCTGTGTGTGTCTCCACAAGCAGGTGTAGCTGGGTGCTAGTGTGTATGTGGTGTGTGTGTATCGGTGCACACGTGCATATCTGTGCCCACATATCCATGCACACGTCCTCATAAGGCTCTCTGCGGCCAGGTGCAGTGGCTCACGCCTGTAATCCCAACACTTTGGGAGGCTGAGGCGGGGGGATCACGAAGTCTGAAGTTCAAGACCAGCCTGGCCAAGATGGTGAAACCCCATCTCTACTGAAAATACAAAAAATTAAGACAGTGAGCGTTGATCGTGAAGAAGGGAAGATGAATGTGGGGATTAGGTGGGAGGAATGGGGTGCTGTCAAGATGAAAATAAACTTAGGGTGGAGAGGCTGGGGCAAAAGAGAGGCCCAACATTATGATTTGCCCCAGTGCGGGGACTTTGTGCCTGGTGATTTGAGGTGGCAGGGCTTCTACCCAGGCCTGATGGGAGCTGGGATTAAAAGCAGCTGTGACCTAAGGCAGGCCATTGCTCTGTGGCCTACTCCCCTAACTCTTTTGCAGAAAGTCCCAGGCTAAGAGATGGGGGATGGTTGTAATGACCCCTCCCAGAAATCCTGGCTCTGTCCTGCAGAGGCGGGGTCCAGGGATCAAGACGCCTCTAGGTTCAAGAGAGAGGCAGAATGAGGGGTCAGCCAGCTGGGGCAGGAAGGCTTCACTCTAGGCTGCAAGGAGAGACCTTTCGCCTTGACTGGAAGGACGTGAGGAGCCTGTGGCCTTCTGTTTGCAACCAAGGGCTGAGGAAGGGGCCGGGCATTCCTGCCGTAGGTCAATGACCTGGAGAAACACATGCTTGAGGACAGAGCTCAGATCATTGTCCCAGCGCAAACCTTTGTGGGATGTAAGGTTTGGAGCTTCTTAAGTTCCAAGAGGCAGTCTCATGCAGTTCAAGGAGGGCTGGAGAAGCCTGGTCTGCTCATGGGAGTCAATTGTTAAATTTTCAGGAATTTTGTGAGCCAATTATTGAACACAGCTATTATTAAAAACAAAATTATAGGCTGGGCGTGATGGCTCATGTCTGTAATCCCAGCACTTTGGGAGGCCAAGGCGGTGGATCACTTGAGGTCAGGAGTTCAAGACCAGCCTAGCCAACATAGCAAAATCCTGTCTCTACTAAAAATACAAAAACATTAGTCGGGTGTGGTGGCTCACATCTGTAATTCCAGCTACTCGTGAGGCTGAGGCATGAGAATTGCTTGAGCCCAGGAGGCAGAGGTTGCAATGGGCTGAGACCACACCATTGCACTCCAGCCTGGGCAACAGAGGGAGATTCTGTCTTTCAAAATGATAAAATAAAATAAAATAATAGGCTGGGTGCCATGACTCACGCTTGTAATCTCAGCACTTTGGGAGACCAAGGCTGGAAGATCGCTTGAGCCCAGAAGTTGGAGATCAGCCTGGGGAACACAGGGAGACCCTGGTCTGTACAAAAAATAAAAACAAAATTAGCCAGGCATGGTGGCACATCCCTGTGGTCCCAGTTACTTAGGAGGCTGAGGTGAACAAAGTTAACACTCAAAACTCATCACTTGTGAATTACTTTGCTACAGTGCACTATTATTATTACTTATTTATTTTTACTGGGCAGCCTCTTGAGCCTAAGTAGGCTCAGAGACTGTCCAGCATACTATTATTGATGCTTTGTGGTTATTGATATTGATTGGATCCGTATAGTGGAAATGGCTATACTGTAGAATTGTGTGCTACTATGTATTTCTTACCAATTCTGCATTCAGTGGCATCACATTCATAGCTTGAAGTTGGCCATGGTGGGAGGTAAATATGTGTGGTATAAATTGGCAAAGGCTACAGACTGGGGTTCCTGCCTGGCCCCCCCAAGAGCTGGTTGTTAAACTTTTACCAGCACACCACTGAGTTGGAGTCTGGAAAGCAGGCTTCGTCCAGGTTCTGCCCTGCTAGCTCAACTGGCTCTCAAAGCTTTGCTCCACCAACCAGCCTATGGCTGCTTCCACTCACCAATTCTCCCTTTTGCCCTCTAAGGCCACCTCTTCCAGGAAGTCTCCCCTGATTTCTTTGCCTGGACTTCTGAAATTCTTTCTTTGCCAGGCGTGGTGGCTCACACCTGTAATCCCAGCATTTTGCGAGGACGAGGTGGGCAGATCACTCGAGGTCAGGAGATAGAGACCAGCCTGGCCAACACGGCAAAACCCCACCTCTACTAAAAATACAAAGATTAGCTGGACATGGTGACGCGCACCTGTAATCCCAGCTATGCAGGTGGCTGAGGCAGGAGAATCACTTGAACCCGGGAGGCAGAGGTTGCAGTGAGCCAAGATCACACCATTGCATTCCAGCCTGGGCAACAGAGGGAGACTCCGTCTCAAAATAAATAAATAAATAATTCTTTCTTACCTCTTCTGTTCATATTCATACAAAATAATCTCCACATCTCGAAATTCTTAACTGATTAGCCAGTTCTTGCTATTAATTAAATACTTGATGCATATGGCCAAGCTTAGATGGATGGAATCCCTGTATTGGTAAGGTGGGAATTTTTCTTTTCTTTTTTTTTTTTGAGACCAAGTCTCACTCTGTCACCCATGCTGGAGTGCAATGGCGTGATCTTGGCTCACCACAACCTCTGCCTCCCAGGTTCAAGCCATTCTCCTGCCTCAGACTCCCTAGTAGCTGGGATTACAGGCACACACCACCAAGCCCAGCTAATTTTTGTATTTTTAGTAGTGACAGAGTTTCACCATGTTGGCCAGGCTGGTCTGGAACTCCTGGCCTCAAGTGATCTGCCCACCTCAGCCTCCCAAAGTGCTGGGATCACAGGCGTGAGCCACCACGCCCACCTAGGGTGGGAATTTTCCACCTGGGTTCTGGGCTCAGCTCTGCCACAGATTCCTCTCTCTGGGCTTATCCTCTGAAGGCACGATTTTGGCATGACTGAGTGGATGGAGGAAGAACTTGGGGTCAGCAGGCTGTCACCCTGCTCTGCTGTGGAACCGACTCAACAACAGGGCCACAACAGGCCTTGTTGGACATGGAAGCAAATGAGAAAATTAGTAATACTGATTCAGTGTTTACTTAAGGTTCTGATACTTTGTCCATTATAGACCTTTTGCATTAATTTTGATGTTTTATTATAGTAAAATATATATATAACATAAAATTGATCATTTTAGCCATTCTAAGTGTACAGTTTTGTGGCGTTCAATACATTCACATTATTATACAACCCATCTCCAGAACCCTTTTCACCTTGAAAAACTGAAGCTCTATTTCCATTAAATGTGAACTCACTCCCCGTTCTCTCTTCCTCCAGCCTCTGGTGACCTCCATTCTATTGTTATTATTATTATTATTATTATTATTAGAGACAGTGTCCCTCTGTTGTCCATGCTGGAGTGCAGTGATGCGATCACAGCTCACTGTAGCCTCAAACTCCTGGGCTCAAGGGATCTTCCCACTTCAGCCTCCTGAGTAGCTGAGATTGTAGACATACGCCACCTGCTAATTTACTTATTTTTTGGAAAGATGGGGTCTTGCTGCATGGTCCAAGCCAGACTTACATTCCTGGGCTCAAGCGATCCTCCCACCTCAGCTTCCCAAAACATTGAGATTACAGGTCTGAGCCACCGCACCCTGCCCATTCTACTTCCTGGCTCTTAAATATGACTACTCTAGATACCTCATATAAGTGGAATCATACAGTATTTGTCTTTGTAACTGGTTCATTTTACTTGGCATAATGTCCTGAAGGTTCATCCTCATCGTAGTGTGTGTCTGAATGCCCTTCCTTTTAAAAGATGAATAATATTCCCTTGTGTGGATATATCACATGTTGTTTATCCACTCATCATTGATGGACGCTTGTGTTGCTTCCACTTTTGGCTGCTATGGAAAATACATCCAAATACAGCCATTTGGATGCTATGAATACAGGTGTGCAAATATTCATTTGAGTCCATAATTTTGATTGTTTTTTCTTTTTGAGACAGAGTCTCACACTGCTGTCCAGGCTAGAGTTCAGTGGCGCAATCTTGGCTCATTGCAACCTCCACTTCCCGGGTTGAAGTGATTCTCCTGCCTTAGCCTCCCGAGTAGCTGGGATTACAGGTGTCTGCCATCACACCTGGCCAATTTTTGTATTTTTAGTAGAGACAGGGTTTCACCATGTTGGAGGCTGGTCTCAAATTCCTGGCCTCAAATGATCCACCCACCTCGGTCTCCCAAAGTGCTGGGATTACAGTGAGCCACCATGCCGAGTCCATAATTTTGATTTTTAAATGGTGGCTACTAAGTTTTTCTGGCACCCCTTAAATTTTGTCAGGCACTTGCCTTACCCTAGTCCTGGCCCCAGTTTGGGTTGTCACAGCAAGGTGGAAATGTACTGAAAAGCTCGTGTTTTATCTTTATACATTTACATGGGGCCCAAAAAAGGGGGAAAACCCACTTTGATAGGGATATGACACAGGGACGCAGGAGCCAACTGAAAGAGCCCCCAGTGGCCAAAGATGGAGCAACTTGAGCAACAAAATAAATAAAGTAAGCATCAAATTGTAGCCCAAAGTATAAAATAAGTGTCTATGAGTCTATACTAACATAGATGATTTAATACATTCATATTAATAAATGGGAGAGCACTTTGAGAGGCCAAGGTGGGCAGATCACTTGAGCCCAGGAGTCTGAGACCAGATTAGGCACTGTGATGAAACCCTGTCTCTACCAAAAACACAAAAATTAGCTGGGCATGATGGGGCATGCCTATAGTTCCAGTTACTTGGGAGGCTGGGGAGGGAGGATTGCTTGAGCCTGGGAGACGGAGGTTGCAGTGAGCTGTGATCTCACCACTGCACTCCAGCCTGGGCAACAGAGTGAGGCCCTGTCTCAAAATAAATAAATATATAAATAAAATAAAAATAAAAATAAACGGGAAAGAAGAGACAAATCTTCTGAGCAGAAGAATCCCAAATGAATTCTGTAGATTCTCCACCCTACAGGAGGGCACACACAACTCCAGGCTGCCTTAGTGACCTTCTTCCAAAGAGTACAGTATGGGAAGGGGGAGCGGGGAGAATTAACTTCACAGTGGAGAAATCTGACAAATACGACCTCCGCCAACTGATCGAGGTCACGTCAGCTGTCATGACTTATGTTGATAGTGGGCATCCTGGATATGATGGGATGAAATGGCACTTTACCTCCGCGACCCTTTTCACAACAGCCTGTAATGCCAGTATAAGGAAAACATCAGACCAGGCGTGGTGGCTCATGCTTGTAATCCGAGCACTTTGGGAGGCCAAGGTGGGTGGATCACAGGTCAGGAGTTTGAGACCAGCCTGGACAACATGGTGAAATCCTGTCTCTACTAAAAATACACAAACTAGCCAGGCACAGTGGCGGGTGCCTGTAATCCCAGCTACTCGGGAGGCTGAGGCAGAAGAACAACTTGAACCCGGGAGGCGGAGGTTGCAGTGAGCTGAGATCGCGCCACTGCACTCCAGCCAGGGTGACAGAGTGAGACTCCATCTCAAAAAAAAAAAAAAAGAAAAAGAAAAGAAAAAGAGAAAAGAAAAACATCGGACAGATCTCAACAGAAGGGCATCCTACAGTATACGTGACCACTGCTCCTCAAACCTGTCAAGACTATCAGAAACAAGAGAAACTATCACAGCTACAAGGAGATGTGACAACTAAATGTGATTTTTTTTTTTTTTTTGAGATGTGGTCTCGCTTTGTCACCCAGGCTGCAGTACAGTGGCACAATCACAGCTCACTGCAGCCTTGAACTCCGGGGCTCAAGTGATCCTCCCATCCATCTCAGCTTCCCAAGTAGCTGGGGCTATAGGCGTGCACCACCACACCCAGCTAATTTTTGTAGTTTTTTTAGAGATAGATAGTATTTCACCATGTTGCCCAGGCTGGTCTCAAACTCCTGGATTAAAGCAATCCACCTAACTTTGCCTCCCAAAGTGCTGGGATTACAGGCATGAGCCACCATGCCTTGCCAAATGTGATGATGTATTCTTGACGGGATCCTGGAACAGGAAAAAGATATTAGGTAAAACTAAGGACATCTGAATAACCATGGATTTCAGTAATGTATCCACATTGATTCATTAATTGTAACAAATATACCGTATGAATGCAGGATGTTCATAATGAGGCCGGGGCGGTGGCTCATGCCTGTAATTCCAGCACTTTGGAAGGCTGAGGCAGAAGGATCTCTTGAGCTCAGGAGTTCGAGACCAGCCTGGGTAACACAGTGAGATCCCCATCTCTACAAAAAATTTTTTAAAATTAGCCAGGTGTGGTGGCACATGCCTGTAGCCCCAGCTACTCAGAAGACTGAGACAGGAGGATCACTTGAGCCGGGAGGTTGAGGCTGCAGTAAGCCAGGATCACGCCACTGCACTGCAGTCTGAGCAACAGAGCGACACCCTGTCTCAATAATAATAATAACAATAATAATAATAATGGAAACTCAGTATGGGTTGTATATGGGAAACTTGCTCAGTTTCTCTGAAAATCTAAAATTCTTCTGAAAAGCAAAGTCTGCTTAAAAATTCACATGGGGTTTGCATTCTCCTCCATGACAAGGTTTTGCAGGTTATGATTACAGAGGCGGGAGAAGGTGCAGGTTATCCCGCCCCTCCCTGTCCCAGGGATTCCCTTCCCCAGGAGCTGTGTGTCCCCTGTGAGAGAGGGTGAGCTTCCGTGACCCCAAGCCTCTTGCCCTCTGACTCCGGTATTCTTAGAAGCTGGGACCAGCACTGAGCCCAAATTCCTGAAGCGCTCAAATCCTGGCTTTCTGTCCCTATGTGACCTGGAGCTTGTAGTTTAACTTCTCTCTGCCTCACTGTTTGACCTATAAAGCAGGGCAATCAAGGCATCCCGGGGGTGGCTGTGAAGAGTGAATGAGATAGCAGACAACCCAGATGCCTACCGACAGGTGAAGGGACCAACATAGTGCGGTATAGGCGTATAAGGGAATGGAGTATGGACACAGCCTACAACACAGACAAACCTTGAAGACATTCCTCTAAGGGACATAGGCCAGGCATGGTGGCTCACACCTGTAATCCTAGCATTCTGGGAGGCCGAGGCGGGTAGATCACTTGAGGTCAGGAGTTGAGACCAGCCTGGCCAACATGGCCCGCCTCTACTAAAAATACAAACATTAGCTGGGTGTGGTGGTGGGTACCTGTAATCCTGGGTACTCAGGAGACTGAGGCAAGAGAGTTGCTGGAACCCGGGAGGTGGAGGTTGCAGTGAGCCGAGATTGTGCCATTGCACTTCAGCCTGGGCGACAGAGCAAGACTCTGTCGAAAGAAAGAAAGAGAGTGAGGAAGGAAGGAAGAAAGAAAGGGAAGGGAAGGGAAGGGAGGGGAGGGGAGGGGATGGAAGGGAGAGAGAAAGAAGAAAGAGAAAGAAAGGAAGAAAGAAAAAGAAGTGAAGAAAGAAAGAAAGAGAGAAAGAAAAGAGCGAATCCAGGAACGAAAGATCACACACACTGTATGACTCTATTTACGTGAAATGTTCAGAGTAGGCAAATCCATAGAGACAGAAAGCACATTTATGGTTGCCAGGAGCTGGGAAAGGGCAGGATGGGGAATGACTGTTTATTGGATGTGGGGCTCTATTTTGGGGTGATGAGAATGTTCTGGAATTAAATTCATGGCTGCATAACACTGTGAATGTACTAAATGCCCCTGAATTGTACACTTTAAAATGGTTAAAGTGGCAAGTTTTCATTAAGCAGTAAATTAAATTCTACTACAATTTTAAAAAGACTAAAAAATAATTTAAAAAAGATTAAATGAGATAATGCAAAAAAGCATTATCTCGAAAATACAGCTGATATTAGTATAATTCTTACTAAGTTTTAAGAGTCTAAGGTGCAGGATTCTTAAGTTTAAAGGGATAGGCTCTTTTGGTTTTTTGGTTTAGTTATTTGTTTTTTTTTTTTTTTAATCCATTATCCCCAGGGTCTCCCACCCTTGGGAGGGCCCCAGCACCCAAGCTGCACTGGAGGATGGGGCCCACCTCCCTTTTCTCTCCAGGCCCAGCCACTGACCGCCAGTACCCTGGCCAGGGGCACCCTCGGTCATTGCCCTCCGTGGCCCAAGGAAGGGAACAGAAACAACAGCCAAGAAGACAATAGCCGCCGGGAAGTCCTCACGTTTCTGGAGAAATAGAGCCCATTAATGAAGTTCCTCCAGCCTGATCGGAGGACGGGGTGCTGGGGAGGCCTGGGCTAAAGGGCTTACCTCCAGCCCCCACCCTGGCAGGGCCGATGGTACATGCTCACTCAGTGAGGGGGCTCCAGAGGTCTGTGGGTATGAACCCGAGGGCTGGTGCCCAGGGGCAATCAGCTTATGTCTCTGAGCCTTGGGAAACAGTGAGGGTCAGCCCGGCTCCCCACGTGGTTCTGGGCAGCTTTGGGCTTGGAGCAGGTGCAAACTCGGGACTAGGGCAGGACCCCCTGAGAGGCGACTGAGCAAGGCCATCCCGACTCATGTTTCCTTGGCCCTGCCTGGGGCACAGCATCCTGCCCACATCCCTGCAGCCCTGGCTCCTTCCTAGGGGCTCTGAGGAGGCAGCACTTGGCCATCTGGTCACAGTTGCTGCAGGGCAGTTCTTGGCCCCAGCTGTAGGTAAAGTACTGTATGTTGTAATTTTTTGAAAGATAACACATTCACACAACTCAGAATTCAAATGCCACAGACATTCCCCCTGCTCCGCCCCTTTCCCCCAGATACCGAGTTTCTCCTGGAGGCAGCCAATGATCTCAGAGGCTGTATACCCACCCAGAGTTATTTTATGCATATCAAGGAAAGTCTACATAGAGGACTGTTTCTGGGGTACCCAGATGCAGCGTCAAATGCCATGGAATACTACAGTGAGGACATTATCCTTTCAAGCTTTCAAATCAGAGCAAGGGAAAGGTCGATGCTAGAGTTTCTCTAGCACCCAAGAAGCCCTCTCCCTTTTTCTACTGAGTTTTACTTTACATGCAACAGCAGGCTTCAAGCTTGGGGTCATTGTCGGGCAACAGTATCTGGCAAGAATTCAATGTCTTTTTCTCATAGTCATTGTATTTTGGCCTCTTTCTATTTATGGCAACTGAGAGAGAAAGTTTATTCCTAGATATATGTATTTAAGTAAAAAATAAATGAATTCATGGAAACATATTAAGCAATTATCCAGATAACATAAGGGATGGCAAAAATGGTGCAGATGGTTGAGGGGAGACAAGTAGAAGTTGGGGTGCTCTTGTTGAATGTCTGGCTCTGAACTCGAGAGGAGGCCGCAGGGGCTGGGCAGGAAGGAGGTGAATCTCTGGGGCCAGGAAGACCCTGCTGCCCGGAAGAGCCTCATGTTCCGTGGGGGCTGGGCGGACATACATATATGGGCTCCAGGCTGAACGGCTCGGGCCACTTACACACCACTGCCTGATAACCATGCTGGCTGCCACCGTCCTGACCCTGGCCCTGCTGGGCAATGCCCATGCCTGCTCCAAAGGCACCTCGCACGAGGCAGGCATCGTGTGCCGCATCACCAAGCCTGCCCTCCTGGTGTGTAAGTATCAGTGCATCTGTCTGCCCTGCCAGGGGTCTTTTCATGGACACCCACTATGCCAGGAGCCTCCCTGGCCTGAAGCCAGCCCTGAAGCCGGCTGCCACACTAGCCCAGAGGGAGGAGTGCCCTGGGAGGGAGATGGGCTGAGCGGAGCTGTCCTCACCCCCTCCTGACCTCGCCTTCAAGGTCAAGTTCTTTGGTGAGAAGGTCCTAGCTGCGTTGCAAACAGCCAGGTATAGGGATTTGTGTTTGTCTGAGACCCAGAATCACTGGGGTTCGAGTTAGGGTTCAGATCTGAGCCAGGTTAGGGGGTTGAGTCAGGGGGTAAAGATTAGGAGGTTGGTGTATATTTGGTGTTGGGGGTCACTCTATGGCCAAAGTCAGGGGTTGCCATGAGCTCAGGTGACAGATGCTCCATCACTGACTGTTGTGTGACTTTGGCCAGCTCCCCTGCCCTCTCTGGGCCTCAGTCTCTTGCTCAATATAATAAGGGTATAGGGAGGCTAAATGATACAATTTCTAAAATAGAATATCGCCAAGTTCAAAAGCCAGAATTATAGACCCCCAGGACTACAGAGAGTGTCACAGCATCGTCTGGGTGAGGCTAGGGTTAGTGTGCGGCTGGGCTCAGGGCTGCCCCATTTGCTAGGATGTGTCAGGATCCAGAGGCTAGGGTATGATCAGGATCTCTAGCTGGGGTCAGGGTCAGAGCTCTCTGTGTCCCCTAGAATTGCCATCAACCTTAAACCCAGAGGGAGGCCCAGTCCAACCCCTCAGCTTTAAGGCCTGCTGGGAGCCTCATCTCAGAGAGGCTGAGTCATGGCCAAGGCCAGTTGGGGGTGGGAGCAGGGGGCTTGGCGTGGTCCTGCAGCCCCTCAGCCACTGCCCTCCCCTCTAGTGAACCAAGAGACTGCCAAGGTGATCCAGACCGCCTTCCAGCGAGCCAGCTACCCAGATATCACGGGCGAGAAGGCCATGATGCTCCTTGGCCAAGTCAAGTATGGGTTGCACAAGTGAGTCGGGCCTCGGGTGTGACCAGGCTGGGGGTAGGGAGGTGGGAGTAACAGCCTGGGGCTTGCCCCCAGCCCACAGGGAGGAAAAGCAGCAGCGGGGGGACTCAGGTCTCTCCCCTTGATTTGGAACCAGAGCCTGACACCTTCCCTACTCCCACCATCCATCCCCTGGTGCCCTGGGGGGATTTATTGGAGTGTATCAACCTCTCCAACAGCCCCTCTAAGAGTCAGGCTTCAAAGGGTCCTTTCCCACTGCCCTGGGAAGATGGAGGTCTTATTTGGGGGTGAATGGGGGGTAGGGTAGAAAAATCTCAGCAAAATAAGTATTTTTAAAAAAAATTTATACATGTTGTTCTCTTATAGTAGAGACAGGTCTTGCTATGTTGGCCAGGTTGGTCTTGAACTCTTGGCTTAGCCAGTCCCCCACCCCAAGCCTAAAATTAGTATCTTGACTTTATTTGGGATGATGGTAACAGTCAAGGGTCGGTTGTGGGCCAGGAGCTTTTACAAACAATATCCTCACCTTTATCATATATTTTTTTCTTTCTTGTTTTTCATTTTTTGAGACAGAGTCTCCCTCTGTCACTTAGGCTGGAGTGCAGTGGCACAATCTCAGCTCGTTGCAACCTCCGTCTCTGGGTTCAAGGAATTTTCGTGCCTCAGCCTCCAGAGTAGCTGGAATTACAGGCACACGTGACCACATCCGCGTAATTTTTGTATTTTTAGTAGAGATGGGGTTTCATCATGTTGGCCAGACTGGTCTCCAACTCCTGACCTCAAGTGATCCACCCACCTCAGTCTCCCGAAGTGCTGGGGTTACAGGCGTGAGCCACCACGCCTGGCTCTTTATCTATCTTAATCTTTATTTTATTTATTTATTTATTTATTTATTTATTTATTTATTTATTTATTGAGATGGAGTCTCTCACTGTCACCCAGGCTGGAGTGCAATGGCACGATCTCAGCTCACTGCAACCTCCACCTCCAGGGTTCAAGATATTCTCCTGCCTCAGCCTCCCTAGTAGCTGGGATTACAGGTGCCCACCACCACGCCCGGCTAATTTTTGTATTTTTAGTAGAGACGGGGTTTCACCATGTTGACCTGGTTGGTCTTAAACTCCTGACCTCAAGTGATCCGCCCGCCTCGGCCTCCCAAAGTCCTGGGATCGCAGGCGTGAGCCACAGCGTCCGGCCTATCTTAATCTTTATCATATATTTTAGCCTCTTCTGTAAAAGAGGATAATGCCATCGCCCAGATGACCCTGCTTAACAAACACGGAAACAGGAGCTGATAGAGGTTTAGCAGCCTGGCGGAGCTCATGTGCAAACTCAGCTCAGTATCGGGAACTCAGCCACCTTCACGGCACCTCAGGCTGCCCTGGAGCCTGGGTCCCAGTCTGTGTGTCGGTCTGAGGCCCCAAGGGTGGGGCAGACATTGTTCAGGGACCTTGTCTTTGTCTTAAAGCCAATCTCCTCCTCCTCCCCAGCCCTGCTAAACACGCTCCCCAGGGGTGGTCTCTGCTACCCGCGCACATTGGGCCTTGAGTCTTGGTAAATGTTTCTGAGCCACCAGGGGGCGCCAGCGGTGCTGGATGCCACTTCGCCTTTTGCAGGAAAACTCCCGCCGCTAGCGGGTGCTGTGGGGCGTCCCAGGTCTCGCGCAGCCACGCCCTCTGCGTGACCTTGGGCTTCAGTTTAGGCTTCTGTAAAAGAGAATAATGGGCAAAGTCCAGTGGCTCATGCCTGTTATCCCAGCACTTTGGGAGGCCGAGGTAGGAGGATTACTTCAGCCAGGGTTCAAGACCACCTGTCTCTATCAAAAATTTAAAAATTAGCTGGGCGTGGTGGTGCGTGCCTGCAGTCCCAGCTACTCAGGAGGCCAAGGGGAGGTCAAGGCTGTGGTGAGCTATGATTGCATCACTGCATTCCAGCCTGGGTGACAGAGCAAGACTCTGTTGCTAAAAAATAAAAGAGGATAATGCTATCCTAGACCTATGTGTTGCAAGAGGTCAGACATGGCAAAAGCGTTGAGAAGTTAAAGAAATAGTATCCTTAATAAATCAGCAATAATTCAGTAAGACCAGACTGCCATAGACTAGATGTCATAGTCATTAATATATAAGTGTTATCCCAAACGTATGAGTGGGGTAGAAATAAAATATGATTGGCCATAAATATGATTGGCCATGATTAATGTTAGATGAAGTTGGATCATGGGTAAGATTCTTCACACTATTTTCTCTAAAAGCGAATGGAATAAAATAGAACAGAGCAGACCAGGAAAGCCAGATATACGTGGATTCTCCTTGCTGGGCACAGTGTGTCATAGTGGTTTATAATATGGGATTTGGAGTGGGGTGGACCCAGGATCAAATTCCCTTCTACTGAGGTTTTCTGAAGCCACATAAGCTGTCTGAGCCATTTCTGTCTCAGTTCAGTGGGTACAGCAATAGTGACTACCTCGTGGGTAGCTGTGAGGATTAAACCAGGAAATGTGTATAAACTCTCAGCACGGTGCCTGCCACACAGCATGTGTTTGGTACGTGATGGCCACTTCTATTGTGTCATATTCCATGTGCTCAAGCCGGGCCCTGGGGGAGAGTTCAGCAAGGGTAGAGGGATATGAGAGTGAATGTGGCCCACTGGCCTCCCTGCCTGCAGTCTCTCCTCTCTGATCCTTGCTTCCTAAGGGTCTTCACTGAGCCCCACCTCTGACCGAGTCCCCGGCGGCACAGATCCTCTGCTGTACCTACACCAAGACCCCAGGGCCAACGCTTCTCCCATTGTGCAGCTCCACCTCTGCCCCCGGGGCCTAGCTGAGGCCTCCTCCAAGCTGAGCCACCTACTATCTTCCAAACTCCCACCCTCCATCTGGTGTCACCTCCTCCCGGAAGCCCTCTGTATCAGTTTCCTGTTTTCTGCCATAAAAAAAATCACTCCAAGTTTAGTGGCTTAACATGACACAAGTTTACCATTTTACAGTTTAAAAGGCTGAAGTCCACCATGGCCCTCCCTGAGCTAAGATCAAGCTGTCAGCAGAACCAGATTCCTTCTGGGGGCTATGGGAGAATTAATTCCCTCACCTTCTGCAGCTTCTAGAGGCTTCCCCCATTCCTTGGCTTCCCTCCATCTCCTTTTATTTAGGGCGAGGGAAGCTCCCTGCTCTGACTTTTTCATTTATGGTATTCTCCCCTGCTGTCCAGCAGCTGTGATTGTCCCAAATCCTGTCCTCTGGTTCTCTAGGCCAGAAAAACTATGATCTACCAGAGTTCAAGAACTTGAAAGGGCCTTTTCCCACTGTCCTTTCTCACAGTGAGAGCCGGAGCCCAGCTTCGTGCTAGAATCTGTGAAAATGGAGAAATTCACCCTGCGCTGTTCTCTTCCTCCACCCGGCATCTCCCCTGCAGCCCGGCTGGGTTTTTTTGTTTGTTGGTTTGTGGGTTTTTTTGTTTGTTTGTTTGTTTTTGAGACAGAGTTTTGCACTTGTCGCCCAGGCTGGAGTGCAATGGCACGATCTCGACTCACTGCAACTTCTGCCTCCTGGGTTCAAGCGATTCTCCTGCCTCAACCTCCCGAGCAGCTGGGACCACAAGCATATGCCACCACTCCTGGCTAATCTTTTTTTTTTTTTTTTTATGCATTTTTAGTAGAGATGGGGTTTCACCATGCTGGCCAGGCTGGTCTCGAACTCCTGACCTCAGATGATCCACCTGCCTCGGCCTTCCAAAGTGCTGGGATTACAGGCGTGAGCCACGGCCTGGCCCAGTCTGACTGTTTTCACTTACTCTCTAATGTCTCAGGTAGTGTTTATTGTATTCTGTGCAGAGGTCAAGAATTTAGTCATCCAAGGAGGTTAGTGTATTAGGAGCTTAAGCAGCTATTACCAGAAGAGACTCCACTCAAAAATTTGGTACGCGGCCGGGCGCAGTGGCTCAAACCTATAATCCCAGCACTTTGGGAGGCCGAGGCGGGCAGATCACCTGAGGTCAGGAGTTCAAGACCAGCCTGGCCAACATGGTGAAACCCTATCTCTATTAAAAGTACAAAATTAGCTGGGCATGATGGTGCATGCCCATAATCTCAGCTACTTGGGAGGCCAAGGCAGGAGAATCACTGAACCCAGGAGGTGGAGACTGCAGTGAGCTGAGATTGCCCGCTGCACTCCAGCCTGGGCGACAAGAGCAAAATTCTGTCACACACACACACACACACACACACACACACACACACACACACACACAAAAAGGGTTGGGCATGGTGGGTCATGCCTGTAACCCCAACGCTTTGGGAGGCTGAGGTGGGGGAATCACCTGAGGTCAGGAGTTCAAGACCAGCCTGGCAACATGGTGAAACCCCGTCTCTACTAAAAGTACAAAAATTAGCTGGATGTGGTGGAGGAGCCTGTAATTTCAGCTACTAGGGAGGCTGAGGCAGGAGAATCTCTTGAACCCAGGAGGTAGAGGTTGCAGTGAGCTGAGATCATGCCACTGCACTCCAGCCTGAGCAACAGAGCCAGACTCAGTCTCAAAAAAAAAAAAACAATGGTATGAGCTTTAAATTTCTGTAGAACTGAAAGAGGATTGGAGATTGTAGTAGGGTCTAATTCTAAATTAGAGCATTTAGAATAATGTGGAGTCTGGTCAACATAGTGAGAACCCCCAATCTGCACAAAAAATACAAAAATTAGCCAGGCACTGTTGGTGCATGCCTGTGGTCCCAGCTATTCCAGAGGCTGAGGCAGGAAGATCGTTGGAATTCGAGGCTGCAGTGAACTGTGATTACACAACTGCACTCTGGCCTGGGCAACAGAGAGCCACCCTATCTCAAACAAACAAACAAGAAAGAACAAACTAAAAAAAAAAGAAGAAGAAGAATTTGGAGCAATCTAGTTGTTTCCTATACCAGAAGTCTTTGCCAATCTATTTTTTTTTTTATTTTATTTTTAATTTTTGTGAGTACATAGTAGGCGTATATATTTATGGGGTACATGAGAGTACATAGTAGGCGTACGTATTTATGGGGTACATGAGATGTTTTGATATAGACATGCAACGTTTTGTCAATCTATTTTTTTTTGGCGACAGTCTTGCTTTGTTGCCCACGCTGGTGTGTAATGGCACGATCTCAGCTCACTGCAACTTCCGCCTCCTGGGTTCAGGCTATTCTCCTGCCTTAGCCTCCAAACTAGCTGGGACTACAGATGCCCACCATCATGCCCAGTTAATTTTTTTGTATTTTTGTGGAGACGAGATTTCACCATGTTGGCCAGGCTGGTCATGAACTCCTGACCTCAGGTGATCTGCCTTCCTCGGCCTCCCAAAGTGCTAGGATTACAGGTGTGAGCCACCACGCTGGCCCACCAACCTATTTTTGATCTAACTTTACCTCTGGTGGTGTATTGATACTCTTCCGAATCAATTTTCACCCTTCTTCATATACCATTTACATTTCTAAGAATTTGTCCATTTCATTTCATCTAGTTAACCTCATTTGTTGACATACATTTGTTCGTAGTATTCTCTCGTAATTCCTTTTATTTCTGTAAGACTGGTAATAATGGCCTTGCTTTTATTTCTGTTTTTAGTAATTTGAGTCTTCTTCTTTTTTTTTTTTTTTTTTGCCAATCTAGCTAAAGGTTTGTTGATTTTGTTGATCTTTTGGAAAAACCAGCTATTGTTTTCACCGATTGTTGTTGTTTTTCTATTATTTCATTCGTAGGCACTAAGATCCTGATTACTTCCTTCCTTCTGCTACCTTTGGGCTTAGTTTGCCCTTATTTTTCAAGTTCCGTAAGGTGGAAAGTTTGACTATTGAGTTGAGATCTTTCTCTTTTTTAAAGATAGGCATTTCTAGATATAAATCTCCCTGTGAGCACGGTTCCCTCCATCTTCAGCACACCAGGGTTGACTCTCTCCGGGCGTTCTTCCCTGGTCACCTCTCCCCTTCCTCTCCTCTTCTGCCTCCTCTTCCACTTTTTGGCACCCTGTGATTGTATTGGGACCACCCAGATAATCTAGGATCATCTCCCCACCTACCCCAAGGTCCTTAACTTAACCATACTTGCATGTGGGTAACACGAGTTGAGTGTGGTACCCAGGATTTGACATGCTGGGTAACATATTTGCAGGTTGTGTGGATTAGGAGGACATTTTGGGGGCCATGATTCTATCTTCCACCCTCGCCTAGACAAAATTGGAGGCTCACTCCTTGGGTTCCCTGGATGACCCCCGACATCCTTCCTCACTTCCATTCCTTCCCAGCATCCAGATCAGCCACTTGTCCATCGCCAGCAGCCAGGTGGAGTTGGTGGAAGCCAAGTCCATTGATGTCTCCATTCAGAACGTGTCTGTGGTCTTCAAGGGGACCCTGAAGTATGGCTACACCACTGCCTGGTGGTAAGCATTCCTGTCAGCTGATGCCCCATACCCTGGCCCTCTCTGGACTGGAGGGCTGAATGAGGGTCCTGGGTCCTTGGCTCTTTCCAGGCTGGGTATTGATCAGTCCATTGACTTCGAGATCGACTCTGCCATTGACCTCCAGATCAACACACAGCTGAGTATGTGTCAAGCGTCCTCTGGGGAAGTGGGAGCTGGACTCCAGGGCTTGGCCTCAGCAGAGGGGGAGGTTGTGCAGGCAGAGAGTTCTGGGGCCACCAAAGGAGGCCCGGCCTGGGAAGTTTGCAGGGTTGGGGACCCCAGAGCTGGCCAAGCTCTTGACAGGCCTGGGCAGCATGTGGATACCATCCGATAGCGGAGGCTGCCCTGAGGTCGTGTCGGGTCTCCCTGCAGCCTGTGACTCTGGTAGAGTGCGGACCGATGCCCCTGACTGCTACCTGTCTTTCCATAAGCTGCTCCTGCATCTCCAAGGGGAGCGAGAGTAAGTACACCACCCTGTGGCCCCCATTCCTGCTCGAGCCCATCCTGTTAGTGTGTCCACGGCCCCCTCCAGGCTTAACCCCACACAGGGCATGCTTGTGGGTGGCCAAACCTGAGGGCAGCAATACCTTCAGTGGGGTCACTTCCTACCCCTTCCCATCAATACACCCTCAAAGGCGGGAAACAACAATAACCAACAGCTAGTAACTAACAGCTATTAAGAACTTGCTGTGTGCAAAGCACTATTCCAAGCCCTTTTCATGAATTAATTGATTTTGTCCTTAAAACCAACCCTAGGATATAGATTCTGTTATCATCCTCTTTTTACATATGGGTAAACTGAGTCACAGAGAGGTTAGAAAGGAAAAGCTCGTATCTACGGAGTGCATCCTGCATTCCAAGCACCACACTAACTCAGAGATAAAACTCTAGCCAAGCTAAGTAACTTGCTGAGGACACACAGCTCGCCACTAAGGGATGGGAGTAGGATTTGAACCCAGCATTCTCTGACCCCAGAAGCTGAGTTCCTAGATACTTTACTCTCCTGCTTCCCAGGGTGGGGCTTTTTGTCTTGGCCAACACCCTCTGTCAAGGAGCTGTGGGTAACCCCATTGCACAGAGGAAGATAACAAGGTTTGGAGAGACCCTAGTCATGTATCCAATGCCAAACCTGGAAGGCAGAAGGGAACTGGTGGGTGGGGTCTGGAGAGGAGCCCTCTATTCAGGCCATTTTCTGACTCTGAAGCAGACGAATACATGTATGAATTTGGACTCTAGACACGTTCTCGTGTGTGTGACAGGTGTGAGCGTCACAGGAGCTGGGCCCTCCCGAGGAATTCTGGGATGGTGCCACAGTTAATTCTTGGGTCTGAGGCTCCGTGTTCTCAGCTGCAAAATGGGAGTGATAATTCTTACTTCCTGCGCTACAAGAGTCAGGGCCAACAGAGCCATGAACGGTGCCTGGTACACACTAGGCGCTCCATGGATGCACAGGACTGGTCAGGGGCTCATTGTGGTGCTTGCTGCCTTCAGGCCTGGGTGGATCAAGCAACTGTTCACAAATTTCATCTCCTTCACCCTGAAGCTGGTCCTGAAGGGACAGGTGAGTGAGGCTGGCTGACTCCCTGCGGTCCAGGGCCATGCCCAGGAGGCTGGATCCCTTTCCTCCCTGCCTTTCCCTGAGAAGGTGCCACTCCCACCTTCTCCACGCGGCCAGTCCCCTGTGCCGGTTCCCAGCACTGCCACCACCACGCAGCTGGAAGGAGGCACTGCCTCTGGCCTCCTTTCCTGCCTGGAAAGCACCTGCTCTGTCTGCCCCAGATCTGCAAAGAGATCAACGTCATCTCTAACATCATGGCCGATTTTGTCCAGACAAGGGCTGGTGAGTGCGTTTCTGTCTGCATGCCTCAGAAGACAGCAGTGGGAGCCAGAAAGCCACCTGCTGCACTACGTGGCCTTGGGACCGTCACTCTTCCTGTCTAGGTCCCATGGGCTCTATCTGGCTCTGACACTTGATGATTAGTTATGAGCATACTTTGGCAAATCTCTGCCCCTTTGGGCTGCAGCCTCACAAGCTGTGTGGCGTTGGGCAAGTCTATAGAACTCAGGAGAAATGGGTGATTAAGTCCAAGAGGACTCCAAGATTCTCCTGGAAGTAGATTAGGAAAAAAGATAATTAGATTGCTCACATGGCTGGACACTCATCCATGTACTGTACTCTCCTATGCAGTACAGAGCAGAGCTGGGTTTCAGCCCAAGTCTTGGACTCTGCTCTGAACCAACCTTCTAGAAGGGCTCTACCTACCCAGACAGACAGACTTGGGAAAAGAGAATGAAAAAGTGCCACACCCCTCCCCGCACACCCAGGTCCCACTTTACAGAGGGGAACACTGAGGCTGGAGGGTTGGGTAGCTGTGTGGATGCCGGGGAGCGGTGACTCAGGGCAATTCCCCCATCCTGAGGCCCTGCCCTGATCTTTTCCTCCTGCAGCCAGCATCCTTTCAGATGGAGACATTGGGGTGGACATTTCCCTGACAGGTGATCCCGTCATCACAGCCTCCTACCTGGAGTCCCATCACAAGGTAGGAGTTGTGGGAGGGTGGGGCAGGGCCCAGCTTCCCCAGGGGAGTTCGTCCTTTCCTGTGCTTTGACAACCCCGTCCCCCAGCTTCAACCTTATGGCAGCCAAGAGTCCTGGGGCGCCCCTCCGCATTCCTGATGCTGCGAGGAGGGCAGGCCGCAGCGACGTGCCCCTGAGCCCTCTCTGCAGGCACCAGGGCTGCCCACTACAAGGATCCCAACAAAGCACCAGCTCCTTCCTAGAGGGCTTATTTGGCTTCTGTCATCCTCTACAGCAGTGGATTGTGGCCCCCGCCGGTACTGACAAAAGCTTTGGACCCTCTATTACTTAGGATATAGATTTCTGTAACAAAGAAATCTGAAATAATAGCTGCTTAAACACAATAGACAGTTATTTCCCTCTGTTGCAGTCTGAGCATCTGCAGCCCCGGGGGATCTGGAGGCTGCAGGGTGTCAGGCTCGCAGGCCCCTTCCACGTGTTCTCAGCCAGCCCCAGGCGTGGCCTCATCCCAGGGTCCTGGCTGACTGGCCTGACCACCACACCCACTCTGCTCACAGCCCGTTGGCCTGAACTTGATCGCAGGACCCCACCCTAGCTGCAAGGGAAACTGAGGAATTTATTTCAGCTAAATATTGAGACCAGCTAAAAGTTAAGTGGTACAGAATGGAGGGAGAGATTGGAGAAGATTTTAGGGCAGACCCAGCCATCTTTGTAACAGAGCCTCTCCCTAGAAAACTGGACAGAAGGATCATTTCAGAAGTTCATGGCCACTCCTGAAGCCTGTTCACAACCCATGGGCTGGATGATCTAGATGGGCGGGGGACTGGGCAGCAGCTTGTTTTCCTGATTTTGGCCTCCAGGAGCTGATGGTCAATGGACTGCCCTCTGCAGGGGCAGGGCTGGTGGTCAGCCGGGGCGGGGTGGGAGCTGGAGGTCCGTGGTCACCAGCTGTCCTGACCAATGTCGTTACTTGAATATAACCCTGTAAAGGCAGGAACCACGTCTGTCTGGTTCACTTCCCACAGTGGTTGAGACATAGTGGGCACTCCGGAAGTATTTGTTGAATGAGTGAAAGCCCCGCTGGGGGAAACTGGGTACAGCTCTTTCCTCAGTTTTCCCATATGCACTCTGGGCTGAATGCTGGGGCTCCTCCCAATCTCCCTGAAGCTGGACCTGAGCCCAGTAGGGACACACAGGGTCCAGCCAGCGTCCTGGCTTCCTCCAGGGTCATTTCATCTACAAGAATGTCTCGGAGGACCTCCCCCTCCCCACCTTCTCGCCCGCACTGCTGGGGGACTCCCGCATGCTGTACTTCTGGTTCTCTGAGCGAGTCTTCCACTCCCTGGCCAAGGTAGCTTTCCAGGATGGCCGCCTCATGCTCAGCCTGATGGGAGACGAGTTCAAGGTGAGTGGGTGGGGCTGGGCTGCTAGGGAATCCAGATGGCATGTGGTGTGTGTGTGTGCACACGCGTGGGGAGGAGGGAGGAAACTCGGAAACTTGGTGGTGGGCAAAAGAACTAGGGACCACCTAAGCTGGAGCAATAGCAGTAAAGTCCAGACTGGGCACAGTGGCTCACACCTGTAATCCCAATCCTTTGGGAGGCTGAGATGTAGCAGGACGAACCGCAGACAAAACTCCTCAGACACCGAGTTAAAGAAGGGAAGAGTTTATTCAGCCGGGAGCATGGGTAAGACTCCTGTCTCAAGAGCCAAGCTCTCCGAGTGAGCAATTCCTGTCCCTTTTAAGGGCTCACAACTCTAAGGGGGTCTGCATGAGAGGGTCGTGATCTATTGAGCAAGTAGCAGGTACGTGACTGGGGGCTGCATGTACCGGTAATCAGAACGAAACAGAACAGGACAGGGATTTTTACAATGCTCTTTCATACAATGTTTGGAATCTATAGATAACATAACTGGTTAGGTCAGGGGTCCATCTTTAACTACCAGGCTTAGGTCAGGTAGGCCCAGGCCTGGTTTCGGGTCTGGGTCCTTAGTTTCAGGTCTGGTTTCTAGGCGTTGGGCTACCTGCCTTTAGTTTCGCTTCTCTTTCTTTTTCTGAGTATAAAACAATATAAAACAATATGAGAGGGTCTGTCTCTCTTCTCTCAGAGACAGGAGGGTCCCTGGAGGCCAGGAGTTCAAGACCAGCCTGGGCAATATGGGGAGACCCCTGTCTCTACAAAAATAAAAATAAGTTTAAAAATCTGCTGTGCACAGCGGTGCATACCTATAGTCCCAGCTACTCAAGTGGCTGAGGAGGGAGGATCACTTGAGCCCAGGAGGTTGAGGCTGCAGTGAGCTATGATGGCACCACTGCACTCCAGTGTGGGTGACAGAGTAGGACTCCATCTCAAGAAAAAAATACAGTCCAGCATTTATTGGAGTCGACTATGTGTTGCCAGATAGATAGATGGATAGATAGACAGAGTGATCAATAGATTTAGGTATAGATATAACTTGGCACGTAGTGACTGTGCATTAAATATAAGGTGATATTAGTCTTACATTTATTGCAGTTATATTTGCTACACTTTGTTTTGTTGCACTCATCCTGTGAAATAAGTACTGTTACCTCTGTTTTGCAAACAAAAAACCACAAAGCTCAGAGAAGGTAGGTGACTTACTGAAGATCACACAGCCTGTAAGAGGTGGCCCCAAAGCCTGTACTCTTCACCTATACTGTACTAGAAATGCTTAGGTAGTTTCCAGGCTGTGCTTGTCATTGAACTCATGAGGAAACTGAGGCCCACAGAGGGGAAGAGACTTGTGCAAGGTCACACAGCCTGCGTGGGGCACAGTGGGGAGCAGAAGCCAGGCCTCCAGCCGGGACAGGGGTTCCCTGTTTCACACCCTGCCCGGAGCATCTCACATGTTGTCTGGGAGGTTGGGAGTTGCATCTGAGGAGGGGTCCAGTCCTTGAAACTGCCCTTGGTCCCCGCGAAGTTTTCTTCTGAGGAGTGGACTTTACTCCACCCACCCTCCAACTTCCTCATTTCTTTTCAGGCAGTGCTGGAGACCTGGGGCTTCAACACCAACCAGGAAATCTTCCAAGAGGTAACTGCCCCCTGCCCCTGTGTGGGGTTTATGTCACGTACCCCAATCCTGCTCTGGCTTCAAGAGCCCCCACACAGCCAGTAACAACACCAATGGCAACAATTATAACAGCGAACACAGCTCCTACTCGGGTGTTCGGCATGGAGTGAAGCGCTTAGTGTGTGTGACTTCCTTCAGTGCTCACGCCGACCCTATGAGTGAGGCGGTCAAACCGTCCCCATTTTACACACAGGGAAACTTAGTGAATGGCAAGGCTGGGTTTGAGCCCAGCTCTATTGCCCCCAAAGATAATGCTCCATTCCCTGCTCCATTACCCGGGCATAGGGACTTGTAGGGGGCTGGAACCCCAGGATCAACTCTGGGCTCAGAGGGCCCCAGCAATAAGTGACTGTTGATTACTCCTGATCCCAAAGCTGACTTCAGGCAAGCTCCTTGGAGGTCGCAGCCTCTTCTTGCTATGCCCAGTGGCAATGATGTTCATAATCCCACTCCTCAGTGCAGGGTTCCACTAAGAACCCATGATCTCCTAGCTCAAATGGACCTCGTGCTTTCTGAGTAAGCCTCCCTCAGCTTTCTGGTCACCTCACTCCCCCACCCACTGCAATGACTTCTTCAGGCCTTGCCTACCATCCTCAAATCTCCAGCTTCCCCCTCCTGTCTACCTTCCACTTCCCTCTCCACACATAACCTGCTTACCAGAGAGCTGAGCAGAGCCACCAACAGAACTTCCCCCCAACGTCACTGCTCCCAGTCGCAACCCACTCACCCACACCTGCGCCTTCCTGCGGCCCTTCTCCTGTTCTAAGAGGACGGTCCCTCTTCCCTTCTGAACTCAGACCGTCCAGCCTTCCCCGGCTCTGTGATGTCTCTCTCCCTGCACATACGCAACTCACAATATTGGGCAGGCCCCTGACCGGCTCTTCTCCCTTAGCCCCTTGTCTGAGTCCTGTTCCTTTGATGTCCTATTTCTAGTCTTTCCATTTCTCTCTGTCTCCACCTCCTCCCCAGGCTACCATTATCTCTAGTGGGGACCCATCTGTAGCTCCTGGTGGGTCTCCCTGTGTCCTGATACCCTCCTATAATCTGTTCCCCACAGCAGCCAGAACAATCTTTTCAAGAAACAGAACTGGTCATTCACCTGCCTGCTTAAAGCCAGTGCAGGATACAGGCTATAAACGCTCTCCCATGGCCTCCAGGGCCCTGCATTTTCTCATCCTGTCTACTTCTTCATCTAGTTGTTTCCCACCCAGCGTAATTGTAACTGTTTAGTTGAAAGTTGATGAGGTCTTTTGTCAGCTCTAGAAATTTCTTTTCTTTTCTTTTCTTTTTTTTTTTTTTTTAAGACAGAGTCTTGCTCTGTGGCCCAGGCTGGAGTGCAGTAGCACAATCTCAACTCACTGCAACCTCCACCTTCCGGGTTCAAGCAATTCTCCTGCCTCAGTGCTGAAATTACAGGTGTGAGCCACAGCACCCGGCCCATCAGCTCTGGAAATTTCTTCATCACTCTCTCTTCCATGATTGCCCCATCCCTATTTTCTCCATGCCTACCTCCTGGAATTTCCATGAGACACACATTGGGCCATCTCATTCCATTTTCCGTGTCTCTTAGTTGCTCTGTCGTGTTTTCCATCTCTTTTATCTCTATCCTAAATTCTGGATAGTTTCTTCAAGTATCTTTTTAGTTCATGAATTCTTTTTACAGCTGTGTCTTATTTGTTTACTTACCCACTGAGATTTTCATTTTATTTGATTTAATTAATTAATTTCTTTATTTTTGAGACAGAGTCTCGCTCTTGTTCCCCAGGCTGGAGTGCAGTGGCGCAATCTCAGCTCACTGCAACCTACGCCTCCTGGGTTCAAGCAATTCTCGTGCCTCAGCCTCCTGAGTAGCTGGGATTACAGGGGTGCACCACTGTGCCCAGCTCATTTTTTTGTATTTTTAGTAGAGACGGGGTTTCACCATGTTGGCCAGACTGGTCTTGACCTCCTGATCTCAAATGATCCTTCTGCCTCAGCCTCCCAAAGTGCCGGGATTACAGGTGTGAGCTCCCGTACCCCACTGCCCCTTTCTTTCTTTTGAGCTGAGCTATATATTTAATGAAACCTTTTCTTGTGTATCCAGCGGTTCAGTGGTTTCTTGGGGCATGTGGTCTCCTTGAGCCCAGTCCCACAGGCTGTAATCGAAGGTCCTCAGGCCACACTCCCCAGCCCCGCTGGCTGCCTGCGCATTCCTTATCTTGGCCATGTTCCTTCCACAGGGCTCTTGTCCACACTGTCTCCTCTGCCAGAACGGTTTGCCCTCCCCCATCCCATCTGCTCCTCCTCCTGCCACCTCAGGGAAGGCCTCTCCCACCTCCCTGACTAGGTCAGGTCCCCTCATGCCACAGCCTGGTGTGTCTCTCCTTTAAATACTCCTCAGCTGCAGTTTTACGTTCTGTTCTGGGATGCCCTGGAAAATGCTGGGCTCCTGCAGATACAGCCCGCAGTTCCTGCGCTCTCTGCTCTATCCCCACCCCTAGCCCAGCTGCTACAGCAGCTTCCCTCGGAGGGTTACCATGCAGTGGGTCCTGTTCTAAGCTCTTTCCACAGATTATCTCATTTCATCCTCAGGACAACCCTATGAGGTAGGATCTATGATTATCCCCATTTTACAGATGAGGAAAGTGAGGCCCAGAAGGCTAAGTGAAGGCATCCTCAGCACATCCTGAGAGAGGAGTTCAGGGTAGGAATAGCTTCACTAGCACACAGATGAGAAACTGAGGCCCAGAGAGGACAAGAGTCCTAATTTGCACAGCCTGGGGCCCGGGCACTACCCCGAGCTACTTCCCTTTCCCCAGCCCTGGGTTCCCGAGCCAGCTTTGTCCTTCCCATCTCTGAGGGCATGGACTGCTGCTGCCCTGATGGGCCCCTGTCCTGGCCATGGGACCCCTGTCTTCCACAGGTTGTCGGCGGCTTCCCCAGCCAGGCCCAAGTCACCGTCCACTGCCTCAAGATGCCCAAGATCTCCTGCCAAAACAAGGGAGTCGTGGTCAGTTCTTCAGTGATGGTGAAATTCCTCTTTCCACGCCCAGACCAGCAACATTCTGTAGCTTACACATTTGAAGAGGTGAGGCGGGTGCAGGGAGAGGTGGTAGTGGGGGAACCTGACTCACATATGGGCCGCAGAGGGCAGGGGCTTGGGGGTCTCTGAAGCCTCCAGATCCTTCTCACCACCTCTGCTGGCACTGGTTGTCTCTTGCACATGGCTCCTTACAATCAAAATCACATCATGCAGGTAACGAGGGGGTACACACGTGGTTTCCACAGCTTAGGTAATATTTTCTGTCTTTTCTTATTTTTATTTTTTTTAGAGACAGGGTCTCACTCTGTCATCCAGGCTGGAGTGCAGCCTCACACTCATAGCTCACTGCAGCCTCGAATCCTGGGCTCAAGTGATCCTCCCACCTCAGCCCTCCTGAGTAGCTGGGACCACAGACAAACACCACCACACCTGGCTAATTTAAAAAAAAAAATTTCCTTAGAGGCGGGGTCTTGTTATGTTGTCCAGGCTGTCCTCAAACTCCTGGCCTCAAGCAATTCTCCTGCCTTGGCCTCCTAAGCTGCTGGGGTTATACGCATGAGCCACCATGCCAAGCATATGTTCTTTCATTCTTATTTTTATTTATTATTTATTTATTTACTTATTTATTTATTTTTTTGAGACAGAGTCTCACTGTGTTGCCCAGGCTGGCACAATTGTGCGGTGGCACAATCTCGGCTCACTACAACCTCTGCCTCCCAGGTTCCAGCGATTCTCATGCCTCAGCCTCCCAGGTAGCTGGGATTACAGGCATGCGCTACCACGCCTGACTAATTTTTTGTATTTTTAGTAGAGACAGGGTTTCGCTATGTGGGCCCAGCTGGTCTGACACTCCTGGTTTCAAGTGATCTGCCCGCCTCAGCCTCCCAAAGTGCTGGGATTACAGGCATGAGCCCCCACGCCCAGCCAATATTTTCCTCCTTAAGCTGAGCAGTGGACAATGGTGTTTATTACCCGAGTCCACAACCCTTTATTCATTAGGGCCACAAGGGTTTCCAAATTCAGAACTTCTGTGAATTTGTAAAAGTAGTATAGCGTATAGACACTGGATATATTGCAGAACACCCCAATAGGGTGTGGGGTGGCACCCCACAATCAATTCTCCTCAAATGCCTCAATTGGCATTTCTCCTCATATGAAGCAAGATAAATACCATACATAGCTTCCTAGACAATGGCCAGGTTTTGCCAACAAAACTTAAGAAAAAACTTGTAGTTTTCAGATCCTGTTTGATTTTATAATTACAAATAAGGAATTAAGGATCAGTATTATCTTTAATGCTCCTTAGAATATCTTCAATTTTTTTTTTTTTTTGAGACAGAGTCTCACTCTGTCACCCAGGCTGGAGTGCAGTGGTGCAATCTCGGCTTACTGCAACCTCCACCTTCCTGGTTCAAGCGATTCTCGTGCCTCAGCCTCCCCAGTAGCTAGCTGGCACTACAGGCGCGTGCCACCACGCCCAGCTTATTTTTAGTAGAGGCGGGGTTTCACCAGGTTGGCCAGGCCAGTTTCAAAGTCCTGACCTCCAGTGATCCACCCGCCTCAGCCTCCAAAAGTGCTGGGATTACAGGCATGAGCCACTGTGCTCGGCCAATATTTCTTAATACATTAAGAACTAAAGACAAGAGCGATACAAGCACATTGTGGAAAATATAGAAAAATAAAAAGAAGAAAACCACTGTCACCATAACCCCCTTCTTCAGGGGCCTTCGATGTGGTTACTGGGTGCATTTCCTTCTGGTGCTTTGTTATTTTTAAATAAACTTTTTATCTTGGAGTAACTTTATATTTGAATAAAAGTTGCAAAATGCAGAGTATTCCCATATATCCCCCACCCACTTCCCGCTTTGTCCACATCTTACATAACCATGCTACAGTGTCATAGCGGAGAGATTAACATTGGTGCATGACTGTTAACCAAACTCTAAACTTTATTTGAATCTCCCCAGTTTTTCCACTGATGATACCCTTTTTCTTTTCCAAGGTCTGATCCAGGATAGCACATTGTATTTAGCTGTTCTTTTTTGTTGTTGTTTGTTTGTTTGTTTGTTTGTTTCTGCCCAGGCTGGAGTGCAGCAGTGATCCTCCCACCTCAGCTTCCCGACTAGAGATGTGCACCACCACGTATTTTTTTTGTAGAGACAGGGTTTTGCCACGTTGCCCAAGCTGGTCTCGAATCCCTGGGCTCAAGTGATCCTCCCACCTTGGCCTCCCAAAGTGTTGGGATTACAGGCATGAGCCACTGTGCCCAGTTTATTTAGCCTTTTAAATATCTCTTTAATTTTTGTATTATTTTCCTTTTCGTTTTTCTGTTTTATTCCTTTTGGCTTTCTCATGTGGATGTAGACATATTATTTTATTTACTTTTTTTTTGTTGTTAAGAATCTGAAACATTGAGCATTTGTTAAAAAAAGAATTATTCGGCCAGGCACGGTGGCTCACGCCTGTAATCCCAGCACTTTGAGAGGCTGAGGCGGGTGGATCACATGGTCAGGAGTTCAAGACCAGCCTGGCCAATATGGTAAAACCCCATCTCTACTAAAAATACAAAAATTAGCTGGACATGGTAGCACTTGCCTGTAGTCCTAGCTACTTGGGAGGCTGAGGTAGGACAATCACTTGAACCTGGGACGTGGAGGTTGCAGTGAGCTGAGATCGTGCCACTGCCCTCCAGCCTGGGCGACAGAGCGAGACTGTCTCAAAAACAAAAAAAGAAAAGAAAAGAAAAAGAAAGTGACTTATCAGGTCCTAACCCCAAAGCCACAGGTGCTGGCGAACTTTCCTCGGTTTTCAGAAGAGCAGTAGCTAAGCCTGGTTCCCGTGTCACCCTTGCCTCTCCAGTCCCTCAGTGGAAAGAATCAGGGGCCCTGAGCTAGGAGGATTGCTCTCTGCTTCGGGAAGAGCCCTGGCTCACAGCAAATTTGGTTTCTCTCCCCAGGATATCGTGACTACCGTCCAGGCCTCCTATTCTAAGAAAAAGCTCTTCTTAAGCCTCTTGGATTTCCAGTATGTGCTGCAGAGAAGAGAGGGGGCGGTCAACTCCGCAAACCTCTCCCTGGCCCCTTGGAGTCAGGCCCAGGGCGGGGTGTTGGTGGGGAAATGTGGCCCCTTTCCTCTGGGGCATATGGGCTGACTGCAGGGAGATAAGACCCTGCCTAGATAGAATCTTCGTGGGGAAGAAGGGGCTCCAGGAAGAATGGAGGGAGGGACTGGCAGGAGGAGAGCACTGCCTGAGCAAAGGCCTGGCCGCCAGAATAGCAAATCTCAAGAGAGTGCCCCAAAGGGCCTGAGCTATGAGACAGAAGCACTGGCTGCTATTCTTAGAGTTTCTTTCCCAGGGGATGTTACAGGAGGGGGCCCAATGGAGGGTCAAATTATCATCTCTTTTTTATTTCAGGATTACACCAAAGACTGTTTCCAACTTGACTGAGGTAGGTAGTCTTGGATAGACTGGGGGAAATAAGTCCTGTGGGACCTCCTGCCTTAAAGAAAGCAGGCAGAGGGCCCTAAAGGAAATCAGGCAACCAGACCAAAAGAATGTGGACTAGGTGGTCCATGCTGTGTCTCTTGTGACCCTTCTTCTCCCTGCCACGTCTTTTGGGAGAGCCCTTGTGTTGCAAAAATGAGAGTGTGGTGGTATGGATTGGGGTTTAGGCAGAAGAGTACTGGCCAAGCAGCCCCTCCCTGGACCTCAATTTTCCCTCTGTGGAATGGGCTAGCAATCCTGGGCCTCCCCAGGGAGAAGGAAAGACCACTCAGGAGGGGCACCGTCTGGGGCAGGAAAAGGGAGTGGGTTGGATGTATTTTTTTCACGGATGGGCATGAGGATGAATGCTTGTCCAGGCCATGCAGCATCTGCCCTGTGGGTCACTTCCGTGCTCCAGGGAGGACTCACCATGGGCATTTGATTGGCAGAGCAGCTCCGAGTCAGTCCAGAGCTTCCTGCAGTCAATGATCACCACTGTGGGCATCCCTGAGGTCATGTCTCGTAAGTGTGGGCTGGAGGGGAAACTGGGTGCCGAGCCTGACAGAGCTTCCCATTTCACCTTGTGGGCCCTTCCCAGGCAGAGCTTCAGGTGCCCCTCTTCCCAGTCATTGATACTTAGCGGTCCTGGCCCCCTTTCCTCTCCCTGCTGGTGGCATTGCACGCCAATGACTCGGCCAGATGCACAGACCCCTGTTCTTGGTTTACCTGCAGAATATTATCTTTGCCACCCCGCGGGATGGCTCAACCCACTTTCAGGATGCAGGTCTCCTAATAGCAACCTGATATAGCAGAAAGAGCCCTGGGCTGGGAGTCTGAGACCTAGTTCTAGCCCAGCCCTGAACCTCAGTTTCCCTTTCTGTGGAACAAGAATGTTGAACTTGATGATTCCCAATTTTTCTTTTGACCTTGAAATGGTAGAATATTTATCCCTTTGAGGTGACTCGGATGGTAGACTCTCAGACACCATAGCACACGTGTGCTGGGGGTATTTTGGACCAGGCTCTGCTGAGAGCTTTCTGCTCCCTTCCCCACAGAGTATGTCGAGCTGACTGTGCTTTCCTTTTGAACATCTGCTTGTCCACATGGCTTAGGTAGGAGAGGAAGGGCGTGGAAACTGGAATGATCCTAGTGGGGTATCTTGGCATCTCTTGGCCTCATTTTCCCCATCTGAACCATGAAGCTAAAACTAGGGGATGTAGATTAAATGGTTCCTACAACTACTTGCAAGGAGACCGCTCTGTGTGGTTGCAAAGAACACTTTGAGAAGCTGTGTGGGAAAGTTTCCTTCCTAGCAGGGTAGATTCAGCTAACTGCAGGTCATGTGGCCATTGTGGATGGGTTGGGAGCTCAAGTTTGGGACAGAAGGGAATTTGTTTTTGGCAGCAGAGTGGCAAGCCCTGCCGCCAGGCAAACTCTGCTCTTCCTCATCCTCAGAAGCACTTGCTCACTCTGCTAAATCAAAGTGAAACACATGTTTACAGAATATTGGTCCCAAAGGGTCTCAGCATCTCCCACTACCCAGGGTGGCAGAGCCTTGGGCCGGCCTTGCTCCCCAAGAAGGGCTGACTGGGGCTCTGTCCCCTGCCCCAGGGCTCGAGGTAGTGTTTACAGCCCTCATGAACAGCAAAGGCCTGAGCCTCTTCGACATCATCAACCCTGAGATTATCACTCGAGATGTGAGTACAAAGCCCCCCTCACCAGCCCCTGTTCCTGGGGAGAGAGGCCCAGACAGGATTCCTGGGGTGACTGGGGGCTGTTGGGGAGACAGACAGAGGGGACTCTACCAGCTTGGCTCCCTTCTGGTGGCCTGGGAGTCAGCCCAGCCCGCCCCTCTCTCCTACTGCCCCTCCCTTCAGGGCTTCCTGCTGCTGCAGATGGACTTTGGCTTCCCTGAGCACCTGCTGGTGGATTTCCTCCAGAGCTTGAGCTAGAAGTCTCCAAGGAGGTCGGGATGGGGCTTGTAGCAGAAGGCAAGCACCAGGCTCACAGCTGGAACCCTGGTGTCTCCTCCAGCGTGGTGGAAGTTGGGTTAGGAGTACGGAGATGGAGATTGGCTCCCAACTCCTCCCTATCCTAAAGGCCCACTGGCATTAAAGTGCTGTATCCAAGAGCTGGGGAGTCCTTCTTCTGTGGCTGGCGGGTAGAGGGAGGGGGAAGAGATTGTCTCACCAGTGCCGTCCACCTCTTTTCAGCCCTTCCAAGGCAGCTGCCCCAAACCCTCCAAGCTCCATGGTGACTGGAGGAAGAAATCCAAACTTCTCTCCTTGGGACTCACGGTCCTCCCTGATCAGGTCCCTGGATACCTTCCAAATGTATCCCCTTTAACCCAGCACTCTCCTCGTCTGACCAGCTTCCTGCAGGAGCTGTCACACACTCTCTGTCCCATGGGGTTCCAGTGCTGGACAGGAAGTGAGGGAGGACCAGGGCTTCAGATCCTGAGGATGGTGGGAGGGGAAGGAGCCCTCAGAGGTCTGGTTTCTGGTAGAAATGGAGGAAGACAGAGCCTTTAAAAAGGCAAACGACTTTATTCCAGAAGATAAACTGCTCATGAGCCTGAGCTTATTTCCAGCTCACCTTTTTTTTTTTTTTTTTTTTTTTTTGAGACGGAGTCTCTCTGTGACCCAGGCTGGCATGCAGTGGCACAATCCCAGCTCACTGCAACCTCCACTTTCCAGGTTCAAGCAATTCTCCTGCCTCAGCCTCTCAAGTATTTAGGATTACAGGCACCCGCCACCACACCTAGCTAATTTTTGTATTTTTAGTAGAGATGGGGTTTCACCATGTTGGCCAGGCTGGTCTCGAATTCCTGACCTGCAGTGATCCACCTGCCTCAACCTCCCAAAGTGCTCATGTTAAATATAGTTAACCCCAAGTTTTTCTTCAAAGAATCAGTATGTCTGTATGTTCAGCTCTCTTATTCTTTAATTCTCCATTTTAAAGTTTAACTTCCTGGTTCTCTTCACCCCCTTGCTTCTAATTTCAGTAAACAACCTTTCCCACCAGTTTTATTCAGTAGTTCACACCTGTTCCCCTGGTCACTAGCTCCATCCTGACTCATCCCGGTCACCTGCTTTGACCTGAGTCACCCTTGGTCACCTGCTCTGATGTAGGTCACCTGCTCTGATGTAAGTCACCTTTAGTTACCTGTTCCTAACTGTCCTTCCTGCCAAACTACTCACCTCGCCACTCTGGCTCATACCCCTGCTCTCTTTAAAATAGCCAATCGGAATTAGCTTAGACCGTGCGGTCCAACCTTAGCCAACAGGGGAACAACATAGCAGCAGGGATTACCTGGGTCAGGAATAAGAACCCCTTCCCCTCCCTTGTTCAACTGCGCTGTCACCATTGTTCCATCTATGAGGAGCACCCTTTCCACAGAAACTAAAAATTGCCTTGCTGAGAAAATTAAATCTATGTTTGAGTGCTATTTCTTTGCAGCAGTGGAGAACAAGCATTTCTAACACTGGGATTGCAGGCATAAGCCACCGTGCCCAGCTTCCAGCTTACCTTCTTATGCTCAAATTGTGTCTTCTCCTTCCCACCCTCAAGCTACAATACAAAAAGTTTCTTCCAACCATCTCAATCTTGGAAGGTAGCAAGCTCTATTTTCTCTGGGTGTGTAAAGAAAATGCCTCTCCCACATTAGCCAATTGAGATAGGAGGAAGTGCAGCAAGATGCTGGCTAGTGCAAGGTCCCTGGGGTAGAAAGAATCATGATGGATTCAAGAACAGTCAAGAGGGCTGGTGTGGCCCTGAAAGCAAAGAACTAGGGGCGAGAGATGAGGCCTAACCAGCAGGCAGGGTCACATAATAAAGGTGATAAAAGGGCTTGACCTTTATTTCAGCAGCCAGGAGAGACAGCCAGGAGGCTGGGGCTGTGGGGAGCTCAGAAGTAAGATGCCCCTTCAAGTCTGGGAATATGTGAGGGGAGGGCACCATCTTCTGAGCCAGGTTTCTTCCAAGCCCTTCCCTGCCCTTCCAAGTGCTTTCTGAGGCCTGTTTCTCTTCTTCCCCTGGGGCCTAATGCAAGGGTCTGACTCACTAAGCAGGAGCACTCATGGGCGGGATGGGTGGCTCTTAAAGGGCCCTGGCAGAAGGAGTCAGGGTGATCTTGCTAGTCCCTGAGTCTAACGTGGGAATTCTGGGTCTTGGGATATTGGCCTTTGAGGTGGTGACACCAGTTAGGAGCCACATCCCACCCAAGAATGCCCCCTTGAAGAGGCTGGGAAGGCCCAAGGCCCCCACCTTGATGCTACAATGACAGAATCAGGATAACTTGGCAGCCCTAAGGCAGTTCTTCCTTGAATGGAAACTTTTATCAGCATGAGGGGCAGACAGAGAAGTCACTTGGAGTCTTAACCCTTGTAGACCCCAGCCCGACTGGGACTCCAGAAGGTCCCAGGGCTCTGCTCCAGAAAGAAGGGTAGGGGCATGCCCCCAGCTTCCTTCACTGTCCTTGGAGAGGTCTCCCCAGGGCTGAGCTGGGAGGCACTTCCATGTCACTGTCTCATCCAAGGAGTGCAATTAGCAGGAGATATGGAGTCCAGAGGGCGAGAGGCTTGCCAAAATGGGACTGACCTCCGAGACCCTCTCCCAAATTCCAGCCCCTCCATCCAAGCCTAGAAGCTCTGACCTAGTCCTATTTAAGTCCTCCTGGCCTGGGTGTGTGTTGGGGGGAGTCCTGGCTCCAACCCAGTTAGGATCATTTCCATAAAGAAGGCCACACCTGCTGCTTCCTCCAGTGAAAAACAAGTGCTCCCCAAGGCCAGCACCAGGCAGAAGCACATCCTGCCACCTGGGCTGCTGACCTTCGGCAGGATGGGGCCCGGGTGTTTGGCAAATAGGAAGGGTAGAGGGAAGGCCTGGCTTTCAGACCTGGGTCTAATCCCAGCTCCCCCCAACCCCAGTTACTAATTCTGCCATCCTGGGGCCCTTCTGTGCCTCCATTTCCTCTTCTATTCAATGGGATGATAATACTTTCCATGTAGGATTCTGGCAAGGGCTGGGTTAGCCCAGAGGAGGAGCCCATGGTGGCCAAGAGCAGGGGCTGCAGAGCTGGCCTGCCTGGGTCCACCCTTCAGCTCCTCTGCTTCTGTGTGATCTTGGGCAAATTATTTAGCCTCTCTGTGCCTCCCTTTTCTCATCTGTAAAAAGAAAGATAACAGTTGCCATGAAGAGTAAAGGAGAGGCCGGGCATGATGGCTCAGACCTGTAATTCCAGCACTTTGGGAGGCTGAGGCAGGGGTATCTCAGGAGGTCAAGACCAGCCTGGCCAACATGATGACCCCCCATCTCTACTAAAAATACAAAAAAATTAGCTGAATATGGTGGTGTACACCTGTAGTCCCAGCTACTCTGGAGGCTGTGGCGGGAGAACTGCTTGAACCTCAGAAGTGGAGGTTGCAGTGAGCTGATATTGCGCCACTGCACTGCAGCCTGGGCGACAGAGTGAGACTGTCTTAAAAACAAACAAACAAAAAGATTAAAGGAGAGAGCGGCTGCATTTTGGGAGGCCAAGGCAGGCTGATTGCCTGAGCTCAGGAGTTGGAGACCAGCCTGGGCAACATGGTGAAACCCGGTCTCTACTAAAATATGTTTTTAAAAAAATTAGCTGGGCATGCACCTGTAGTCCCAGCTACTAGGGAGGCTGAGGCAGGAGAATTGCTTGAACCGGAGAGGTGGAGGTTGCAGTGAGCTGAGATCATGCCAATGCACTCCAGCGTGGGTGACAGAGCAAGACTCCATCTCAAAAAAAAAAAAAAAAAAGGGAGAGAGCACAGTGTCTGGTATATCCTAAGTGCTCCACGAGTGCCAGATATTGGTTATACTTCATGGGGGTGAGGTACACAGAAGTGTCCAGGTCATGCGGACTCACTCCATCCTCCAGTTAACCCTGACTCCCTCCCCACCCACCTCCTGAGTTCTCTCTGCTGCCAACCTTTCCTCTCACATCTCCAGTTTCCCACCCAAAAGTCCAAACACTCAAGATTCCTTCTCATCTCCAACCCATAAAATCTGATTGGCTTCTCCACACTCAAGTGTAAATGACTGATGGCCATTTGATTGACACTGGAGGGGCTGGCATATTTTTAGCACATTTTTAGCCAAAGGTATGATGTGCTGATAGCGGACTCTCAGGCCACAAGTCAGTCTGAGGACAGGGAAAGTTTGAGGAGGTCACTCTTCCAGAACCCTTTGGTGATAACCTTTCTGGCAGGCCTGGTACCCCCAGAGTGAAAAGGGCTCCAGGGTCAAGACCCAGCTCTGCCCCTCATTGCTGTGTGACCTTCAGCAACTCACTTGATTTATCTGGACCTCAGCTTCTTCATCTGTCTAATGGGATAATAATCTTTGTCCTGCCCTCCTCACAGGGCTGTTCAGAATTAAATGCATCTGAAAATGATCTGCATTTGTGTCTTGGACTGTGGTTATTTGTTCAAGTGTCTGTCTACCCTGCCTGCACAGGGAACAGGTCAGTGTCTTCCCTGGGACTTCATGCACAGGTCTTTCCTGGGACTTCATGTAGGACCAGTCATCCCGTCAGTGCTCAGTGAACATGAGCTGCTTCCCTGTGGGATGTCTGGGAGGTGAGTGGAAGGCCTTCCTAGCAGGCACATACTGGAACATAATCAATCCCTCCCATGCATACAGCTCACACCCACATTCTTATCCATTCCCACCATGCCCCTCAGTGGCCTGGGGAGACTAGGAATACCCCACTTGACAGATAAGGAAGCTGAGGCCAGGGGAGGTCAAGGCATTTGTCTGAGGTTACACAACCAGGAGTGGTGAAGCTGGGAGTCACACACAAGGAATCACTGCAAAGTCTGTGTCCTTCCCACTCTGAGCTGTCATGCAATTTGCAGATATCTAGTTGGTCCTAGGAGAAAGGCAGTTCAAGTCTCATGGGGATGTGGGGCCTGCAGAAGGGGACAAAAATATAAGGGCAGCTTATGGGCTTCAGGTAGATTGCATCAGCCTCAACTTTAAGTCATCAAATGATCACAACCACTCTATGTGGAGTTAGTATTAACATCATCCCCAACTTACAGATGGCAAAACTGAGGTGCCAGCCTGGACCCAGATGGGGAGGCAGGTGCAGGATGGTTGGGGGCCTGGCACACCCACTCCCTGTAAAGCCTCCATCCTGGCACCTCCCTGAGCCCTTGTGCACCACACCCACGGGCAATCTCAGGAGACATGGGGGCTCTTGCCCCTTTTGTGGACAGGAAATTGAGGTAGGCGGATGAAGGTCAGCTCACCTGCAGAGCACGGATGGGCGGGGACCCCAGGCTGAGTCCCCCTACCCAGCCCCAGCCCAGGGTGGAGACTGGGTTGGGAGGGGAGGGGGGGATGCTGTGCAGGAGGGGACTTAGAAGCCGGGGGTCCCAGGGCTGGCCATGGTGGCTCATGCCTGTAATCCCAGCACTTCGGGAGGCCGAGGCAGGCGGATCACCAGGTCAGGAGTTCAAGATCAGCCTGGCCAACATGGTGAAACCCCGTCTCTACTAAAAATACAAAAATTAGCCGGGCATGGTGGCACATGCCTGTAATGCCAGCTACTCTGGAGGCTGAGGCAGGAGAATTGCCTGAAACCGGAAGGCAGAAGTTGCAGTGAGCTGAGATCGCGCTACTGGATTCCAGCCTGGGGAAAAGAGTGAAACTCCCTCTCAGCAACAACAACAAAAGAACCCTGGGGGGTCCCGACTCCTGGCCTGGAAGTGCACTCCAGGATGGACAGAGAAGTCAAGGCATTGGGCCTATCTAACACAGTCAGTAAGGTGGAGAGTAGGACTTGAACCAGGGATGTCTGATGCTGATGCTTGTGTCGTGACCACTACCTTGCAGCATCCTCACACCCACACCCACCCCAGGCCTGGGAGGCAGGGGAGCACCAGCGGTCTGGGAGTGAAAGTTGCTTCCCTGTGGGATGTCTGGGAGGTGGGTAGAAGGCCTTCCTAGCAGGCACAGCTGCCCACCGGATGAGTATGTCCGGGGGAGAGGAGCCCCCTGTCCCAGGATGTGGGCAAAAACCTGGAGAAGCTGAAGCTGGACTTTGAGGACGGCCCCTGACCCCATCCTGGGACAGCCACCTCCCCTTCCTTCTGCCCCCTCCAGTCCCTCCTCTCCTTCCCTGCTCTCCCTCCTACCTCTTTCCATCTCCCCCTTTCTGCCTGTGATTCCTCCTGTGACTGGGGCAAGATCCTTCACCTCTGTCCTCCCTGAGCCTCAGTGGCTCACCTGGAACATAGGGTGATGCCTGCAGAAATATTTTAGGGTTACTTTATGAGATAAATTGGTAGACTGTTTTTCCCGGGTCAGCCAGCCAGGGGTTCGGTGAATAGGAGCGAACGCTGCTGCCATTCCCTTCTCCCCTAGTTCATCCTGGAGGCTCTCCGCTCTCCCCCTGGTTCTAAGTCCCCTCCTGCACCGTATCGCCGCTCCCATCCAACCCAGTCCCCACTGAGGCACTGAGACAGGGTCTTGGCCCAGGGTCCCCACCCACCTGAGCTCCGCATGTGAGCCGACCTTCACCCGCCTGCCTCAGTTTCCCGTCCACGAAAGGGGTGAGCGCCCCCACGTCTCCTGGGACTGTCCTTGGGTCCGATGCGGGGCTGCGGGGAGGTGCCAGGGTGTGGGCGCAGCGGGGAGCGGGTGTGTTAGGCCCCCGCCCATCCCGCGCCCGAGCCCCATCTGGCTCGGGCTGGCACCTCGAATCCACGTGATTTCTCGGCAGCAGCCGCCAGTTCCATGCACTGGCGGAGCAGCTCTAGGCGGCTTCTACTTTCAGTTTCGCGCAGAGCGCGGAGGAGCCGCGAGCGCTGCGAGCGCTGAGGGTGAGTGCCGGGAGCTCTGAGGGTGAGTGCCGGGCGTGCCGCGGGGCTGCGGGACCCGGGCTGGGGCGAGCGGAAGGGGGAGGATCGGGGTTCGAATTCTGCACGGAGAGGGGTGGAGGGGATGTCAGAGGCCCTGGAGCGGGAGGTGCGGGTGGCCGGGTGGCTGGCCGATGGATAGCTGGGTAAGCGGACAGGGCGCCAGTGGCCCGGCAGCGCGCACAGCATGCGCCCCGGCAGTTTGGAGGAAGAGTTGCCGGCCCGCAGAGGATGGCAGATGAGGGTCGCCTGGATGGGGGGACACAGTAAGCGGCTGTGCTCCCCTCCCTGCGCAGCTCCTGTCACCTACCGGAGCCACCCACTCTCTCTGTCTTTTACTTTGCAACTTTTCATTGATTTTAAAACAATTACGGAAGTTACACTGTTCATTATACGCAATTTAGACTTTTTGGCCTAAACAACTTTTTATTGTGGAAAATTCCAAACATATACAATAGTATAAGGAATAGAATTAGGTTGAGCCTTCCGCACCTGCGGGTTTTCATATAATGAAGCCCCACCTATCCACGTTCAGCTTGGACAGTCACGACCCCAAGGCCACCTACTCACGACCCCAAGGCCAACTAGGTAGCCCAGTCTCCACCGCTGGTTATTTTGAAACAAATGGCAGACAGCATAGCATCTCAACTGAGGTATTTCAGAATGTACTAAAAGATAAGACATCTTTTAAAAACAAAACCACAGTACCACCAGCATACTACAAACATTTTAATAGTTATTCCTTAATGTCAAATCTCCAGATTATTTCTAAGGAACATTTAACCTCATAAGTGATAGGTGAATACGTGGGTGTTGTTTTGTTACTTGCTTTCTGCATTCCCATGTGGTTTTCGGTCACTATTCTCACCCAGAAAGCCAGGACCTGAAACTGGCTGGGGTGATCATTCGGGGAGGTCGGAAGAGGCTCCTACCTTCAGTGCCGTTTGCGTCCATCTTATAAGTTGGGGTTCTTATGTTTCCTTTTTTAAAAGGTTGAAGTTTCTGCAGACCTAAAAAGCAGTTTGAAAACTGGCAGTTCCCAGCCTCTAAAACCCGGGGGTAGCAGGAGGCAGAGAGTACCCCGGGGCCAGATCCTGGATCCTCATTGTCCCTTCAAATCACTTTCCGTTTCTCTAAGGGAGAAATAAACCTTGAAAAGCCATGGGCTTTTCAGATGTATCTAGATGTATCTGATGCTTTTCAGATGTATCTAGACTCCCATCCAGCGTGCTTTCTGCAAAACTTACTGAACCATAGCCCAGAATGGCCATCCATGATGCCCACCCGCCTTGTCTCCAGAAACACAGTGCCAGGTGGACCTGCACGTGGTGTGGACGGCAGACAGACTGGGGCTCTCAACAACTGGTATTTGCTGGATGACTATGAACTAACCATTCAATTTCTCGAAACTTTGGTTTCTCGTCTGTAAAATGAACATATGCAAATCTATCCTACAAAGTGTGTTTTGTGGATTGAATGAGATGATGCGTGCCCACCCAGTGCCTTGATCAACCTTAAAGTGCTGCACAAGTGTGAGGGGAGATGGATCCTTGAAGAAGACAGACAAGCAGAGGGGAAAGTTCTTGGAAGAGTTTCACAATATGCTGAACTTTATTCCTGGATCAGATACTGAGCTGTCCGGGTGTCCACAGGACCGGGTCAGCCTCCTCAGACCCCAACACACATACCCTCTTCCCCTCTGAGGAAAATTCAGCAAAACTTCTTTTGCTGTTGTTGTTCTTTATTCCTTTTTTTTTTTTTTTTTGACGAAGTCTCACTCTGTTGCTCAGGCTGGAGTGTAGTGGCACGATCTTGGCTCACTGCAACCTCCATCTCCTGGGTTCAAGCGATTCTCCTGCCTCAGCCTCCCGAGTAGCTGGGATTATAGGCGCCCGCCGCTACACCCAGCTAATTTTTGTATTTTTAGTAGAGATGGGGTTTCACTATGTTCGCCAGGCCGGTGTCAAACTCCCAACCTCAGAAGATCCACCCGCCTCGGCCTCCTGTGGGCTTATAGGCGTGAGCCATCTTGCCTGGCCTCCTTTTTTTTTTTTTTTTTTTTTAATAGACATGAGGTCTCAAACTCCTGGCCTCAAGTGATCAGTCTGCCTCAGCCTCCCAAAGTGTTGAGATTATGGGCGTGAGCCACCACACCCAGCCATAACTTCTTAGCATGACTTTTCCCATTTGTTATGAGTTCAATTGTGCCTCCCCACAAAAGATATGCTGAAGGCCTAACCCTCGGCGCCTCCTAACGTGACCTTATTTGGAAATAGGGCTGTTGCAGATATAACTGGTGAAGGTGAGGTCATACTGGAGTAGGATGGGCCTTGAATCCAATAGGACCGGTGTCCTTATAAGAGAGGAGATGGACACATGAAGACAGAGACATACGGGGATCAGACAGTCATGGACGGCGGAGGAAGAGAGTGCGGTGACGCATCTGGGAGCCACAAGACACCTAGAATGGCTGGCAGCCGGTGGGAGCCAGGAGAGGCAAGGACGGATCCTCTCCTCCAGCCTTCAGAGGGAGCCCGGCCGTGACCACACCTCGATCTCAGACTCTGACCTCCAGAACTGCGAGAGAAGAAATCTCAGTTGTTTTAATGTACGCAGCTTGTGGCACTTTGTGACAGCAAATACAGCAGTACTGTGACAACACTAGGAAACGAATACACCACCCCAGCATCTCCGCTCTGTTTTCCATACAGAATTGAACTAAGGACCAGGCAAGCTAAAGCAAGTGCAAACACTGTAAAAACTTTGGAGGCAATCTAAGGATGTGAGCCAGATTTGTTTGCCAGATCTTTTTTATTTTATTTATTTATTTATTTATTTTTTAGTGAGAGGGAGTCTCACTCTGTTGCCTAGGCTGGAGTGCAGTGATATGATCTCGGCTCACAGCAACCTCCACCTCCCAGGTTTAAGTGATTCTCCTGCCTCAGCTTCCTGAGTAGCTGGGATTATAGGCACCTGCCCCCCATGCCCAGCTAGTTTTTGTATTTTTAGTACAGACAGGGTTTCACCATGTTGGCCGGGCTGGTCTTGAACTCCTGACCTCAGGTGATCCACCTGCCTTGGCCTCCCAAAATGCTAGGATTACAGGCATGAGCCACCAACGCCCAGCCCGTATATTCATATTTTTAATGGACTTATACATGAAAATGATATCTCACTTTTAAAAATAAATGATATGGAATTATGCGTTAAAGGAAAATTAAATCTTATGATATCATGTTTTAAAATTTTTAATTTTTCATAGCTAATACATTTATGTAGTTTAAAAAATGTAAAATATTTGGAAAGATATAATGAAAAATAAGTCTCCTTCCATCTCCTGTCTCCCAGCCACCCAATTGCCCTCCCCGAAGACAACCAATGTTATCAGGTTCTTGTGTCTCCTTCCAAAGACAGTCTAAGTGTGTTTTTACAAACATGGATATATACATATATATATACGTATATATGTATATATATACACATATATGTATATATATATATATACACACACACATACACACACACATATACACATATATAGACACACACACACTTGTACTTTTCCCTTCTCACAAATGGCAGTGTACTATATGTAGTGTTCTCTAACTTGGGTTTTTTTTTTTAAACTTAGTGCAATTTGGAAATCTTTCTACATCAAAATTTTAAAATCTGCCCTTTCCCTCTTTCTTTTTAACAGCTGCATAGTATTTCACCGTACGACTGCTCTGTAATTGATCTAACAGTTGTAGAACACTTAGGTTATTTCCTGTCTTTTGCTATTTCAACAGTGCTGTAATGAATATCCTTGGTCAAGCATCATTTTTCATACGTGGGAGTGAATCTTTAAGAAAACCAGGAGTGGATTTGCAAGGTCAAGGGGAATATGCAGTTTGAACTTGGATAAATAAGGCAAATTACCCCCCCTTAAATGTTGTACTAATTTTTGCTCCCACCCGCTGGAGGGGGAGGGGACAAATTTCCGTATTTGCAAATCTGGGAGACGAACAATGGTGTGTTTTTTATTCCTCTTATTACGAATGAGTTTGAACATCTTTTCAAATATTTAAGAGTCACCTGTAGCTCATTTTCCATAAACTGTCAGTTCATATCCTTTGCCCACTTTTTTATTGGCTTTTGGTCTTTTTCCTGTTGAGTTGTAAAAGCACTTTTCATGTTAAGGGAATTTGCTCTTTGTCTATTATATGGTTATACTGTCATTTAAAATGGTGGCATAGTTGCTTATAGAATGTCTGAACCATATCCGTCATTGTTAGATATTTATATTGGGTCTCATTTTCTTGTATTATATATGGGATGTTTTCCCTGTTTTTTGTAAAAAAAAAAAAAAAAGCAAGATATGACATTTTAATTCTTCCAATAGTTCTCACCATAATGGTGAAGGAAAGGAAATACGTTTGGGAAAATACTTCGATAGGATTTGGGGTGGCTGGAACCTGTGTGCAAAATGGCCAACAGGGACCAGGACCATGTTGGGTGGGAAGAGAGTGCTTTGCATGGTGTATGTGTGTGGGGCGGAGGGGCTGTATTTGCTCCTGAAAGAAAAGGGGGTGGAGGGAGGGGAGAAGAAAGGAAGGAGAGAAGGGGGAGGGAGGTTAGCCACATAGGGAGATGACTCCCAGAAACTTCTTAGGGGTAGGATGGCAAAAGGGCATTTTCGGTGAGTCCAGGAATGCCCTCTGCTCCGTGTGAGGCAGGTACCAGCACTGCAGACACCGGCTCTGGCTCACCACCTGCCATCATGAGTGCATTCAGCTTCTCCACTGAGCTTCCACACACCAGGCCCTGCTCTAGGCACTGGGCTACAGCCGGGAACACAACCAACTCCCTGCCTTGTGGAGCTGATGAGGCAGTAGAAACAGACAAACAAGTAAACAAAGATGTGCATGTCATACGAGGTCAGGTGGAAGTGACTGCAGTGAAGATGGCAAGGCAGGCGAGGGTGGAGCACGCTGGATAGAGAGGCAGACGTAGCCTTCTTGTAGGGATGTTGGGACATTTGAGAGAGAACTTGAAGGGAGCATGGCAGGGAGCCATGGGCCATGGCATCTAGAGGAAGAGGGAACCAGTCAGAGGGGATGGCAAGAAACAAAAAAGTGGGGAGAAGAAGAAAGCAGAGAAGAGGAGAGGAGGGAGAAGAGGAGAAAATGCTGCTTAAAGTCTGCTTTTGTGCTCCCAGATGCTCATTGTGAATGACATTTTTGCAATTTTTGCAATTTTGTTTTGTAATTTAATAATGGGCTGGGCTGGGCGCAGTGGCTCACACCTGTAATTCCAGCACTTTGGGAGGCGGAGATGGGCAGATCACTTGAGGTCTGCAGTTTGAGACCAGCCTGGCCAACATGGAGAAGCCCCGTCTCTCCTAAAAATACAAAAATAGCCAGGTGTGGTGGCACGTGCCTGTAATCTCAGCTACTCTGGAGGCTGAGGCAGGAGAATCGCTTGAACCTGAGAGGTTGGAGGTTGTAGTGAGTTGAGATCGTGCCATGCTCTCCAGCCTGAGTTACAGAGGGAGACTCGGTCTCAAAAAAAGCAACAAACTGCTTGAATTAAAGCAGGAGCCCTCAGCTAGAGGAGTGCCCACCCACCTCCTCCCCAGGAATTGCAGAGCTCCCAGGAGAGGCCATAGCCTCCTATAGGTCATGGCATTGCAGGTGGGTTGGTGTCCCAGCTGGCTGTTTCTGTCTCAAGAAAGGAAGGGCTGCTCCCACTGACATCCAGGCGTAAGCAACGCCCTGGTGAACATCCTCGTAGCTAGAGCTTTGCTCACATTCTGGATGGCTTCCTTAGGCTCAATCCTCAAAGTGGACTCCTAAAGGGATATATGAACTTTTATTTTTTAAATGTTTGAAACCGTGTTGTCAAATTTCTCTCCTAAAAGATTGTGCCAATGTAGAGAGGCTGCCGACCCCTGGAAGCTTCCCAATCCCCCAGCACCTATCCCTTGTGGGTGGGATGGATCCTGTACCATCGCCAGACCCTCAAGAACCCCTTGTCCTGCACGGTCCCTTCTGTCCCTCCTGGTGAAATGGAAGGAGCATGCATGTCTTGGGAAGCTGGTGCTTTGAGGCATTCAGATCTTACCGTGGCATCATGTTTGAAGAGAGAAATAGCTTGCTGTTTTGTGTGTCTCTCAATAGCCTTATTCACTGAGTTCTTGAAGGTGTCTTGTGTGTTTCTGGGCTGCAGAATCCTTTTATTGAAATGGACAGGTCAGTGTTTTCCCAGAGAAAGACCTATCCAGTAGGAGTTCACAAGAGGATTTTAGGAGGTGTGTGGAGAGGGCATCCGATTCCATTGAGTCGTAAAGTGACAAATTTGTTCCCTTTTCAGTTCTTTTTCGTTCTTCCAGACTAGTGAAAGAGAAAGCCTCAGTCATGTGCTAACGCATCTGTAAACCTCTCACACTCTTGATATTTTCAGCAAGGGGAGGCCAGGCCTCCGGTCAGAGACCTGGGTCTGCAGCAATACCCAGCTACAGTTCAACAGCATCATAGTGTTTTTTGCTTCCCTTGACTTTCTTTCTTTCTTTTTTTTTCTAGACAAGGTCTCACTCTGTCACCCAGGCTGGAGTGCACTGGTTGCACAGCTCCATGCATAGTTTCCTGCAGCCTCTATTTCCCAGGCTCAATCGATCCTCCTGCCTCAGCCTCCCAAGTAGATGGGACTACAGGTGCGCACCACCACACCTGGCTAATTGTTTTTTGTTTTTATTTTTGATAGAGACGAGGTCTCATTATGTTGCCCAGGCTGATCTCAAACTCCTGAGCTCAAGCAGGAGTTAGCCTGCCTTAGCCTCCCAAAGTGCTGGGATTACAGGTGTGAGCCTCCATGCCCCACCCTTGAGTTTCTTTTCGATGATACCTTCAGTTCGTGGCAAGTGGTACTTCAAAAAATAAAGTTAAAAGTGACATGGTTTCTAGAAAAGCTTTAAGGAAATGGTGTTCTGGCTTTCAGATAAGTCAAAAAAAATCTCAAACATGAGTAAAGAGTTTTGGAAATTATACACTTACCCCTAGAGGGTGAGTTTGTGGGGGAAATTTCATAATGTATACTTCCAGAATGTTTAGAACTTTCCAAATGAGTACAGGTTATGTTCGTAAACAGGAAAAATAATAAAGACATAATAAAATGATAATTTAGTTTTAAAAGATGACCATTTGTTGAAAGCAGTATTATATTTCGGTTAGGAAATGGCCTCTGGAATCAGCATAGATTTTATTGTTTTATTTATTTTGTTTTTGAGACAGTGTCTCACTCTGTTGCCCACACTGGAGTGCAGTAGTGTGATCACAGCCCACTGCAGCCTCAACTTCCTGGGCTTAGGTGATCCTTCTGCCTCAGCCTCCCAAATAGCTGGGACTATAGGTGCACACCACTATGCCAGGCTAATTTTTTTGCATTTTTTGTAAAGACAGATTTTCACCATGTTGCCCTGGCTGGTCTCGAACTTCCAGGTTCAAGCAATCTGCCTGTCTCGGCCTCCCAAAGTGTTGGAATTACAGGTGTGAGCCACTGCGCCCGGCCAGCATAGATTTTAAATCCACCTTTTGTTGCTTGACTTCTTGGAGCCTGTTTCTTCATCTATGAAATGCAGGAAACGTGCCTGGAAATATTGCTTGAGATTCTAGTGGGGAGGTGCAGGTGGAATACTGTAGCCTGATGCCCAGCCTATGCCGGGAACTCAGTACATAACAGCCAATGAGCATTGGCTGCGGACTGGACATGTCCCCTCCTTGTGCTGTAGTATTAATGTCTCCAACCCTCACAGTGATCCTGTGAAGTAAATGTAAAATCACCACCCAGATGAGGAAAACAGTGGCACAGAGAGTTTAAGAAAACTGTCCAAGGTTGCACAGCACTAAAATGTTGAAATCAGGATTTAAACCCAGCCCTCCTGACCCCAGAGGATCTTTTTTCAAAAATTATGTTCTTTTATTTTATTTCGAGATGGGGGTCTTTCACAGTCACCCAGGCTGGAGTGCAGTCACAATATCACCGCTTACTGCGCCTCAACCTCCCAGGCTCAAGTGATCCTCCCACCTCTGTCCCCCAACCCCCAGTTGCTTAGGAGCACAGGCACACAACACCATGCCTGGCTAATTTTTGTACTTTTTGTAGAGATGGGGTTTCTCCATGTTGCCCAGGCTGGTCTCAAACTACTGGGCTCAAGCGATCCTCCTGCTTCAGCCTCCCAAAGTACTGGGATCACAGGTGTGAGCCACTATGCCCAGCATTAGAGGCTCTTTTAACAGCTCCACAATTCCCTGTGAGATGGGCTGCATACAAAGCATTACTCCTGCTTGACATATACACAAACCATGGCCCAAAGGGAGCTGGGACTTGTCCGGATGTCAGCCTCTAAGTCAGTTTTGGGTCAGTGAGACCCAAAACCAAGGCTCCAGCCGTCTAGCCCCTCCAACCTTTCTTCTGCCCCGGTTTTATGGATTTGGCAATGTCTGCCAGGATGGGAGGGAGCAGTTCAGATGATCCAGTCTGGAGGCAAAATTCTTCTAAATTCAAAGGGCCCAGCCTCAAGTCACTGATGTCTTTTTTTTTTTTTTTACTTTTAAAAAATGTATTCATTTTAAACCACACAAGTAAGACACGAATCAGTCTTCCTTGCAGAAAGTTAAACTTTTTATACATAAGGCTGAAATCTATTTTACTTACTGCTTCCAGCCCCATGCCCGTCCCCTCTCCTGCAGTAACCCCTGTTTGATATGTTTCCAGAACTTTATCTAAACCTTCACATAATAAAAATAATTCTCATATAGGGCTTACTAACTTCCAAGCACTGCTTTAAGAGCTTTACATATTTAAGCCCCACAATAACTCTGTGAGGTAGGTGCTGCTCTTATCCGCATTTTACAGATGAGAACATTGAGGCCCAGAAAGGCTATGTAACTGGCCTGGCGTCACCCAGCCTGCAATTGGTGGAAAGGTCAGTCCCAAATCTAGGCAGCCTCCCTCCGAAATTCATGCTCTTAGCCTCTAAGTTATAAAACATGCTATTATCGACCTGTGGGAAGAAACAGTATTGCTGTTTGTTGATGTGTATTTTGAGACAAGTGATATCATGTTGTGCATATCATTATACAATGTGTCTTGTTTATTCCATGATACATCTTGAAGATACAGCCACGTCAACAAAAAATAAGTCCCTTTCCTGTACATAATCCCACAGCGTGGTTACACCAAACTTTATTATGGCTGTCTAGGGTGTTTAAAGACCGCTGCTGGAATTTCTTTATCCAAGACTCTGTGTGTCTTAGCCCATTGGGGCTGCTGTAACAAAGTGCCAGAGACTGGCTGGATTCTAAACAATAGAAATTTATTTCTCACAGTTCTGGAGACTAAAGTCTGAGATCAGAGTGCCAGCATGGTCGGGTTCTGGCGAGAGCCCTTTTCCGGGTTGCCGATGGCGGACTTTTCGTTGTATCCTCACATGGTGCAAAGCAGGCTAGAGCATTCTCTTGGGTCTCTTTTATAAGGGCATCAATCCCATTCACTACGGCTCCTCCCTCCTGACCTAATTACCTCCCCCAGACCCCAGCTCCTAATACCCTCCTATTAGGGGTTAGAGTTTCAACATGTGAATTTCAGGGGAGCACAAATATTCAGTCCATCACATTGTGTATTCTGGGCCCCATGGCTGTCCATTTTGCTTTCTGCTGAGAAGTTTAGTGGTAAGGTCAAAGGGTAGAAGCGCAGTAAGATCTAGAAGTCACTGCTGATTTGCCCTACAAGATGAGCAAACCACTTCCCATCCTGCAGCTCTGAGCCCTGGATCCAGGCCTTCTCTCCTTTATGTCTCGAGCTTACTCTGTCCCCTGCCTTACTTACCAAACCAAAGCAAGATTCCTCTGGGACATTCCTGCCAGGCCCCATGGCAAGGTTGGAGCTGAGGAGGGGACTTCCAAACCTCGGTTTTATTTTCACTTTGGCTTGGGTGTGCCAAGCCCTGGCAGAGCCACAGAGTTGGGGCACGAGGTGCCAAGAAACAGCTCCCAGTCTGAGGAAGGTGCTCTGCCCTGGGAAGGGGATAGAGCTGAGTGTTGGTTATGGGGAGACATCCTCAAGGTCTCCATCTAAATATGGTCAACTTGGTGGCCTTCCTGTCCCCAGGGCCTTTGGGGCTCTCAGAGGACAAGAATCACTCAGCTCTGGTTTGCTGGAGAAGAAGAGCGCCAGGTGGGAGGTAGCGAGGAGCCTGTCTCTCCCCACTGGGAGTGGAGAGCTGGGTGCCACAGCCTCAAACAGTTGTTCCCAGACATCAGCACATGGGGAACCCCCCGGGAGCCTCCAAAAGTGCCAGTGCCTGTGTTCCACCTCCTGGGATGGTGCTGTGATGGGTCTGGAGTGTGGCCCATTGGGATTTTTTAAAGACCCTCTTCCCAGGTGATGCCGTCGTGCAGACAAGCATGGGAACCACTGGCCTGGAAGCCCCAGGGAGAGGCCTCTGGGGCCCGGGACACGCAAGCGGGAGCCTTCTCCTAGCAGCCTTGCTAGCCACCCACCCCTTCCTGTGGGTGCTAGACCCAAACTGCCAGGGCTGAGCGGGAGAAGCAAGGCCACCAGCTGGCCACCTGCTGTCCCAGCCAGGCTCAGGCTGGCAGTAGGGCACCCCAGTCCTGGAGGAGGGTGCATCTGGAAAGCTTGGGGGCTCTTGGTGGAAAGTTCAAGCCTTTAGCATAGGAAGGTGGCTGGGGTGAAGGAGGCAGTTTAAAGACTAGTGATGTGGGCTGGGACCCAGATTGCTGGGTTTCCAATGACCAGAAGAAGATGGCCTTGTTGGACTGGGGACAGGGACCACCCAGGCTCAGGCCTGAGGCTGGGAGTGCAGGCATGAATTTGAGTGCAGGCTCAGGAACATCCCCAGGGCCGCCAGGCAGGGAGACACCTCTTCAACTCCTGGCTCCTCGACTCTAGCTGGTGACCTAGGCAGGTCCCTTTCCCACTGTAAGCCTCAATTTCCTCCTGTGTAAAGCATCATGACTGTGTGTTTTAAGTCCTTTAGGGCCCTATCTTTGTGAGGGACAACAGAGACGATGGTTTGCACAGGCAACAGTCACCCCTGCATCATCACTGACTCACAGAAATGGATATGCCCTATAAGGACATCTCTTGCTTGCCCTGCCAGCATTTGTGGGCGGGGGAGGAAATGGCCACTAACCATTCTTGAAGGCACCTCCCAAGGGACCCCTGAAAGGAGGGTGACGCCTCCCAGAAAGAGACCAGTGGCCCAGCCCGGCCCTGCTCTTAGTTTTGTTTCCTCTGCTTTGAATGCCAGCAAGGCCTTTCCCTCCCAGGGCCTCAGTTTCCCCATCTTTACAATGGGCCCAGCATAGACCCCATCACTGGGGCTCTTTCTGCTCTGCCACCCTGTGCATCCAGGCTCAGGTGTTCTCCGAAGCCCTGATGTCATCAGCCATTCCCGGGGGGAAGGCAGAGGCGCTGGGTTCTCTGTGTCCCCCTGGTAGGGCTTGGTGTAGGATTCAGGGAGGATTGGAGGGCCTCTGCGGCCTCAGGTCCTCCCCCAGGGTCCCCAGGCCCTGACCTGTCCACCTGGACCTAAAGAACCAACAACAGCAGCACTTTCTGTTTCTTTGAGGTATTTCTGTCCAAATGTCTGTAGTCATGACTGGGGTGCCTGGCTATCACCCCACAAACTGCATCCTTTCTGATCTGCACAGATGAGAAAACTGAGGTCTTGTTTCCCCTCCATCCCAAGACCTAATGGGACCTCCTCCTTAATCTAATCCTCAAGAGGCAGAAACAGGATGGAAAGCAAAGGAATGGCAGCCAGAAGTCTGTGGCTCCACTCCTGTCCTCTCTGCATCCCTCACTTCCTTCCTTACACCAGGCGTCAGGGGCTGGAGAGACGGAAGAAGCGATAGCAATGACAACCACACTAGTGGTAATCATAGCTTGTGTGGATTGAACCTTTTTTTTATTTTTCATTTTTAATTTTTGTGGGTACATAGTAGGTGTATATATTTATGGGTTACATGAGATGTTTTGATATAGGCGTGCAGTGTGTAATCACATCAGGGTAAATGGGGTTTCCATCACCTCAAGCATTTATCCTTTGTGTTGCAAACAATTCAATTATACTTTTTGTTATTTTTAAATGTACAGTTAAATTATTACTGACTATAGTTACCCTCTTGTGCTATCGAATACTAGGTTTTATTCATTCTAACTATTTTTTGTACCCACTAACCATCCCCACCTCCCCCACCCTGGCCTCCTACTATACTTCCCATCCTCTGGTAACCATCCTTCTACTCTCTATCTCCATGACTTAAATTGTTTTGATTTTTAGATCTCACAAATAAGTGAGAACAAGTGATGTGTGTCTTTCTGTACCTGGCTTATTTCACTTAACATAATGGCCTCCAGTGCCATCCATGTCCTTGCAAATGATGGGATCTCATTCTTTTTGATGGCTGAATAGTACTCCATTTTGTATGTGTGCCACATTTTCTTTTACTCTTTTATTCTTTTCTTTCTTTCTTTCTTTCTTTTGAGATGGACTCTTGCTCTGTCACCCAGGCTGGAGTGCAGTGGCACGATCTTGGCTCACTGCAACCTCCGCTTCCCAGGTTCAAGCAATTCTCCTGCCTCAGCCTCCCAAGTAGCTGGGATTACAGGCATGCCCCATCATGCCCTGTTAATTTTTGTACTTTTAGTAGAGGAGGGGTTTTGCCATGTTAGCCAGGTTGGTCTCCAATGCCTGACCTCAGGTGATCCACCTGCCTCAGCCTCCCACAGTGCTGGAATTACAGGCGTGAGCTGCCGTGCCCAGCTGCCACATTTTCTCTGTTCATTCATCTGTCGATGGACACTTAGGTTAATTCCAAATCTTGGCTATTGTAAACAGTGCTGTCATAAACATAGTAGTGCAGATATCTCTTTGAGACACTGATTCCTTTCTTTTGGGTATATACCTAGCAGTGGGATTGCTGGATCATATGGTAGCTCTAAATTTAGTTTAGTTTTTTTTTTTTTTTTTTGAGACAGAGTCTCACTCTGTCTCAAGGCTGGAGTGCAGTGTGTGATCTCAGTTCACTGCAACCTCCGCCTCCTGGGTTCAAGCGATTCTCCTGCCTCAGCCTCCCAAATAGCTGGGACTACAGGCATGGGGCGCCACTATACCCAGCTAATTTTTGTATTTTTAGTAGAGACGGGGTTTCACCATGTTGGCGAGGATGGTCTCAATCTCTTGACCTCATGATCTGCCCACCTCAGCCTCCCAAAGTGCTGGGATTATAGGTGTGAGCCACCGTGCCCAGCCCTATTTTTAGTTTTTTGAGGTACCTCCGAACTGTCCTGTAGTGGCTGTACTAATTTACATTCCCACCAGTGTATGAGGGCTCCCTTTTCTCCACATAGATTGAGGTGTTTTTGTTTGTTTGTTTGTTTGTTTGGAGATGAAGTCTCGCTCTGTCGCCCAGACTGGAGTGCAGTGGCGTGATCTCAGCTCACTGCCGCCTCCGTCTCTCGGGTTCAAGCTATTCTCCCACCTCAGCCTAGGATTACAGGCGCCTGCCACCACGCCTGGCTAATTTTTTTTATTTTAAGTAGAGATGAGGTTTCCTCATGTTGCCCAGGCTGCTCTCAAACTCCGGACCTCAGGTGATCTGCCTGCCTCAGCCTTCCAAAGTGCTGGGATTACAGGCGTGAGCCACCATGCCCAGCCTGGATTGAGTTTGTATCATGTGCCAGGTTCCATGTCAGGGATTCCACATGCCCCATCCCACAACCATCTTGCCAGGTGGGCATTATGATGACCCCCCATAGCAGACACTGTCAGAGCTCCCCCAACCCCATCTCTGCCCGGATGCCCCCACTCACTGTGGGTGACACCTGCATCCTTCTTCCGGGGTCGCCTTTGCCTGGTGGGCATTGCCTTGCTCAGAGATGCCTGGGTAGTCATGCCTCCTTCCCCCGCCCACTGGGGGTGTGGTGACGTGGAGTGTGACCGACCACCCAGACCCCTTGCACATGCGCAGGATGGACCCCTTCTATCATCACGCTCCAGTTCTCCCATGTGGCAGGCTGAAGCGAGGCTTTTGAAACCATATCTTTGCTCAGCTGCCTCTGCTACCCTATCTTTCTTCCACCACCCCCTCAATAAACAACTTCCACAGGAACCCCCTTGGGCTCTGCTTCTAGGGACCTGACCTAGAAGATCCTCATTTTACAGATGAGGACGCTGAGGTACGAAGAGGCTGCGTAACCTACCAGGGTCACACAGCTTTGGTGTGGAGTAGGGACTCAAATCCAGGGCCCTGGTACGGAGGCATTTGCTCTCACCAAGATTCAGGCACTGAGAGAAGCTGACGGGCCTAGAGAATGTCAAGACTTGAGATAGCAGAAGGAAGGAGAGAGGGTGAGAAATGGATCCCCGTGCTGAGGTCTGGTCTGGAAGGAGAAGTCTGCAAGGTAGGAAAAAGAGGAAAGGGGACGTGAGGTAGGGAAGCAGGATGTGCAAGGCAGGGACTTGTGAAAGAGAATGCCGGGGGGTGGTGAGCAGCATCTCATGGGCAGGTCAGCAGGTGCAGGAGAGGCCTAGGAGGGCCGGGGACTGGATGATGAAGGGGCATTTGTTTATTTATCCTTTGTTTTTGTTTTTTGTTGTTTAAATTGAGACCAGCTCTCACAATGTTGCCCAGGCTCGTCTCGGCAACTGTCTGCCCACTCCTGGCCTCAAACGGTCTTCCTGCCTCAGCCTCCAAAAGTGTTGGGATTACAGGCATAAGCCAATGTTTATTCATCCTGAGCCTTCCCTGGACACCTGATATGTAGCTGCTTTGTGGTGGTCACAGCTCCATGGTGTGACTTTATCCTGGAGGCAGTGGGATGCTGATAGCAAGTTCAGACAGGCATGAGGCCAGACCAGAGCTGAGTTTTCAAGATAACTCCAGCCAGAGGTATGCGTGCATGTGCACATGTGGGTACATGTATGTGTGTGCACGTGCATGTGTGTATGAGTGTGGACTAGAGATGGAATGGCTTTCTGAGCAAAGGGAACAGCCAAGGCAAAGGCCTGTGGGCTGCAGGGAGAGAACAGGGTTTGATCTCTGCACTCCCTCCTCTAAGCTCTGTGTCAACAGCATTTTCAGGACAGCAGGAAGGATTCCCAAAGAGCACAGCAGCGAGGGCAGTTGGAGGGAGGCGTCTGCTGGGACACTGAAACCAGGGTGGGGTAAACTCCCCTGGCACCTCCTCAGACTCAGAGCCCCCATAAATCTTCCAGGTGCACCCCAGCCTTTTTCCCTCTCCCTCTCTCTGTCTGAACTGGGGTGGCATGATCCCAGGACTGCAGCTCCACTTGTCTGGATTCCCCTTACTGACTGCGTGACCCTGGCCGTTTTCCCTCCACCTTTCTCTCAGCGCCCCCATTTGATTACTCGGCCTCAGGGGCGCACTGGGGATTCTTAGAGGTAACACTTCGAACGGAAAGCCAGAGGTCCTGGTGCCAAAATGCAAATGTGAGGGCTTGAAAGTTCATCGGGTTTTATTTTCTCTGTTCCGTTTGCAGCAGCTCTTCTTTCTTGTTTTCTATAGAACAGTAAAAAACTTTATGCATTTGAATATCGTGAACCTCATAATTCATATGCAATATAAAAACTACTGGCTATGCATGGAGAAATCAATTGAAGCACAGTGGCTGAGCATGTCTTTCTCATTCTTTGATGGCTACCTCAAATCAAATCAATATGAACTTGGGGTCAGGCACAGTGGCTCACACCTGTAATCCCAACACTTGGGGAGGCCAAGGCAGGAGGATCACTTGAGCGCAGGAATTTGAGACTAGCTTGGGCAACACAGCAGGACCTCGTCTTAATATTAAAAAAAAAAAAAAAAGAAAGAAAGAAAAAAGTGAACTTGGGAGGTTTGAATGACAACTCGTATAGCTGAAGTAATAGATATATTCAACTTTTAAAACTTAATTTTCATTAGATAACACATGCATATGGTATAACATTCTAGGCCAGGTGCAGTGGCTCACATCTGTAATCCCAGCACTTTGGGAGGCCAAGGTGGACAGATTGCTTGAGCCCAGGAGTTGAAGTCTAGCTTGGGCAAGATGGCAAAACCCCATCTCTGCAAAAAACACAAAAAATTAGCTAGATGTGGTGGTGTGCACTTGTAGTCCCAGCTACTCAGGAAGCTGAGGTGGGGGAATCATATAAGCCCAGGAGGTGGAGACTGCAGTGAGCCACGACCACACCACTGCACTCCAGCCTGGGTGACAGAGCAATACCCTGTCTCAAAAAAAAAAAAAAAAAAAGGAAAAAAATTCCTTTCACTGGGGACAATTACCATTATGAACTTCTTCCAGAAATATTAATGTATTTGTATACACATTTTTTTTTTGAGACAGGGTCTCACTCTGTCACCCAGGCTGGAGTGCAGGGATGCAATCTTGGCTCCCTGCAGCCTAGATACCCCCAGGCTCAAGCAATCCTCCCACCTCAACCTTGCGGGTAGCTTGGACAACATGTGTGCACCACCACTCCTGGCTAATTTTTGTATTTTTTGTCAAGTTGGGGTTTTGCCATGTTACCCAGGCTCGTCTCAAACTCCTGACCTCAAGTGATCTGTCCGCCTTTGCCCCTCAAAGTGCTGGGATTACAGGCATGAGCCACCATATTTATTTTTTCTTTACACGAAGGAAGCATATTCTACACCCTGTTTTGCCCCGGCTCTCTTTTAAAAAACAGTGTATCTTGGATACCATTCCATATCATTCCATAAAGTTCATCTTCATCCTCTTTCTTTTTTTTTTTTTTTTTTTTTTTTGAGACAAGGTTTCACTCTGTTGCCCAGGCTGGGGTGCAGTGGCACTATCTCAGCTTACCTCAACCTCCCGGGCTCAAGTGATCCTCCCACCTCAGCCTCCTGAGTGGCTGGATGCTGCTTCTTTCTTTTTGATGGCTGCAAAGAATTCCATTGTATAGATGTGCCATAATTTAATCATAATATGTCCTCTTTGATCATTTAGGTTTTTCCAATCTTTTGCTATTACAAGCAAGGCCACGTTAAATATCCCTGGGCATATTATTTTGCACATTATGAAGATATCTGTAGGCTAAATACCTGTGTATGGAATTGCTCAGTGTGATTACATGGCATTTACCACTTTGGTAGATAAAGGTTGTATCCTGTTACATGTCCACGGATGAATTTCTTCCAGAAATATTCATGTATTTGTATACACATTTTTTGAGACAGGGTCACAAAACTGTTGACACATTATTATTATTATTATTATTATTATTATTATTATTTCACGTTATTTAGGGAAGTTTCATTTTTTTGTGAGCTATCACTGATAATTTCTTATTTACTCATCATCTTGTATTTCTCTTCCTTGCACATTGGGGAAATGTCTATTCTAGTTTTTAATGTAAATGTTCTTGTGGCTTTTTTAGAAAAAATCAAAATGTGCACATTAAAAAGTTTGAATGGTTCAAAAGGTCCTAAAAAGGGTCCACAGTGGAAAAGGCTCTCCTTTCCCAGCAGCCCCAGATCCCTCCTCAGACACAAGCCTGTCGTCCGTTTCCTGTGTGGCTTCCCAGAGTTGGTCACTATGTATGCAAATACACACACATTTAAAATATACACATTCCACGTCCACGTGGAATGATGCAAAGCATCTAAATGCCCGTTAATTCACAACCTTGCCAACTCAGTAATATCCTTGCGAATCTAATAGCTAGAAAATGGTGTATCTTTTTAGTTCTAATGTATTATATTTATTCTATTTTCTGTGAGCTTGAACATCTTTTCATATATTTAAAAGTCATTGGGGCCAGGGGTGGTGGCTCATGCCTGTAACCTCAGCACTTTGGGAGGCCGAGGCAGGTGGATCACCTGAGGTCAGAAGTTCGAGACCAGCCTGGTCAACATGGTGAAACTCAGTCTCTATTAAAAATACAAAAAAAATATAAATTAGCCAGGCATGGTGGCTCATGCCTGTAATCCCAGCTATTGGGAGGCTGAGGCAGAAGAGTTGCTTGAACTGGGGAGGTGGAAGTTGCAGTGAGTGGAGATCGTGCCACTGTACTCCAGCCTGGGCAACAGAGTGAGACTCTGTCTCAAAAAAAATTTTTTCAATGTCATTGGTGTTTCCCTTTTTTGCAAACCTTTTATGTTCTTTGCCTAGTTTTCTATGAGGCCATTGGCTTTTTCAGTGTCGGTTTTTAGTAACTCTCGATTTATTAAAATATTTATACATTTATAGCTTTGTTTATGATGTATACATTTATAACCTTGTCTGTGATGCAGATATTTTTCCAATTTGTCATCTGGCTTTTGTCTTTATCTGTGGTATTCTTTGACAATACAAAAATTTTAATTTATATCTGATCAGTTTCATCCAGTTGTTTTTTTCTTTTTTCATGATTTCTGAGTTTTGTGTCATGCTTAGCAAGATGCTCTCTACTCTGAAATTATTTTCTGTAAAATACTTTTTTCAGCCAGGCATAGTGGCTCACACCTGTAATCCCAGAACTTTGGGAGGTAGAGGTGGAAGGATTATTTGAGTCCAGGAGTTCAAGGCCAGCCTGGGCAACAGAGCAAGACCCTGCCTCTATTTTTTAAAAGAGAAATTTTTTTAAATAAAAAAAGAATACTTTTTCCCATGTTTTGTTTGAGCACTTAAATTTTCTTAACTTTTTTGTCGTGAAACATAACACATAGAAAAATGTAATGTAAGTGTACAACTTCATGAATTGTTATAAATTGAACATATAGCTTTCTGGTACTTTCATGGTTTAACTTCTTACATTTAAATTTTGGTTTCATCTAGACTTTATTTTGATATAATTGTGAAATAGAAATCCATTTTTATTCTAAAAGAACACTTTTTAAATGTTCATGAAATGTTTTAAAATTTATTATATACCAAGCAAAAAAAAAAAAATCTCAACATAGTCCTCAAAGCAGATATTGCACAGGACTTATTCTTTGTACAGTGTAATACAACAAAAACTAATGAGAAAGCCTTAAAAACAACCCTTTATTAAATTACTCCATTCCAAATTATAATTTCAATCTACTTAGCACATAAGTATTGATATACATTTATCGAAATTGGCCAAAAGTGTTTTATTATTTTTTAAAAGAAAAAGCCTAGCAACGGCTTAAGCAATAAAGTTTATAATTTTAAAGAATAACAAACAGCCTCACTAAATCAGCGGAAAGAAATAAAAAGATAAAAGCAAAAATTACAGAACTAGAAAAGGGACCATTCCAGCAAAATTGATAAATGAAAACAAAAATTTGTTTTTCAAACATGAGAGTTACCAATGGCTGGTGAATCTAAGAAGAAGAAAAAACAAAGTAAACTAAATTAAATGTGAAGCCATGAGGAGATTTAAAATTATAAGAAAATAGGCCAGGCACGGTGGCTCACGCCTGTAATCCCAGCACTTTGGGAGGCCGAGGTGGGTGGATCATGAGGTCAGGAGCTTGAGACCAGCCTGGCCAACATGGTGAAACCCCGTCTCTACCAAAAATACAAAAATTAGCTGGCTGTAGTAGCATGAGCCTGTAGTCCCAGCTACTTGGGAGGCTGAGGCGGGAGAATCACTTGAACCCGAGAGGTGGAGGTTGCAGTGAGCCGAGACCTTGCCATTGCTCTCCAGCCTGGGTGGCAGAGTGAGATTCCGTCTCAAAAATAAATAAATAAATAAATAAATAAATAAATAAATAAAGCTGGGCGCAGTGGCTCATGCCTCTAATCACAGCACTTTGGGAGGCCGAGGTGGGCGGATCACAAGGTTAGGAGATCGAGACCATCCTGGCTGACATGGTGAAACCCCGTCTCTACTAAAAATACAAAAAATTAGCTGGGCATGGTGGCGTGCGCCTGTGGTCCCAGCTACTCGGGAGGCTGAGGCAAGAGAATGGCGTGAACCCGGGAGGTGGAGGTTGCAGTGAGCTGAGATCACGCCACTGCACTCCAGCCTGGGCAACAGAGTGAGACTCCATCTCAAAAAAAAAAACAAGAAAATATTATATACAACTGTGAGCTATACCATGTTTGAACATCTTGATAAAATGAGCAACTTTCTCAAAACTAAATTGCCAAATGTTCATTTTAAAAAAGCCAAAAATAACCAACCAACACAATGAGGATAAATTTAAAGTGATCAAGTTTGATTTTTTAAAAAAACTGTTCAAACATCTTGGTAGTGCTGGGCAGGAAGTTGGCTTTCATTCTGGGTGAGAAGAGAAGGCTCTAAGGGGCATGGGACCTGATGTCATGGGACCTGATGCAGGCTCTGTCTTAATAGCTGACTCCTGCGTGGAGTAGGTTATTGGGGGACGGGTGGACAGAGACCAGGGAGGAGGCTGGTGCAGGAATCCCGGTGAGAAATGATGGTGTCCAGGCTAGGCCATAGCAGGAGAGGAAGCAAGATTCTGGAATGCACTTGGAAAATGAAGCCATCTTTGGGCTTGAGCTCAAGGAAGCATGAAGCTGCCCCTAACTGAAGTGGGGAAGGTGGTCTGGGGAGCAGTTTAGGAGGAGAGATCAGGAGCTCAGTTTCGGACTTGGAAATTTTGAAACGCACATGAGGCATCCAGGTGGAGTTGGGAGAATTACATAATGCTGAAAGGTACTCACTTGGCAAGTAGCAAATATTCGTTATATTGTCTGTTCAACTTTGTCAACTGCTTTTCCAGTAGAAATGTAGTGTCCTTATCACACATGCATAAATGTTAAACTCAAAAGTAAAATGAAATATTTTCTCAGTAGATATGAATAACTTTTTAATTTTTTGTTTTTTGACATGGGATCTCACTCTGTTGCCCAGGCCGGAGTGGAGTGGCGAGATCATAGCTCACTGCAGCCTCAAACTCCTGGGCTCAAGCAATCCTCTGCCACAGCCTCCCGATTAGCTGGGGCTACAGGCACACACCACCACGCCCAGCTAATCTTTTATTTTTTGTAGAGACTGAGTTGCACAATGTAGCCCAAGCTGGTCTCCAACTCCTGAGCTCAAGCTATCCTCCCACCTCGGCCTCCCAAAGTGTTGGGATTATAGGCGTGAGCCACTGCACCTGGCTGCTTTTTAATTGTAATATTCATCCTCCATCCATCATACTTAGTGCAAATATTTTTCCCTACCTATTGCCTTCCTATTTCTCTTTTATTTCACGTCATTTAGGGAAGTTTCATTTTTTTGTGAGCTATCACTGATAATTTCTTATTTACTCATCATCTTGTATTTCTCTTCCTTACACATTGGGGAAATGGCTATTCTAGTTTTTAATGTAAATGTTCTTGTGGCTTTTTTTTAGAAAAAATCGAAATGTGCACATTAAAAAGTTTGAATGGTTCAAAGAGTCCAAAAAGGGTCCACAGTGGGAAAGGCTCTCCTGTCCCGGCATCCCCAGACCTCTCCTCAGACACAAGCCTGTCATCAGTTTCCTGTGTGGCTTCCCAGAGTTGGTCTCTATGTATGCAAATACACACACATTTAAAATATACACATGCCACAGCTTTTTAAAATTTGAATTTATGGGCCATGCGCAGTGGCTCACGCCTGTAACCCCAACACTTTGGGAGGCCGAGGCAGGTGGATCACCTGAGGTCAGGAGTTCGAGACCAATCTGACCAATATGGTGAAACCCTGTCTCTACTAAAAATACAAAAATTAGCTGGGCGTGGTGGTGGGTGCCTGTAATCCCAGCTTCTCAGGAGGTTGAGACAGGAGAATCGCTTGAACCCAGGAGGCAGAGGTTGCAGTGAGCTGAGATCGTGCCACTACACTCAAGTCTAGGCGACAGAGGGAGACTCCGTCTCAAAAAAAAAAAAAAAATTGAATTTAGACTCAGGTGCAGAGGCTCATGCCTGTAATCCCAGCACTTACGGAGGCCGATGAGGGGAGAATCACTTGAGTCCAGGAGTTCAAGACCAGCCTGGGCAACACAGGGAAACTATGTCTCTACAAAAAAATTAAAATTAGCCTGGCATGGTGGAGTGTGCCTGTTGTCTCACCTACTCAGGAGGGTGAGGCAGGGGAATCACTTGAACTCAGGAGTAGGAGGCTGCATGAGCTATGATTGCACCTCTGCACTCCAGCCTGGGTGACAGAGCAAGACCCTGTGTCAAAAAAAAAAAAGAAAAGAAAATTAGACTACCATCATAGATGGTACAAACACTTCCCAGTTTGTTGCTTTCGTTTTGTTTGTTGCCATTTTTACTATACAGAAAAAAAAGGCAATAAAGAATACATTATTATAATATGTTAATTTCTACTGCATTATTTTTAACAACTTCATTGAGGTGTAATTTACATACTGTAAAATCTATCCATTTTAAGTGTACGATTCAGTGATTTCTGGTAAATTTACTGAGTTATGTGACCATCACCACAATCTGGTTTTGGGACATTTTCATTACTGCCATAATATTCCTCATACCCATTTAGAATCATTCCTATTTCTGCCCCCAGGCCCAGGCAACCACTGATCTACTTGCTGTTTAAATAGATTTGCCTTTTCTGGATGTTTTACATAAATAGAATCATACAATATGTGATCTTTAGTGATCTTTTTTCACATGGCATAAACTTGGTTCCTTTTTATGTTGAATAATATTCCATTGTATAGATATATCACAGTTTGTTTCTCCATTCATGAGCTTTTGGGTATTTGGGTTGATTTCACTTTTTGACTGTTATGGATAATGCTGGTATGAACATTCATATACAAGTTTTTGTGTAGATGTATATTTTCATTTCTCTTGGAATAGACCTAGGCATGGAATTGCTGGATTAGATGGTAATTCTATTGTTTTACATTCTAAGGCAGGGGTCCCCAACCCCCAGGCTACAGATCAGTGTCGGTTCGTGGCCTGTTAGGAACTGGGCCGCACAGCAGGTGGTGAGCGGCCGTCGGGCGAGTATTACTGCCTGAGCTCTGCCTCCTGTCGGATCAGCGGTGCCATTAGATTCTCATAGGAGCACAAACCCAGTTGTGAAATGCGCATGTGAGGGATCTAGGTTGCGAGTTTCTGATGAGAATCTAATGATAAATGTAATGAGCTTGAATCATCCCGAATCCATCCCCCAACCCCAACCTCCGTCCGGGGAAAAAATGATCTCTCATGAAACCGGTCCCTGGGCCAAAAAGTTTGGGGACTGCTGTTCTAAGGAACTGCCAAAACTGCCAAACTCTTTTTCAGAGTGGCTGGACCATTTTACATTCCCACCGGCAATATACACGGTGTCCTGTTTCTTTACATCCTCATCAACATGTGTCTTTTTCATTATAGCCATTCTATGTGGGCGTGAAATGCTATGTGGCTGTGTTTTTCATTTCCATGCAGAAATTTTTAATTTAATTGCTTAGTTAAAAATAATTCTTTAAAACACTCATATTGCCATACGTATATTTTTAAACTACAGAGTGATACAATTTTTGTTAATTTTCTTGCCTTGATTACTCTTTACCTGTATAGTATTTAAATCTTTACATAAGATCACAATTATAGTGAATAGTAATTTATTCAACTCAAAATCTTCCTAGGATTTAGAAAATTTAAGTCCTTTACCAAACGAATTGACTTTTAACTTCATTAAAGGTTGCAAACAGTATCAAATCCTTGGTAAAGCCACATTCAATCTTTGGCACTCCAGGATTTTGAGCTATAACTGTAGTGATCACTAATATGTCATTTCTAAGCCGACGGTCATAATGACTAAAACCTCTTATAAATAGATTTTAAAATACTTCCTTCAAAGCCAGTAAACATTCCAAGTTACTAAGCTGTTGAACAATTTCTTCTTTTGAAGATTTTTTCTGATAAGTTCCAAAGTGTTTCTGATGAAGGAAATAAAAGCTGTCCAGAGAAATCTGAGTCATTGAGGTGAGCAGAGATTCCATTGGCTGCTTGTGCTTTCATCATTACAGTACAATTAACTTCAGAAGTCGAGAAATGCTGCAGAATTTTAAGTACCCAAAGTTTCTCAACAAGTTGATTTTCAAGCAAGGTCATTAACTGGGCCATTGTTTTTGCCAATCCTCCACCTTCAGCCATTTGAATCTTGTATGATGAACTCACTTGCTGGTAACCTGGAATATGCTTCTTTGGTGGTTGTGCCTGATAAAAGTCAACAATACGTTACAATTTTTTATCCTCAATTCAGAACTTGGTATTTTCATTAAGTCACCCAGAAGCGCAATTGAACTAGCAGTATCTCCAGCATAAGTTATTTCATCCGATACTTTCTTTTTCAAAAATGGCAAGCCACACTATTTTATGATATCATATGCAGATTCTACAAAATGCGGCTGGTTTTCAATTTTCACTGCACGCAGATTCAGAATTTCAAATGTCTGTACTAAATCCCTTAAGGGAAGTTCATTCTGATAACACTGTACCAGTTTCTTGACAGATTTAAGTTGTTTTTCTTCTAAGCCATCTTTAGCAGTCTCTTCAAAAAGTTTGATGACAAGATTAAGGTCCACAGGCTTCAAAACACCAGTTCCACATGGCGAGGGAGGCCTTGGGAAACACCATCATGATGGAAGACAAAGGGGAAGTAAAGACCTTCTTCATGGTGGCAGGAAAGAGACAGCATATTGCTATGTATTTTAACACCACTTATTTCCCCCCTTTTTTCTTTCAATATCATGGATTAAATAGTGTATTTTAAATGAGTGTGAGGCTCACTTGGACTCTATTCCATCCCTTTGGCCAATTTTTTTCCATCTTTAATCCAAGAATCTTAAAGTTTGAATGATGGTCACCTTATTATATATTTTATTATGTTTGGAAGCTTTTTTGCTATTGTCTGATCCTCCCAACAAATAGCCTTTTGATAGAATTGCCTTTATTCGTTTCTTTATATCTAATTCTAACTTAAAATTAGACTTAAAATTAACTTCAACTGTTTTATTATGAAATATTTAAGGCATATAAATACTGCCTCTTTTCTCTAAATGACTGCTAATATAATTTTACCAAGTTCTGTTAAAGTATCCTGTTGTACATAAAGTGGTGCTGTTTTTTATCTGCCTGTTAACTTAGAGTGGGTGTTATTTTCTTTCGCTTTCTGTGGTCGAAGGCAAGTTTGTCTTCGTCAGCTTGGGCTGTTATAATGAAACACTGTAGACTGGGTGGCTTAAACAACAGAAACTTGTTTCTCACGTTCTGAAAGCCGGGAAGTCCCCAGTCAGGGAGCCAGCAGGCCTGGTGTCTGGAGAGGATGCGCTTCCTTGTTTGCAGACGGCACCTTCTCATTGTGTCCTCACAGGGCAGAGAGCAAAAAGAAAGGGCAAGAGCTCTCCAGCCTCTTCCTTTTTCCTTTTGTTTTTTGTTTGTTTGAGATGGAGTCTTGCTCTGTCGCCCAGACTGGAGTGCGGTGGCATGATCTTGGCTCACTGCAACCTCTGCCTCCTGGCTTCAAGTGATTCTCCTGCCTCAGCCTCCTGAGTAGCTGGGACTACAGGTGCCTGCCACCATGCCTGACTAATTTTTATATTTTTATTAGAGATGGGGTTTCATCATGTTGGCCAGACTGGTTTTAGACTCCTGACCTCAAGTGATCTACCTACCTTGGCCTCCCAAAGTGCTGGGATTACAGGCGTGAACCACCGCACCCGGCCTCCAGCCTCTTCTTGTGAGGGCAGTAATCCCATCATAAGGGGTCCACCCTCTTGACCTAATCACTTCGCAAAGGTCCCACTTCCAAATACCATCACACTGGGTATTTAGGCTTCACCAGGTGAATTGGTGGGGGAGGTGGGACACAAACATTCAGTCCACGGCAAGTTTTTATCTCAATTTGCTAAAGCTTCTCTTCATTTCTCCTGTTACAGTGTGATACTGTTTTTTAAAATATCATTTAGCTGGCTGTGGTGACCCATGCCTGCAGTCCCAGCTACTCAGGAGGCTAAGGCAAAAGGATCACATGAACCTAGGAGTTTGAATCCAGCCTGGGCAACATAGAAAGACACTGTCTCTTAAAAAATAAATAAATAAATAAATAAATAAATAAATAAATAAATAGGAAAGAGGCCAGGCACAGTGGCTCATGCCTATAATCCCAGCACTTTGGGAGGCCGACGCGGGCAGATCACCTGAAGTCGGGAGTTCAAGACCAGCCTGACCAACATGGAGAAACCCCTTCTCTACTAAAAATACAAAATTAGCCGGGTGTGGTGGCACATGCCTGTAATCCCACTACTTGGGAGGCTGAGGCAGGAGAGTTGCTTGAACCAGAAGGTGGAGGTTGCGGTGAGCCGAGATCATGCCATTGCACTCCAGCCTGGGCAACAAGAGTGAAACTCCATCTCAAAAAAAAAAAAGAAAAAGAAAAAGAAAAAACAAAAGAAGCACTTAAAGAGGCTGAGGCAGGCAGATCACTTGAAGTCAGGAGTTCAAGACCAGCCTGGCCAACATGGTGAAACCTAGTCTCTACTAAAAATACTAGGATTAGCCAGACGTGGTGGCACACGCCCATAATCCCAGCTACTCGGGAGGCTGAGGCATGAGACTTGCTTGAACCTAGGAGGTGGAGGTTGCAGTGAGCTGAGAACATGCCATTGCACTCCAGCCTGGGCAACAGAGCAAGACTCCATCTCAAGAAAAAAGAAAGAGAGAGAAAGAGAAATATAGACATATGTTATTAGTCCCCCAGGACCTCTTCAAAAGATCTCTCTTTCCCTTTCTTATTTCTAATTACCATACTACGTGCCACTTCCATTATGTCAGAATGTGCCCTATTTACGTGGATTTGTCTAAAGTCGTGGGACTCCGAGTTACATTCCTCGTATTTCACAGAGACACAATCAGAGCACACGCTGATCTTCCGCCTCTCTTCATTTCCTCCATGTACTCTGTAGCTACCTGTTCTCTTCTTTGTTCGTAGGAAGATCTCTGTTGCATGGTGTGGGAGTTTGTGCCAGCTCATCTTTTTATTGTGCTTTCCGTGAGCAGCTATCAATGCCTCCAGGTCTTCTCTTTAAGAAGAATGTTTACTCTCAATTGTTTAAAAACTAACTAAATAGGAAGAAGATTGCAAATCCTAACCTTTTTGGGGTTTTATATTGGGGGCAAAAGTTGGCATCTGCAGTAAGGATTATTTCATTTTCATCTGAATAAATGAGCAGTAATAACTTTGCTGACTTGCAGGGCTCATTGTGATGCCAAAGGACATTGTAAGGTGAATATCTGAATTGGAGGAGGAAGAGGGGCATCCTCTGAGCCAGGTGTGGCAGGAGGTGACATCAAGGAGGGTTAGGCTGCGTAAACCCAGGGACACAAGGAGCTGCAGTCGGGGAAGAACAAGGTCTAGCGGATGGAGTTGGGGGGACTGTGTCTGGAGCCAATGTTCTCAGATGTGTCTCCGGCAGGCAGGGGCAAGGGCTGGTGCCTGGTTTACAGCATTCCTTTTGGAGTCTGGAATAGTAGGGAAAACTCCCTGTCTTCTCTCCCCTTAGGAGTCTGCCCTATGGAAACAACCTGTCAATCCAGCTCAAGGCACAGGACATAGCCCAGACACCCATGAGACCCTCTCTGTGGGGACCCTAGAGCACCTATCATGAACGAGGAGACCAAGTAGGTGATTTTTCTCTCCCCTTCACCTCCTCTTTTCCCCTCCTATCTACTTCTTCACTTTTCTCCTACTGCCAAGACTGGTCCCTACCCAAATCTGCCTTACTGGGCTGCCCCCAACACAACAAACCTGCCCTTGACCATCATTCAGCATGAGAATGTAATGATCAGACACAGAAAATCAGGAAGAGTTTTGAGACAGCATCTAATCTACCCATTTTAGAGATGGTATGACTGAGGCTTATATAGGAAAAAGGCTTGCTCAAGGTCACACTATGAGTGTATCAGCTAGGATAGGCCAGGTTACACTGTAGTACATGCACCCTCCAAAGTCCCAGTGACTCATGGCAACAAAAGTTTATTTCCTGCTCTTGCTTCCTGTCTTGTGTGGATTGACTGGGATCGCTCCTCCACATCATCCTCTCTCCCACACTCAGGCTAACAGGGCAGCCATGATTTGCAATATTTCTGGCCCCTGGAGTAGAAAAAAAGAAAAAGTACTGTGAATTACACCTTGGTTCTTAAAACATCTACACAGGCATGACATGAGTCTTTTTTAGCATGTTTCATTGACCAAAGCAAGTTTCATGGCTGTGCCCAATTTCAAGGAGGCAGAGAAGTGTAATCCCACCAAAGGCCTAGAAAGAGGAGAAAGAGTATCTGTGAACAGCCCTAATGCCTACCACAGAGAATTAGTAACAGAGCTGAGCCATGGATCTTTCAACCATCGTCCTCTGTCTCCAAGATTATTCCCCATGGAAATCTCAATGACTGATAATGATGCCATGTGCTTTTTCTCCTGAGGATGGTTAGCCTTAAAGAGATTTGTGTCATATCCTAAGGGGATAGAACACTAATGATGGAAACAAAGGTATTGTGTTAGACTGGCTGGAGGAGAAATTTAAGGATGAGAAACATCACCAGAAATCACACCATCCAGGCACTACTTACTTCCATCTGGTGCCATGCTGCCCTGGACCATTTCTTCATGGATAGCATGGATGCTGGACACCATAACCTGGAAAAGAAGTTATGCCCTAGGCTATGGCCACATCCTTTTGCCGAGATCACACAAAATCCAGGGACTTAGCCTTGTCTGGTGCCATCTAGGCCTCCAAGGCCTTGGAAATTTACTAGCCTGGGAGGCAAGAAACCTCAGTTCTGCTCCTGCCTCTGTCATGGACTTGCTGTGTGACTGTGGGCACACCCTTTGCCCTTCCTTGGCCATGGTCTTTCCGTCTACTTAGTGGAGGTGGTGATCCCTGCCTGAGGATCATGGTGTGAGCATGTTTCATAAATTCTAAGACTCTCTGCCTGAGTGAGGACCTATTGCTATTAGCCCAGTTGAGGAGAAATGGCCAGTGGGGCTGACAGTACATCCAAGTATGTCTCTACTGCATGCCCAGGGAGCAGCTGGGCTCTAAACCCCAGGACGCATAGTACTGGCCTCAGCCTCTGGGAATTGGGAAGGCTGGCTTCTGGGTGGACCTCCTACTCTTTTCGGAGTTAGAGGTGGACTCTCTGGAGTTGTGAGGATAAAATAAGGTATATAAAGCACTTAGACACTGCCTAATACACAGTGAGTGCTTTCCAAGTGTGTACTGCTATGAGGAAGGACATAGTACCAGAAAATACATCTGGAAATGTGATAGCATAGTCCACTAGATGATGGACCACCATTTAGTTGGCCAATCCCCAACTGTTGGACATTTAGGTTGTTTCCAATTTTTAATAATTATAAATAATCTTGCAGTGAGCATCTTTGCAATTAAATATTGTATATATGTTCATGATCTTTTGCCAAATTTAGAGTACTAGAAATGGAATTACTGAATCAAAGGAACTGCACATTATTTAGGCTTTTGCTGTGTAAATGCCCCTTGCCCTCTATTGGTACTTCTACAAGGAGGTGGTTTAAGAGTTCCAGTTCGGCCATCATGATGGCTCACACCTGTAATCCCAGCACTTTGGGAGGCCGAGGTGGGCAGATCACCCTGAGGTCAAGAGTTTGAGCCCAGCCTAGCTAACATGGTGAAACCCCATCTGTACTAAAAATTACAAAAATTAGCTGGGCATTGTGGTGTGCACCTGTAATCCCAGCTACTCGGGAGGCTGAGGCAGAAGAATCGCTTGAACCCGGGAGGCGGAGGCTGCAGTGAGCCGAGATTGCACCATTGCACTCCAGCCTGGGTGACAGAGCGAGACTCTGTCTCAAAAAAAAAAAAGAGTTCCAGTTCAGAAGGGAAGAATTTGCTTAGCAAAAGAGGTGATGGTCTGTGTTAGCTAGGATTAGAGTTCACTGTGAGTAGCAGAAAGCACTAAACAACAGTGGCTTAACCAGAATGGAAGTGTATTTCCCTGCCATGTAACAGAAGTCCAAAGTCAGTGAGCACAGGGCAGATGGGCAGCTTTACCTTCCACCTTCCTCAGTATGGGTTCCACCTCATGATTCAATATGGCTGCCCAAGATCCCGCCATCCCATCAACAATCCAGACAAAAGGAAGGAGCAAAGAAGAATAGACAACACTTCCACTTACATTCCACTGGCCAAATTACATGGCTACATATAACTGCAAGTGAGACTGGGATATAATAATCTATTCTAGATGACCAGAGAATATTTAGTAGTTCTAATACTGAGGAAGAAGGGAAGAACAGATTTTGGGAGACAACTAGTTGTCTCTGCCATGAGGTTAGCTCAGACTGAGAGCAGCATAAATGGTTCATGGAAATAAGAATGAGTAATGCATCCTCACGGGACTGTCCACAGGGGATGAACAAGACCATTCCAGAGAGCCAGGATGCAGGCACAAATGGAGTAGGGAGGGGGTGCAGAAGAAACAGACTGATCTTTGGAGCCGATCCCTGGGCAGAGACATCAAGACTCCATGGAGAGGCCACTTCCCTGCCTATTTTTTGTCGCTCAGATGTAGGGACTGGTTCTTGACTGCTTGACTTCCCCAGAAACTCCCTTATCCCCCAACTCACCTTCCCCAGATCACCTTCCCCTTAGTTCATCTGTACCCAACTCACCTGCCCTCAGGTCACCTGCCCCGCAACTCACCTGTTCTCCATCTAATCTTCCTCCCAGCTCCCCTGTCCCCCAAATCACCTGCCCCCAATTCACTTGTCCTCCAGCTCACCGGTTCCCCAGCTCATCTTCCTTCCAGTTCCCCTGTCCCCCAGCTCACCTGCCTGCCCTCAGTTCACCTGTCCCCCAGTTCATCTTCCTCCTAGCTCTCCTGTCCCCTAGCTCACCTGTGCCCCAGCTCCCCTGTCCCCCAGTTCCCCTGTCCCCTAGCTCATCTGCCCCCAGTTCCCCCAGCTCATCTGCCCCCAGTTTACCTGTCCCCTAGCTCACCTCCCCACCAGTTTACCTGTCCCCCAGCTCACCTCCCCCCAAGTTCCCCTGTCCCTCAGCTCATCTGCCCCCAGTTTACCTGTCCCCCTCAACTCACCTATCTTCCCTGTCCCTCCAGGGCTGGCTCCTCATGGACCCCGTTGGCCTCCAGCTCGGCAACAAGAACCTGTGGAGCTGTCTTGTGAGGCTGCTCACCAAAGACCCAGAATGGCTGAACGCCAAGATGAAGTTCTTCCTCCCCAACACGGACCTGGATTCCAGGAACGAGACCTTGGACCCTGAACAGAGAGTCATCCTACAACTCAACAAGCTGCATGTCCAGGGTTCGGACGCCTGGCAGTCTTTCATTCATTGTGTGTGCATGCAGCTGGAGGTGCCTCTGGACCTGGAGGTGCTGCTGCTGAGTACTTTTGGCTGTGATGATGGTAAGGGCAGGTGTGAGAGACGCAAAGCAGCCGGGCCAGCACCTGTGTCACGGGGAGCCGGGAGGAGCCCAGGGACCCACCTGAGTCAGAGAGAGGGTGTAGCCCAGCCAGGATCTCAATTCTATATTTCTGGACACTTCCCAGAACAAATTTCCTAATGCGCCCAAATCTGCTGGGGCCTGGAGGACCTCTCCTTCCACCTGGCTTCACTCGAATTGCTCGAATTGCTGAGTGACTGCTTCCAGCCACAAAATCCCACATAGCCCATAATGCCCGAGAGATTTATTTCTTCTTTTTTGGCGGGGGTGGGGGGGTGTTTTTTGTTGTTGCTCTTGTTGGGTTTTGTTTGTTTGTTTTTTATTTTTGAGACAAGGTCTTGCTCTGTTGCCTAGGCTGGAGTGCAGTGGCACAATCATAGCTCACTGCAGCGTCCAACTCCAGGACTCAGGTGATCCTTCCCACTTCAGCCTCCCAAGTAGCTGGGACTACAGTAGAACTCTAGGTGCACGCCACCACATTAAGCTAATTTTTCATTTTTTTCTAGAGACAGGACATCACGGTGTTGCCCAGGCTGGTCTTGAACTCCTGGCCTTAAGTGATCCTCCTCCCTTGGCCTCCCAAAGTGCTGGGATTATAGATGTGAGCCATCACACCTGGCTAGAGGTGTTTTTGTTTGTTTGTTTGTTTTGCAACATGGTCAGAAACAGTGACGGGGAGAGCCTTCTGCCCTCTACTGATCCGTGGGGATTTCTTGGGCACCTTCTGTTTGCACAGCACTGACGGGAAACACAGGACATTGAGGGGCAACAGCGTTTTTGGAGAGAAAATGGGAACTCACTTAAGAACCCTACTTCAAGGCAGAGTGTGGGAATTGTAGGGGGCGGGGCAGCACATGCACATATGTGCAGACATATGCAGATACACACAGTGCGTATACATGTGGGTATGTGCATAAACCCATGTACACATGCATGCAAGTGTGCCCACATGCATAACACATGCACGCCTGTGCACACACATACATAAACTTGCATGCACTTGCATACACACACATTTCTGCCCAGCACTGCCTTCAAAGCTCACCACCACATTTTCTCCACAACAGATAACTGAGTGTTCCATTTATTTCTCCCTTGCTGGGTACCCACCCTGTGAGATGAGCCCTGAGCCAGGCGCCAGGCCAGAGCTGGTCCCCAGCATCCCACGACAGCCCCATACCACATTATACTCTCCCCTCTCTTGCAGGGTTCACCAGCCAGCTGGGAGCTGAGGGGAAAAGCCAACCTGAATCTCAGCTCCACCATGGTGAGGACTGGAGTTGAGGGGTGGGAAGGGGGTGGTGAGCACTGTGAAGTCCCCACTTCCAAGCTGGAGGAGGCTGTGGTGGCTGGTCACAGCCATTTCTCATAGGCCATGCTCTTCGTCTGTCCCTGACCCATTTGCAAGTGTGTCAAGCCCTTAACTGTGTCTCCCAGCCCCACCTCCTCCTGCAGTGACTTTCAAGGCTTTAGCTTGTCCCGTTACCAATTCTCAAGGGTCTAACCTGGAACCCCTCAGGAAGCCTGTTCTCGCTTTCCTGCCCGCAACCCGCAGGGCCTCATCTCCCAGCCCCAAAGTGTCAGGCTTCACGGGGAAGCCCTAACTACCCCCTCCCGACTTGTACACCTTGGACTTGACACTCACCCACAGCTGCTGTCTTCAGCGAGGGAGCCTTTGGCTGATTTTCTGAAGGAGCTCGGAAGGGCCAGTAATTAAATAATGACCACCTACCGATTCGTGGGTCACACTTTCATCTCGGCACCTTGATTTCTACAGAAGCATTGACTTTACTTATCGCTGTGCATGGCAGTAATGCCAACAGAAAACCCACCCTATAACCTCAGCTCCCCAGTGAATCAAAACTGTCCAAGTCGCTGGTCCAATAGGCCCGTATCACTGAGCTGGCATCATTGTCTCATGGCTGTAACCCAGATCTGATTGATATTTGGCCAGTGAGTCCCTTTTTAATATAGGATTTGTTAAGATATTGAGGTGCTCTCGAACTGGTTCCAGCCTCCTAGCTGGACAAGGAGCCCAGGGCCCTGCTCCAGGGGCTGTTCCTATTGGTCACTTAGCTTAGCTGTAAGAGGACCCTGCTTGACTTCTTAAAATTCTTTCCTGAGTCCTCTTTCCTTTCTCCCTCCCTTCCTTTCTGGGTCCCCTTCCTTCTTGTTTTCCTTCTCCCTTTCTCAAACTCTTCCAGAAAGGCATTAAAGTGATTGTTGAAAATCCATACAATGAGACAAGACTCCAGAAACTATTAAGGGAAGTGAGGAAATGTGGGTGATAAGAAATCGGGATGATAAAACCGTAACAGAGGAGGGAGGTTGCAGGCCTGGCCAAACTCACTGGGAACTTCACTTATATGACCACCGGCGGCTTCCATAGAGCTTAGTCCTTCCCTGATGGACAGATGGCCATTTAGTGCTTGGAGCTGAGTGTTTCTGGCGGCTGCTGGCTGTCGGCCCTGCTTCCTGCATCCTGGACTGCAAGACTGCCAGGCCCAGAACATCCACCTTCCAATGGGGGTGCCTAGAAGTCCACTCTGCAAATAGAAGCTGGTGTTGACCCAGCCTCTGCCTGCTGCCTGCCTTTCCAGTCCCTGCATGTGGGTGTACTTGGCTGCCTGCCACCTGTCTGTGGACTGGAGTTCCCCAAAGGTTCTGGGTACCCCCTCAGCCCAGATCCCCAGACCCCACTCCTCCACCCTTTCCTTTGCTTTTTCAGGCCTGAAGCGCCCACATCAGAGCTGTGGGTCCTCACCCCGCCGGAAGCAGTGCAAGAAGCAGCAGCTAGGTGGGTACCAGTGTGGGGAGGAACATAAACAGAGAGATGGGGTTGCCTGGGGGCCAAGACCCGGACCCTGGACCTTGTCCCCTGCCAACAAGCCTCCAGAGGCCCAGTGACTCTTGTCTCGCAAGTTTCCAGGAGAAAAGGACTGGAGGTCTTGCACAGGCAGAGGAGAGGGCTGGGCTGGCAGCGAAGGGGCTCCCCACCCATCTGGCTGCATGGGGACTTCTCTCAAGAGGGCTCCGCTGAAGGAGCTGGAAGCACCATACAGGTCTCGGCTTCACTGTCCAGGCTTTTCCAGGGACACCCTATGTCCTCAGTGTTGAAGGAGACCCAGGGAGGAGACCAGTTTGGGGGTGAGCAGGGATGGGGAGGGGTGGGGAGGCCTGGGAGAAACCTCCAAGACAGAGGCCCTGGGGGCCCATGGGGAGACATGGAGCTGCTTAGGGCAGGCCAGGCCTGTGAGAGAAGAAAGGGGACTTCTCTCATTCTTGACCAGTTCTCAGAATGGTCCTCGTTCTCCACGAGTTGTCCCACTAACTAGAGCCTTCTCTGCCCCCACTGCTGCCAACCATGGCTAAAACCAGAGGATTCACATCCACTCAAAATAGTCCACTACCTTGGCCTCTCCCCCTAGGGTTCCCCCAAAAGCAGCCCCAGCCCTTTCCCTGGGTCACCTGAGACCTCTCAATGACCCAGGAATTAAAAGGTTAACATCTGGCACTGTAGGGGCCCAGCTCCCACAGTTCCAATCGGTAATGCCTAGGCCTACAGGTTGTTAGTGCTCACCCCTGGGCATTGCAGAACTGAAATATTGGGAAGGGGCACTGGGGATCCAGATATTACAGAAAGAGGTTGTTTCAATAAGATATTGCAAAGGAGCTGGGCGCGGTGGCTCACACCTGTAATCCCAGCACTTTGGAGGGCTGAGGCAGGTGGATCAGTTGAGCCCAGGAATTCAATACCAGCCTGGCCAACATGACAAAACCTTGTCTCTACTAAAAATACAAAAATTAGCTGGGTGTGGTGGTGTGCACCTGTAGTCCCAGCTACTCAGGAGGCTGAGGTAGGAGGATCGCTTGAGACCAGGAGTTTGCGGCTGCAGTAAGCTAGGATCGTGCCACTGCACTGGAACCTGGGCAAGACTGAGACTCTGTCTCTGGGAAAAAAGAAAAAAAAGAGATGTTGCAAAGGAGGTGCCCTATTCCCCTCCCCCCATCTTACTGAACCCTTACACCATGTGTACTATTGCAGAATGGATAGAACCGTGACCCACACTTCCCCATTCCCACCTCCCTGTTTAAATAGCTACCGGAGAGCCTATGCTCCCTTAGAACTGATTCCTTCTGGAAGTTGGGGTGGCACAGATCCCCCTATGGTGCTCTTGACACCCCCACCCTCACCCCATCATACGTACACATCTGGGGCTACAGGCTCCCAACAGCCCAATACTGGGGCAAGAAGACATGAGCAGAGGGCCAGGGGGTCCTCTCCTCATGCCATGTCCCTGCCCCTTGCAGAGTTGGCCAAGAAGTACCTGCAGCTCCTGCGGACCTCTGCCCAGCAGCGCTACAGGAGCCAAATTCCTGGGTCAGGGCAGCCCCACGCCTTCCACCAGGTCTATGTCCCTCCAATCCTGCGCCGGGCCACAGCGTCCTTAGACACTCCGGAGGGGGCCATTATGGGGGACCTCAAGGTGGAAGATGGTGCTGACGTGAGCATCTCGGACCTCTTCAACACCAGGGTTAACAAGGGCCCGAGGGTGACCGTGCTTTTGGGGAAGGCTGGCATGGGCAAGACCACGCTGGCCCACCGGCTCTGCCAGAAGTGGGCAGAGGGCCATCTGAACTGTTTCCAGGCCCTGTTCCTTTTTGAATTCCGCCAGCTCAACCTGATCACGAGGTTCCTGACACCGTCCGAGCTCCTTTTTGATCTGTACCCGAGCCCTGAATCGGACCACGACACTGTCTTCCAGTACCTGGAGAAGAACGCTGACCAAGTCCTGCTGATCTTTGATGGGCTAGATGAGGCCCTCCAGCCTATGGGTCCTGATGGCCCAGGCCCAGTCCTCACCCTTTTCTCCCATCTCTGCAATGGGACCCTCCTGCCTGGCTGCCGGGTGATGGCTACCTCCCGTCCAGGGAAGCTGCCTGCCTGCCTGCCTGCAGAGGCAGCCATGGTCCACATGTTGGGCTTTGATGGGCCACGGGTGGAAGAATATGTGAATCACTTCTTCAGCGCCCAGCCATTGCGGGAGGGGGCCCTGGTGGAGTTACAGACAAATGGACGTCTCCGAAGCCTGTGTGCGGTGCCCGCACTGTGCCAAGTTGCCTGTCTCTGCCTCCACCATCTGCTTCCTGACCACGCCCCAGGCCAGTCTGTGGCCCTCCTGCCCACCATGACTCAGCTCTATATGCAGATGGTGCTCGCCCTCAGCCCCCCTGGGCACTTGCCCACCTCGTCCCTACTGGACCTGGGGGAGGTGGCCCTGAGGGGCCTGGAGACAGGGAAGGTTATCTTCTATGCAAAAGATATTGCTCCACCCTTGATAGCTTTTGGGGCCACTCACAGCCTGCTGACTTCCTTCTGCGTCCGCACAGGCCCTGAGCACCAGCAGACAGGCTATTCTTTCACCCACCTCAGCCTGCAGGAGTTTCTTGCTGCCCTGCACCTGATGGCCAGCCCCAAGGTGAACAAAGACACACTTACCCAGTATGTTACCCTCCATTCCCGCTGGGTACAGCGGACCAAAGCTAGACTGGGCCTCTCAGACCACCTCCCCACCTTCCTGGCGGGCCTGGCATCCTGCACCTGCCGCCCCTTCCTTAGCCACCTGGCGCAGGGCAATGAGGACTGTGTGGGTGCCAAGCAGGCTGCTGTAGTGCAGGTGTTGAAGAAGTTGGCCACCCGCAAGCTCACAGGGCCAAAGGTTGTAGAGCTGTGTCACTGTGTGGATGAGACACAGGAGCCTGAGCTGGCCAGTCTCACCGCACAAAGCCTCCCCTATCAACTGCCCTTCCACAATTTCCCACTGACCTGCACCGACCTGGCCACCCTGACCAACATCCTAGAGCACAGGGAGGCCCCCATCCACCTGGATTTTGATGGCTGTCCCCTGGAGCCCCACTGCCCTGAGGCTCTGGTAGGCTGTGGGCAGATAGAGAATCTCAGGTGAGTAAGAGTGGAGGAGGACCGGGGAGGGGATTGGGCTTTTGGGGGAACAGAGGCCAACCAGTCTAGCGAACCTCTGCCAAGAGGACTGGATAAGAATCTTGAATATCAGAACATAATGGCCTGCAATGCAAGAGAGGAAGCTCCATACCTTGACAGGACCTCTGGAGTCCAAATGGATCCTCCTCTTGTCTGTGGTTTCTGGACTCTCAGTCTCTCTGTCAATCGTGGGCTGAAACCACAGATCCAGGCTGTCTATAGAGGCTGGTGGACTTTGGGCAGGTGTATGGAGCACACACATGCACACTGTCTAGGCCAGAGTTTCTTCGTTCCTAAAATGAATCTGTAACAATAGCCAACTCATATGGTCATTGCAAGAATGAGATGGGATGGTGCATGAAAAACATTTTGTAGCATAGTGCCTAGCACAGAGCAAAGGCTCAGTGTGCATATTAGCTAGAGAAAAGGCTAGGCTGCAGTAACAGAGAAACCTCCTCCCCAAATACAGTAGGTTAAATAATGTAGAATTTTATTTCTTTCTCATGGAAGAGTCAGAGGTAGGTGGTCCAGGTCAGTGGAATGGCTCAGCTCCACGCAGTCATGCAGGTACCCAGGTCCCTCCCATTTTGCTCCATTATCCCCTTGGGAATCCTATCTGCACAGTCAAAGCTACGTCATGGGTATATCTGTGCTCTGGCTTGGGAACAAGGAAAGAGCATGGAGGAACATGTCAATGCATTAAAGTTCAGTCCTGAAACTAGGATACATCCCTTCCACTCACATTCCATTGGTGAGAACATAGTCACCTGGCCACACTGAGCTGCAAGGGAGGCTGGGAAATGTGAACTCTGGCTGGGAAACCATGTTCCTCATGATAGCTCTATTGCTGTAGATGAAGTGGAGAATGGGCTTTGGTGGACGATTAGAAGTCTCGGCCATAATATGTATTTGTTAGTACTACTGTATTAAGCCCCATCTCTCTGAGGGGATGGCGATGACTTCTCAGCTCTGCCCAGCACTGATCCTCTGACACTTCGCTTCTTCTTATGGCAGCTTTAAGAGCAGGAAGTGTGGGGATGCCTTTGCAGAAGCCCTCTCCAGGAGCTTGCCGACAATGGGGAGGCTGCAGATGCTGGGGTGAGCCAGGCCTTGGAGCTGAGAAGGGTCTTCAGCTGGGGATGCCTGGTACTCTCCTCCCTCTCCTTAATCCTACACAAGGCAGATTCCTGGCCCCGCCCTTTTCCCCTCCTCGTTCCTCCCCACCATCTTTGCTTACTCTGTAGGTTAGCAGGAAGTAAAATCACTGCCCGAGGCATCAGCCACCTGGTGAAAGCTTTGCCTCTCTGTCCACAGCTGAAAGAAGTCAGGTGAGTGATCTCCAGGAGGGCTCACTGACTGGGGAGATGAGCCACTGCCCAGGTCCCAGAGTCCCCCTGGGGCCTGCATGTTCCTCCAAGTCTGACCAGTAGTTTTTCAATGAGACCCAGAGAGGGAAGGCATCAGTCCAAGTACTCAGTAGGGCTGAGTCCAAACCCGAGGCTCCCAGAGTCCCCAGAGCAAGGCTTCCTTCATCTAATATTTTGGACCGTCTTGGAGGAGCATGAGTGTTAAGGCTCCCTCCCTCTTTCTGAAATCCCAGGAGAAGGGATAGCAGTGCGTAGGCAGGAATCAGGCACTGTGGGTACACATAACTACATGAAGCACCGCACACCTTCATATTTGTGCACACATGTCTACACTTGCACAGAAGTACACAGGCATATGCAAGAATATGCACCCACACATGCCCACTCATAGGTGTGCACATGTATGCAGCACACACATGCACCTTTAACTGCATGTACACATTTTGATGCCAGCACACTCTAACTAACTAAGCTCGTATGCACAAATATACTCCTGCCCTGTGTCTGGGACTGAGTACCATGGGGAGGAGTGGGACCAGTGACTCTCCTCCCTGGCAGAACGCTGCTAGTTTATATGGCACCTTTATGACATTTAGAGAAGGCACCACTTCATCCACACAGATGCAGCCTGTCACTAAGGTTCAGCACTTGTTGAGTGAAAATAATAAGTTGGACCACAATCCCTATTGTCGTCTCGGCTGGGCATCTGTGAACCGTGATTAAGCCAAGGTTCAGAAGTACTGAACTTGTTGACATTTTTCTTTCCTGGCTATTGAAAGTGACTTTAATTTTGTCTTTCATCACCCACCATTGTTCTTAATCACCCTCACTCCCCTCAACTCATCTGTCTCCCCAGCTAGGAACCCAGGCAAGGCTGGCTTGTGAACAGGTGGGGAAAGTGAGGTCAGAGAGGAATGCGCTTGGCTCAGGGCTCTGGGTGAGTCAGGGCCACATCAGGCTGGAAGCGATGTCTGCAGCGTCCCAGTCTAGACTTTACTCATTGCCTGGGGGGCCTCAGGCACATCCCAGGCACAAGCCCTGGGAGCAGGGTGCTAGGTCTCCTCATTGTGCCTCATGAAGAGGCCGTCAGTCTGTCTTCTACATCCCTTGAGCCGCCAGGCAAAAACTTCCCCATAGCAACAGAATAGACCCAGAATTGAGGCCAGCAGAGGGTCTTTCCTCCTAGCCGTGCCTGCTGGAATCCGGCGAGCAGGCCATCAGCTCTTTCTGGGCCCCTGTCTTATGTCTCCCACATGAGGGTGGCCATCCTGTCACTTGCTAACTGGGGCTTGCAAGTGCCCCAACCCCAGGGCAAAGGGACTGGGCCTTGGTCTCCTCGCAGTTTTCGGGACAACCAGCTCAGTGACCAGGTGGTGCTGAACATTGTGGAGGTTCTCCCTCACCTACCACGGCTCCGGAAGCTTGAGTAAGTGATCTTTCCACTGCCTCTGCAACCCAGTCCCTCTCTATACCTGATTCACCCCACTCCCTTGCAAGGCAAGGAAGGTCTGGGGCCCATGGGGTAGGGGATTCCACTCCTGACACCTTTGCCACAATCTTGCAGCCTGAGCAGCAACAGCATCTGCGTGTCAACCCTACTCTGCTTGGCAAGGGTGGCAGTCACGTGTCCTACCGTCAGGATGCTTCAGGCCAGGTGAGCAGAAGGAAAGGGATCTTGGCCTTATGGGCCTTGAGAAAAGAGGAGGGGAAAGTGGGATGGGAGATGGAGGAGGCCCCTCGTCTGCAAGATAAATCTGTGCATGCCCTACTGTTTTACTCACAGCTTTACCTTCAGAACCTAGCTCAGGCTTGGCATCTGGTACTTGGTATATATTGAATTAATGGATGGATGAAAAGATGGATGTATGGATGGATGGCTGAAAAGATGGATGGGTGGATGAAAAGATGGATGGATGGATGGATGGATGGATGGATGGATGGATGGATGAAAAGATGAATGGGTGGATGGATAGATGAATGGATGGATGGATAGATGGCTAGCTGAAAAGATGGATAGGTGTGTGAAAAGATGGATGGATGGATGGATGGATGGATGGATGGATGGATGGCTGAAAAGATGGATGGATGGATGGATGGAAAGATGGATGGATGGATGGATGGATGGATGGATGGATGGATGAAAAGATGAATGGGTGGATGAAAAGATGGATGGATGGATGAAAAGATGAATGGGTGGATGGATAGATGAATGGGTGGATGGATAGATGAATGGATGGATGGATAGATGGCTAGCTGAAAAGATGGATAGGTGTGTGAAAAGATGGATGGATGGATGGATGGATGGATGGATGGATGGATGGATGGATGGATGAAGGAATGAGTCAACAAGTCTACGAAGCACAGGCATAGCCAAAGGAATAATTAGCTGTGTGTTGCCCTCCATGGTGCTGAACCAATATAGCCAGTTTTGATCATGGGGTAGGTTAGGTGTCATTTTTCTTACTCATAAAAATTTCTATTAAAAAAAATTCAGCCAGGCTCAGTGGCTCATGCCTGTAATTCCAACACTTTGGAAGGCCAAGGCAAGAGGATTACTTGAGCTCAGGAGTTCGAGACCAACCTGGGCAACATAGTCTCTACAAAAAATGAACAAAATTAATGGGGCATGGTGGTGCATGCCTGTGGTTCCAGCTACTTGGGAGGCTGAGGTGGGAAGATTGCTTGAGCCGTGGAGGTTGAGGCTGCAGTGAGGTGTGAACACACCACTTTACTCCAGCCTGAGTAGCAGAGTGAGATCTCCATCTCAAATTTAAAAAGAAAGGGAAAAAAAACTCACAGCATTCTTAATTTTTATCATATTTCTTGTGAAAATTGTTTTTCTGACTTTTTAAAACACTCTTGCAGGATTCATCAAGCAAAGACATAATCAGTATTTCACATGCCTGATTTGAAACACTTTTGCTAGTTCCGTTATGTTTCCCTGTCAATTGCAAAATCAGCTTTATCTGGATGTTTGAACATTTGGGGCAGAAAAGGGTGTGCCTGTGGTGGGTGATGTGCTGGTTTCCAGTCTCTGGGTTTCATGGCTTGGTATCTGATCCTGCAGGGAGGCGGACCTCATCTTCCTTCTTTCCCCGCCCACAGAGACAACTGCAGAGCTACAAAGGTAAGAAGCCAAGAGGCGGTGGGTCTGGGACCATCCTTAGAAGCAACTTGGGCTCAGGCAGTTGAGGGGAAAGGTGACCGACAGACTAGGAAGAGCTGGGGTATGGGAATTCTTCCTGCTACTGCTGCACTGAGGAATGAATTACTGCTTAGGTTGGCAAAGGATTTTAACTTCCTCTAGCGTGTGCAGACCACATCTGGTCCCTGTGGAAGGAAGCATCCCCAGAAGTCTCAGAGGAAGGCAAACCCTTGGGGAGAACATAAAGATACTGTTAGACTGGCATTACTAGATGGTGAAAACTCTGGAAGAGCCCTTACAACTGAAAAAAGACAGGGAGGGCAATTATGGTACCTACATCTTAGGGTTGTTCTCAGAATTAAATGAGTTACTACACTTAACGAGTTTAGAGCACTGTTGGCATGCAGTGGGCAGTCAAATGCTGGCTATTCCAGCTGTGAATGGATTCCAGCTTGGCCAGTCTTGGATGGGCCGAGAAAAGGAAGCTGCTTTTCCCTAAAAGACCATCCCAACTGTGCTCTACCACACTTTGCTCTCCTGGCTAAGACTCAGAGACAGATGTATGTATGCCCCTGAGCAATCTCTTTCCCTTCTCTGGATCTCGATTCCTTGCTTGTATAATGACCTGGTAGTGTAGGACCAATGTTGCTGGGTGCAGTGGCTCATGCCTGTAATCCTAGCACTTTGGAATGCCAAGCACGAGAATCTCTTGAGTCCAGGTGTTCAAGACCAGCCTGGGCAACATAGCAAGACCCCATCTCTAAAAAAAAAAAGCCAGGCATGGTGGTGCACACCTGTAGTCCCAGCTACTCAACATGCTGACGTTGGGAGGATCGCTTGAGCCTGGGAGCTTGAGCCATGATCACACCACTGTACTCCAGCCTGGGTGACAGAGAGGGACTCTGTCTCAAAAAACGACCCACTAGGACCAGTGTCACTTTCTTTCCCCTCTAACTGCTTAAAGCTGTGATGCTCAGTAGGATAGCCACTAGCCCCATATGGCTATTTTAATTTAAATAAATTAAAATTTTAATGCTATTTTAATTTAAATAAATTAAAATTAAGTAAAATGAAATGTTCAGTTCATTAGTCACATTAGCTATATTTCAACTGCTCAGTGGCCACAGGTGGCTAGTGGCTCCCATAGCAAGTGGTACGGATGCCAGGACATTTCCATCATTGCAGAAAGTTCTATTAAACAGGCCGGCATGGTGGCTCATATCTGTAACCCCAGCACTTTGAGAGGCTGAGGGGGCAGGATCGCTTGAAGCTAGGAGTTCAAGACCAGCCGGGGCAACAAAGTGAGACCCCCCATCTCTACAAAAAAAAAAAAAAAAAAAAAAAAAGCTGGGCATGGTGATTCACTCCTATAGTACCAGTTACTCAGGAAGCCAAGGTGGGAGGATCACTTGAGCCCAGGAGTTTGAGGCTGCAGTGAACTGGGATAGAGCCACTGCACTCCAGCTTGGGGACTGAGTGGGACCCTGTCTCTAAAAAAAAAAAAAATGGTTAGCACCAATCCAAAAAATCTGTGAAACCTGGCTCATGATGTCCTAGCTTCCCTGCATCCCCTAACACTCCCTCAGCCCAGTGGGAGAGAGTCTGTGGTTTACCATAGCCTGGACTCACTGCATACAGCTCATGCTCCTCGCCTTCTGAACCACAGACAGCACGTCCACAAATGGAGACCATCACATCATCGACAATAGCAGCTTCTGTTTACTAACCTTCGATTTTACACCTATGCTGGGTACTTGGACATATATTGTCTCATTCAATCCTTCAGGTACCTATGTGCTAGATGTTGTCATCCATTTTAGAAAAGAGAAAAGGGAGCCGACTGCAGTGATTTGCCCAAGGCCACATGGCTATACGTGGCAGAGCCAAAATTTGAATAAAGGTTCCATTTGACCTCAAACCTTTTGCCCCTCCTGCTCTGCTGAATCACATCTTGAGTATCTGCAAGCAGTCTTCTTTGTTACCGACTCACTTTGGGTTGTGCTTCAGGGTCTTCAGCCTCTAGAAGCCAAGGAAAGAGGCTTGATCCACCAGGCCCTAGATGCCTGAGCCCAGGCCAATGCTTGATTTGTTCTTGCCAGAGCTCCAGACCTGCAGGAAAGTGACGGCCAGAGGAAAGGGGCTCAGAGCAGAAGCTTGACGCTCAGGTACCTTGGAGGGATCTATTGCCTTAGGAGAGGGATATGATATGGGGGTAAGTCCGAGGCCAGGGAGAGCAGGGGCAGGGAGGATAAAGGGAAAAGGAGATGAGGGACAGGGAAAGGATTAGCCGGGTGTGGTGCCCATCCTGGATAGCCCATCCTGGCTTGAATAAGGAGCATCTGTCATAATAACAATAGCTGCAACTTAATGGACCCTGGCTATCTATATGCCGGGCATTGCGCTAGAAGTTTTACATCCATTACCTCACTGTAATTCCTTTAGAATCTCTGTGAAGTACACATTATTATTCCCCTTTGAGGGAGGAGGAAACTGAGTCTCAGACAGGTTAAGTCCCTTGCTCAAGATCACCCAGCTACTAAGAGGTGTGGCCAGGATTAGACCCAGGTCTGTGGGCCCCCTGACTCCCCCAGCATTGGAAGCTGGAGGGGCCATGGAGTAGCTGTTTGCCCTGAGCCCTTCTGTCCCCCACTCCTACCCAAGGCTGCAGAAGTGTCAGCTCCAGGTCCACGATGCGGAGGCCCTCATAGCCCTGCTCCAGGAAGGCCCTCACCTGGAGGAAGTGGAGTGAGTATCACGGGAAGCCCTGGTGTAGGAGCCAGGAAAGGAGGTTGGAGAGGGTGGGCAGGGCCTCACCTTTGGGTGGGTGGTGTGGGGGAGGGGCATGCTGCCTCATGAAGAATTTGGGGGAATCAGATCATTGTAACAGCTGCTACAATTCAGCACTTGTCCTGGGTCAGGTGCCGTGCTAGGGACTGTACATGCCTCCTCGCATTCACTCCTCACATCTCTGTGATGTAAGCACTGTTACTGTCCTCATTTTATAGAGGAGGAAGTTAAGCTGCAGAAAGATAAACTTGCTCAAGGCCACACAGGTAGGAAGAGTCTAGGCTAGGGTTCAAGCCCAGACAGTCTGGCTCGCAGCCTCATCCTCATAACCACTGCTACCTCTCTTGCTGAGATCTGCCAAGTAGAAACCCCACCACACCTGGGTCTGCCTTCCAAACCACAGTCCCTCAGGGCTCCCCCCACCCCCTTCATCCTTCTCCCAGAGTAGAGTGGGATAACCTTCTCTTTTCGGGATGGAGAAATTCCCATGGCGTCCAGCCCCTGGCTGAAGCCGATGAGAGTAGTGCTTGGGGATGGATGGAGGCTCTGTCACGACCCTAGGAGGGGCGCCCCTCCAGGAAACCTCCAAGTGAACATGAAGGCAGATGATGGAACGCCAGGATGTGTTCTGGGTTGAGTGGCCCCACCTCAGGGTAAGATGGATAGGGGTGAGGGTTGTCGTGGTGATCACCTCTTGATCCTGGACCTCGTCCCATTGGGAGAACCAGGACGGAATTAGAAGGTGGTTTTTTAACAAGCTCACACACTTCTACCTGCCTCACCAGCACTGAGCATGCCCCTCCCCGAGTGCCATCACCTGCAGAAGCAGCCCCATCACCCGCCTGGTTACGCAGCCACCTCCTAGCCCCCTTGCCCTTCTCCCACATTTAGTCCCTCCAGATGGACCTACTGGTAGCGCTCAAAACTATCCTCTTTTCCTCCACCTTTCTAGTCCAACCCACCCTCATCTCTTACCTGGATGACCCCCTCGCCTTGCCTTCCTTGCTGGCTTCCCTGCTTTCACCCTGGCCACTTCCACCTGGCAGAGAGTAGATTACATTTCACTGCTGCCTGCCCCCTTCACTCCTTCCCACTGCTCAGGATAAAGCCCACATTCTAAACTCCCAGGTGGTCCAGAACCCTGCCCCCAGCCTCCTAAACCCCATCTGACCCCATCCTTCCACTCAATCTCCAATCCAGACACACTGGCTCTCTTTCAGGTCCTCATATGTGTTATGCCACAGGGCCTTTGAATGTACTGCTTCTACCACCAGGAACACCCTTCCTCCATCTCTCCCCCCACCTTTTACCTACTGAACTCCCAGTTCTTTCAGCAAGTAGCTTAAGCAACAAATAAGCCATCCCCGACTCCCAGACTAGGTCAGATGCCCCCATAATCATGAAGTTTATCACAAAAAGCAATTATGTAACTTGCAGCATAAAGGAAGAGTTGAGGGTGGGGCCTTGAAGGCAGGCTGCCTGGGTTCAAATCCAGGTTCTCCCTCAAGCAAGTGCCTTAACTTTACTCTGCACTTAACCACTCTGCACTTCAGTATACTCATCAGTAAGGTGAGGATAATTACAGTGCCCACGTCATCAGCACTATGAGGATGAAATAGGCCAATAGTCATAGAAGAACCTAGGATGTTGCCAGGCATGTGGTATGGAGTCTGTCGATTTCAGTTATTATCAAGGTTCATTCCTGAGAGTGACACTTTGACTAAAGTTAGCAAAGGAGGAGTAAGTGATGGGGATTGAGGGAGGACTCCAGCCCCACAATACAGTGCATTGGGCCCCCTTGTCTCAGCCTCTCAGGGAACCAGCTGGAAGATGAAGGCTGTCGGCTGATGGCAGAGGCTGCATCCCAGCTGCACATCACCAGGAAGCTGGAGTGAGTTGTCCACCCCACCGCTGGGTACCAGGGAAGGCCCTGTAGAGCCCCAGGCGGTCCCCGTGTTCACAATCAGCAGTAAGGGTGCTGATCCACTGCCACCCCTGCTTCCTCCCAACTCCAGCAAAGTCAAGATGGTTTGACCATGCCTTGCCTTCGCCTCCGGCATGAGCCACTGTCTCAGTCCAATCATCTAGCACCCTTACATGTGTAAAATGCGTTCATTATACATCAGTGGCTTGCATTCCAATTCATCTTTGTAGCTGCCCTGGAGCACGGTGGGGTGGGGTGTTGCACTGGGGAGGTGTCATGCTGGGGTGCTAGGGTAGGGAGAGGTGTGTTCCTGTGGGGATACACTGTTGGGGTGAGGGGTGGTGAGATGGAAAGGTAGGCTGTTAGGCTGCTGGGTGTGCTGTGGTGTTGCATGGGGTGAGGGTGATGTTTGGGTGGGGGTGTCTTGGGGATCTTAGGATCAAGTGTGGGTTGGGGTTGGGGAGTGTTGAGATTGGGTAGCAGTGGTTTGGGGCCTCAGCTTTGGATTTCAGTCTTGGCTCTGTCACTTAGTAGCATTGTGACCCTGGGAAAGTAATTGAATATCTCTGGGCCTCAGTTTCCCCCTCTGTAAAATGGGATCACATGAAACCATATATGTACAAAGCCTTTTGTACAGAGTCTGGTACAGTCAGGGCTCAGAAAATGGTGGTTATTTTACAGATGAGAAAACTGGGGGTCAGAGAGGTGAAAACACTGAGTTCTTGCTGTCAAGCTGGACAACTTTATTTTCCAAGTGGGGTGAGGGTGTCATGCATTTTTTGGCTTACTCACACGCACCAGAATCCTTTGAGATCCCCTGGCAAGGGACCCAGGACATCCAGGAGTGACAGCCAGCAAGCTGCTGAGCCACAAGGAGGGGCTAGAGCTGGCTGGGGCTGGGTACCTCAGCCACATGCCAACGGCTGCCTTCTCCTGCTCTCACAGCCTCAGCGACAACGGGCTTTCTGTGGCCGGGGTGCATTGTGTGCTGAGGGCCATGAGTGCGTGCTGGACCCTGGCAGAGCTGCACATCAGGTGGGAGCTCCCCCAGACCACGGTACCCACCCCCCCCATCATGCTCTCTCTGAAGCCCTTGGAATTCCTTCTGGGCCCAGGCCTTGGGACCGGCAGAAGATGCTGCTGCTGTCCCACCCAGAACCCGTTACAGCCGGCACCCCTCTTCCTAACTGCTGCGGATATAGGCTGCTCACGGTTTATACCTCTGGAGAACTACCCTTGGCTGATAAGAACCAGAGATGCCTGGCAGGGTACAACCCCCACTTCCCCCTAACCTAGGGTGGCCAATGACAGAGGCAGAGGGCACAACTCTCCAGCCCAAACTCTCCAGTGGGACAAAGCTCCCTGGGAGACTAGGCCAAGGACTTGCTCCGTTTGGCTTCCCTCAGTCCCTTACTGTTTCTCCTGAGAGCGGACCGTCAGTTCATGACGTGCGCAACTGACAAGTGACATGCGACCCCCTACCCCACTCACAGACCCAGGCTCTGCAACTAGGGAACCCAATCCTATTTCTGTAAGTCTCGCTGTTGAGTATGGGGAGGTGAGAACAGATGATGATTAATGTCAACTCAGTTCCCACTTGGAGGAAAGCCTCATTCTCAACTCAGTAGGGCGGTCCCTGCTTTAAACACCCCTCAAGGGAGGAGAGGGAAACTGATTCACCCAAAAGGTAGATTAGGGGACCTTGGTTCACTGTATATGATGATTCAATAAAGGGTCCCTAGTGCATTCCAAGCGATGCCCTGTTCACTTCCAGGAACTTATACTAAATAAATTATCATGATTGTGCAAACACATTTAGCTGTAGGGATGTTCACCTCAGTATTGGTTATAATAGGAAAAAAAAAGAAAATAGCTGGAATGTTTAACCGAGGGATATTAGTTAGACTAAGTTACTTCCAGAGAGAACTCAGTGGAACCATAGAAAAAAAAAATGATAATATAGATGCAGTTTCAATATGGAGGGGTGATGGGGAGTTATTAAGTAAACATAAAGAAATTTCTTTAGAGACAGGATCTTGCTCTGTTACCAAGGCTGGAGTGCAGTGACACACTCATAGCTCACTGTAACCTCCAAATCCTGGGCTCAGCAATCCATCTCTCTTAGTCTCCCAAAGTGCTGGGATTACAGTCATGAGTCACTATGCCTGGCAATTTTTTTTATTTTTAGTAGAGAGAGGGTCTTGCTATATTGACCAGGCTGTTCTCAAACTCCCGAGCTCACGTGATCCTCCTGCCCTGGCCTCCCAAAGAGCAAGGATTATAGGTATGAACCACTGCACCAGGCCAAACATAAACATTTTAACTCATTATCTTAAAAGATTATAAAAGGTTATAATAAAGCTTTTCAAGATATGCAATGGCAGAAAGAATGGTATAATCTGGGCCAGGTGCTGTGGCTCATGCTGTAAACCCAGCAGTTTGGGAGGCTGAGGCAGGGGGATCACCTGAGGTCAGGAGTTCAAGACCAGCCTGGCCAATAGGGTGAAACCCCATCTCTACTAAAAATACAAAAACTAGCTGGGCGTGGTGGCGTGCACCTGTAATTCCAGCTACTCAGGAGGCTGAGGCAGGAGAATCGCTGGAACCTGGGAGGCGGAGGTTGCAGTGAGCCGAGATCATGCCACTGCACTCCAGCCTGGGAGACAGAGCAAGACTCTGCCTCAAATTAAAAAAAAAAAAAAAGAGAGAGAGCATGGTATATATAATCTGTTCCCATCAATAATGATCAAGTATTAATAATTATTTGTCATCCCTGCTTCCAGCCCTTAAAAAACTAATGTTTAGAAAGAGAATCTATAGTTTAATCCCATGTTTGTAAGACAAAAATTATTGCACTAGAAAATGGAAGGTTTGAAGAACCCATTCCAAAGGTTACCAGGGGTAATCCACACATACTTTGAGCACAGACAGAACACTGACTAGCAGAGAGAGGGGTTTCAGTCTGGGGCTAAAAGAGAGAACACAGAATGTGTTTTCTTTTAAGACTTGCCAGGAAATGGGGCTTAATTAGGCAATAGATACATTTGTGAAATATCTGTGGTAGAAAGATTTCAGCCCTCCAAAAGCTCAGAGGAAGTCAGAGGGGAGTCAGAGGAAGTGGCTGCAGCTGGAGGCAGGGGGATGGAACTTGAGAGGTCCTCCCGGGCCAGGGGTAAAAAGTGACAGGCCGGGCACGGTGGCTCACACCTATCATCCCAGCACTTTGGGAAGCAAAGGTGGGAGGATCACCTGAGCCCAGAAGTTCGAGACCAGAGTAGACAACATAGACTGTCTCTACATACTTTTTTTTAAAAAATTAGCTGGGCATGATGGCACAAGCCTGTAATCCCAGCTACTCAGGAGGCTGAAGTGGGAGGATTGCTTGAGCCCAGGAGGTGGAGGCTTCAGTGAGCCATGATTGCACCACTGCACACCAGCTTGGGCAACAGACTGAGACCCTCTCTCAAAAAGACATAGTAACAGGGAGCCAATAACCTCTCGCTTCCTCACCCCTCTTTTCTCTTCACAGCCTGCAGCACAAAACTGTGATCTTCATGTTTGCCCAGGAGCCAGAGGAGCAGAAGGGGCCCCAGGAGAGGTAGGGCCCGATTTCACCCCAACTCCATGCTCAGTCAGGGACATTCCCCTCTCTACCCTCCACAGCTGGGCAGTGCCAGTCAGTCAACTGCCAGGGTGACCTGGACAAATTCACGGAAGAGCGGGAAGTGAGCAGGCTTGGCAAAGGATGCAGCCCCAAAGGGGGAGGGTCCAAAGCCAGACCACCTCCGCCTCTCATGGTGCCTGAAAGGAGCCCCAGTGTGTAGGATATAGACAGCAGGCCAGGGCAGGAGTTGGGTAGCCAGAGGGGGATTCCGGGAGACTAGAGCCCTCCAGCCTAAACCCAGGGGATTGCCTGGCCTGTAGCTCTGGTCCTGGTCGGAACTTCTGGATCCCTTTCACACAAGGACCCATTAGGGTCCTGGATTGCCCCAGCCTAGCGCATGGGTAGAGACTCAGCTCTTTGCTCCCGGAGCCCACCCACAATCTCTTCTGTAGAGTCTGGACTACTGAAGGCTCAATTCCAGCTGGGGCTGACATCTCTGAAGCACAGATGAGGAGGAGGATGAGATTAATGATAATAGTAGTCAAGGTCAATTGAGTACTTGCCATGTATGCACCAAGCACCAAACTAAGGCAGTTCACATACAGTCTCCCATTGAGAGGCTGTGATTTGTCCAGGGTTACACAACCAGGAAGTGGAGAGGCCAAATTGGCACCAAGGTCTGATTGACTCTAGGTGGAGGATAGGGCTCGATGGTGGAAGGCCAGGCTGAGGATGGATTCTGGAGATGGCAGACATGGCCTTTGCTCAGCCTGGCCTTGGTGATGTCCCTCCAGGGCTGCATTTCTTGACAGCCTCATGCTCCAGATGCCCTCTGAGCTGCCTCTGAGCTCCCGAAGGATGAGGTACAGTGATGGCCTCCAGCCCTGTGTGTGATTCCAGCCCCCTCCCTTCCCCTGCTCAGAGCCTGCTCCCAAACCTGTGCCCAGGCCCCACGTGCTCCCTGAAGGACACCTGACCTGCTGTGTCCAGGGGTCATGGCCTGGCTTCCCTACCTCCTACCTCCCCTGCCCAGCCCACCCCAGACAGGGCTCACAAGGCAGCCCCGTCAACCACCTTCCCAAGCCCAGGAGACCCCACTCCCCTTAGCTCCCTGACCCCCAGCAGCTGAGGGATTGTGGAGACTCTGAAAAGAGGTGAAGGGGAGCACTGGGCTCCTTCTGTCATGATCCTGGTGCCTGGGCCTGGGGGCTCCCATCAGCACTCTTCCCCCCTTCTCTCTTGGTCTTTGTCTGTCCTAATCTCCCTCTGTCCCTCTGCCTGTTTCTCTCATTTCTTCCCTCTCTCATCGTGTATTTCTGTTTTATCAGTTTATTTATCTGTTATTTCAGTCTTATCTGTCTTCCTCTGATCTGCTGTCTCTCTCTGAGGTCTCTGTGCCTTGGTTTCCTTCCGTCTGTGTCTCTGCCCACCCTCTGCCTATATGTGACATCCTGTGGGTGTCGTGTGTGTTGGTCCCTCTTTGTCCGTCTGTCTAGGCGCCAGATACCTCCCAGTCCCTCCTCTCCTGCAAGCCTCATTCTCTGCCTCTGTGTCTGGGGGGTGGGAAAGCGGCTCCTTCCCGCCTCTGTTCAGTGGGGCATGCAGCACTGTGTTTTTGTCCCTGGGCAGGCTGACACATTGTGGCCTCCAAGCAAAGCACCTAGAGCAGCTCTGCAAGGCTCTGGGAGGAAGCTGCCACCTCGGTCACCTCCACCTCGAGTGAGTGGTTTGTGTGTTGGAAGGTGGGTGGGTGGGGCCAATTACAGTGAGTTAGTGTTGGTGTTTGGGTTTGGTTTTTAAGATTTAGATCAACTGTTCTTTCCCTGCTGAAGTCAGAAACCCCTTGGAGAATCTGGTGAAAGTTGTGACTCTTCCTCCCAAGATACAGATCCCCCATGTCTGACACGCTCGGAGGCTCACCCCTGGTCCCCCAGAGGTCCACGAACCTCAGAATAAGAACCTGGGGGAGACCCCAGCTGCCCATGCCAGATCTGCTGAGATCTGGCCTGGCAGCCCAGGGCTGTGTCCAGTTTCAGGAAGTTGAGTAACTGGAATGCAGGGACCACGCTGCCAGCAACCCACTCCCCACCTGCTAATGTTCTCCCCTCCCTTCTCCCCACCCCCAGCTTCTCAGGCAATGCTCTGGGGGATGAAGGTGCAGCCCGGCTGGCTCAGCTGCTCCCAGGGCTGGGAGCTCTGCAGTCCTTGAAGTGAGTAGCCCGCTAGGCAGAGCCTCTGAGGCTGGGGCAGGGGGGGAGCATTCTCTGTCCCATCCCCCTCTTTCCTGGGGTTATTGTAAAGATTAAATCAGAAAATGCATGAAAATTGCCCCTAATACAATGTAAGTGCTCGGTGAAGGCTAGCTAATAGATGATTCTTACTCAGAGAGTCTGTGACTCAATAATCCCACTTCTGATTCAAGGTTTCACTTCTGGAACCTGTCTCCGCAGCTCTAAACAGGCTTTCTGAGGCCACCCTGGGGAGGGCAGGTGTGGGTGCGAAGTATGACTAACGGCTGGCAGTTGTTATTCTGGCCCTGGGGTGCCGAGAGGGGCTGGGGCTGTTAGCTGGGGTATGGTCAGGGTAGACAGGGAGGGTTTGTACCAGAGAGGACACTCAAACAGGGTGCCCAGGGCTGCCAAGGATCCCTGAGTACCTGGCAGAGAGTGTGTAGGAGGAATCCCCAAAGTTTGCCTGCAATGGACCAGAGTTCTTGATCCCTAAATGCCCTCAGTGCTTTTGGCTCACAAAGCGCCCCCTCCTCCCAGGCACTTCTGGGCCAAAGCCAGAGGAGCCCGGGGGAGAGGTCACAGGTCCTATATTCCAGGCTGTCTCTGTGAACACGCTTTGCTGTGTGATTCTGGGCAAGTTACATCCCCTCTCCGAGTCCCTGGTTCCCAGTCAGTAAATACATCAATTGCAGGCGTGGCCTCTGTTGGTGGCTACAATCTCTGAAATGAGTGCTGGGGCCTAAGGACCCCCTGCTCACACCCTGTTTTTGTGCAATGCTGGGAAGGAAGGGAGTTGCCTTGGTTCCTGTTCAGGGCCTGCACCTGGGAAGGAAGGAAGGTCTAACCATTGCAGGCAAATTACATGAAGACTGGAGGTTTTAGTATGTCCTCATGTGACCTTCTTATTAGTATGGACTCGTGACCTGGTGCTGTGAGGGTCCACACTCGCCCTACCAGTGTCCCCGTGGGAGGGGAGTGCAGCATTAAATAGTAAATAGAAAACAATAACAAGTTGACAGGAGACCCTGAAAGAAAGGAGACACTTTGTTCCTGCTTTCTGCATAAGAGACCCTGCATTTTCGTTTTGTCCTGGGCACCACCCCTCCCTTATCAGGTGGAGAAAAGGAGGCCCAGCTCCAGCCAGAAAGCACTCCTCAGATCCATCACAGACCGAGAGACCCACAGGGTTCCCATCTCAGCTCTGTCACCAACATGTCTCATAACCTTGGGCTAGACCTTGATTCTCTCTAGGACTCTGTTTCCCCATCTCCACCATGAGGACTTGCAAGCCGTGCTCTCTGACCATCTTGGGTTCAGTGGGTTCCATCATCTGGAACCAGGGATCCCTCCCCCGCCCTGTGCCCTGACCACAAAGAGGATGTGTTTGGGTCCTGAGTGACCTCCATTGTGCCACCCCTGTGATCTCCAGCCTCAGTGAGAACGGTTTGTCCCTGGATGCCGTGTTGGGTTTGGTTCGGTGCTTCTCCACCCTGCAGTGGCTCTTCCGCTTGGACATCAGGTGAGCGTGCCTCTCCGCCCCCAGCCCTGCCCCTGTCCCCCATCCCACAGGTCATCTGCTCCCACGTGGGCCCCTTGTCCACCAGTTTCATGCCAACCTGTCATCCTCAGCACCTTGGGCAGTATCAGATCCGGAGAGCATGTGATGGGCGTCCACTGAATGAATGAATGATCAAATGAATGAATAAGTATGGCCTCACGGATGCTCAAATTTCTCCAAATTCACCATTAGAGAGTTCATTGACTCTGCCTCACTCATTCTTTGGATAGTTCTTAGAGATTTTTTTTTTTTAGGATTTTTTCTTAATTATTATACTTTAAGTTCTAGGGTACATGTGCACAACGTGCAGGTTTGTTACATACGTATACATGTGCCATGTTGGTATGCTGCAGAGACTTTTAAGAAAACTGGGGGCCAGGTGCAGTGGCTCACGCCTGTAATCCCAGCATTTTGGGAGGCCAAGGTGGGCGGATCACGTGAGGTCAGGAGTTTGAGAACAGCCTGGCCAACATGGTGAAACCCTGTCTCTGCTAAAAATACCAAAAAAAAAAAAAAAAAATTATCTGGGCGTGGTGGTGGGCCCTTGTAGTGCCGGCCGCTCAGGAGTCAGGAGAATCACTTGAACCCAGGAGGCGAAGGTTGCAGTGAGCTGAGATCGTGCCACTGCACTCCAGCCTGGGTGACAGAGTGAGACTCCATCTCAAAAAAAAGAAAAAGAAAAAAAGAAAAGAAAAGAAAACTGGGAGCTTCCTAGTTGCCACTGGGGACTCAGGGACCTGTCTTAATTGTGGGAGCTGATGAGAATATAGAAGAGGAGGCACCAGCCAGCCAAGCCACCCCAGGCACTCAGGGCACCGCATCCATGATTTTCAGGGGAGGTCTGCTTCCCTTCCCCTTCCCTAAGGACCCCCAAGAATGCGAGGTGCCACAGCATATGGACCAGGCTCAGTTACTTACCTGCTGTGAGCTCAGAGCAGGTCCCAGAGCCTCTCCAGGCCTCAGTTTCCTCATCTGTAAAATGGAGATAAGAATAATTACTGGCCTGGCACAGTGGCTCAAGCCTGTAATCCCAGCACTTTGGGAGGCCAAGACAGGAGGAGGAGGATCACCTGAGCCTAGGAGTTTGAGACCAGCCTGGACAACATGGTGAGACCCCACCATCTCTACAGAAACTTTAAAAATTAGCCAAGCATGACGGCATGCACCTACTTGGGAGGCTGAGGTGGGAGGATTGCTTAGACCCAGGAGATCGAGGCTGCAGTGAGTTGTGATCACACCATTGCACTCCAGCCTGGGCAACAGAGCAAGACTCTGTCTCAAAGAAAAACAAATGTCAGCCACAATGGCTCACATCTGTAATTCCAGCACTTTGGGAGGCTAAGGCAGGAGGATCGTTTGAGCCATGGAGTTTGAGACCAGCCTGCTCAACATGGCAAAACCCCATCTCTACAAAAAATACAAAAATTAGACAGTCATGGTGGGGCATGCCTGTAGTCCCAGCTACTTGGGAGGCTGAGGCAGTAGGATCAGTTGAGCCCGGGGAAGGTTGAGGCTGCAGTGAGCCATGACTGCACCACTGCACACCAGCCTGGGCGACAGAGCAAGACCCTTTCTTCGAAACAACAACAAAGAAGAATTTCTTACCTCATTGTTTATTGTGAGAATCAAATGAGAAATGTTGATGGTGTGTTTTGCATGTGGCTTGATACATGTAATTGTTGCTTAATCTATTCCTTGTTTGCTAAGAAAGCAGGCCACCCCAGGCCCTCCTTGCCCTGACCAGTCTGGGTTCTTGCCACTGCCAGGGAAGTTGGTCTTTGACCATTTTCAAACTGCTGCTTCCTCTCTGCTTCCAGCTTTGAAAGCCAACACATCCTCCTGAGAGGGGACAAGACAGGCAGGTGAGGAGGGAACGCTCGGGGTGGGGGAGTCCCCTCCCACTCTGGTCCCCGTCTGTTGGAGGTCCCCCCACCCCCAGACCCATGCTGACCACTCAGCTCTCAGTTAAACCACCCAAGTCCGGCACACTAGGTTTAATCACCACTTCAGTAACTACCGCCACCCCCTCCCCCCCCCCCGCCAATAAATTGTCAGTAATCAACTGCTCTGTTTTCCCCTTGGAAGGAGGCAATGCAGATGGGAGGAAGGGAGGGATATGGTTGGGAGAGGTACCAGAGCAGGGCAGGTGCCCGCAGATTGCTGCTGTGTGGGAGGAGACAGGAGAACATTTGTGCTTCTGCCTTTCGGGGAATTTTGTAGACTCACCCCTCCATACATGTCACTGCCCTTTCACGCTCTGAAGGCAGGGGCCGTTGGTGCTCTGAAAAAAAATTTTCCCTGTCTTCGCAGTAAACAACCAATACTAGTTTAGCTCTTCATGATGTTCCCGGCTGCCCTCTAGTGGGACCAGGCCTCACTTGGGAGCAGTGGCAGCGGACAGGGTGGGCCCATGTGCAGCTGGCTGGGTAGAGAGAATCACAGCTAGTGTGTCAAGAAAAGGCACTGCCATACAGATGGGCTGTCAGGAGTCAGGGGTGGCTCAAGCCTGGGTGGTCTTGCTTCTCAGGATAGGATCTCTGTTTCTGGGGAACCCCCAGGTTCTTGAAGCCCAAAGAACTGATGTACAGGGAGGCAGAAGTCATGTGATGCCAAGCAGTGGTCAGAGAGGCTCTGTCTTGGATCCTCCTGCCTGCTCACCTGGACAGGAACAAGCTGCTGGCTTTTCTAACTCAGGCTTCCCTTCCCTGAGCCTCAGTTTCCCCATCTGAACAATGAGGGACTGAGCTAGGATCTAGTGACTGCATTGTCTCTGAGATGCCTTCCAGCCCTGACTTTCCAAGTCTGGGAGTCCAATGTGGGTGATCTGAACTTTCCTTCCTAAACGATCCCCCTCCTAGGGGTATATGTGCTGGGCTGGGAGTCCGAGGGGGTGATCTGAACTTTCCTTTCTAAATGATCCCCCTCCTAGGGATATATGGGCCACTGGATCTTCGCCAGACTTCCCAGCTGCAGCCGAGTTCTTAGGGTTCCGTCAGCGCTGCATCCCCAGGAGCCTCTGGTACTGTCCCAGCCCTTCTTGTTTAGGGGTAACCATAATAGGGATGAGGTGTCAGAGGGGGCAGAGCTGGCAGGGGGCTAGGGCTGGGGATTGGGATAGAAGGAAGAGAGGGAGTTTAAGAGAAGAGGAAAAGAAACAGGCGTGGGTGTGAGGGGTGCTGGGAGTTGGGGAGCTCTGGCCCCTGAGGGGCAGCTCAGCTGGCCCATGCCCGGCATTCTCCTTGGAGAGAAGATTCCACATTTCTGTGAAGCAAACAGAGCAGCTCAGCCACTCCCTGCCTGGGGTCTCCATCTGCTCTGGGGGACACCCACTTTCCAGAAAGAAAGGGGTTGGCCTCTCTCCCCACAAATCCACTCCCCATCTGCAAGCTCTGCCGTGAGAGGCTGTGAGACCCTGACTTGGCCCCACCTCTCTCTAGGCCTCCAGGAAAGTGGAGGCAAGTGAGGCCCTGGGAAGGACATTTCAATTTCACTTTTAGCCCCAGGGCAATGGGGATCCACAGGGGGTAACAGGGAGAGGCCTGGTCAGATGTGCAGTGTTAAAATGTGAGACACTTGTGGGGCAGAGAGGGATTGCAGGGAGGCAAGAGTGGAAGCCCAGAGCGTGTTAAATGGTCAAGGTGAGTGAGGATGGTGGCCTGGGCTCTGGAGGGGGCAGTGGGGAGGACTTGGAGAGTCACTGACAAGGGCAGCTGGGAACTCAGGGTCCTGCACTGTCACTGTCAGGGCAGGAGGAATGGGGGCTGCAGGGGAGACTCAAGAGGGGAGCGAGTGCCCCACAGGGGAAGGGGCCTGTGGCCTCCCACTTAGAGTGAGGGATGCTGGGAGAAGGATAGAGCCCCTGGGGCTAGCCAGGGACCCTGGGCTTTCTCTGATTCCGTGCCCTGCCCATTGCCCCTTTGCAGCCTCAGTGAGTGTCCTCTGGAGCCCCCAAGCCTCACCCGCCTCTGTGCCACTCTGAAGGACTGCCCGGGACCCCTGGAACTCCAGTAAGTAACGAGGACACAGCCCCAGAGGGCACCATGTGGGGATCTGCCCAGTGACCTGGGAGGGGGCTTCTTGGTTAGAAGACAGGTGAGTCTTTCTCGGTTTCTTCCCACCAGCCCTGCCCCATGAGAGTCCCCTGGCCTTTGGTAGAAACTTGGCTGTCTCTCGGCAGCCCCCAGCCTTAGGCAGCGCGTGTCTCCCACTGGGAGATGCTGTGCTGGACTGGGGAAGCCTTCACCTGCACCATCCACTCAACTCAGGGCACCTGGGAGCCCTGTCCACCTCCAACCCCACCCCTGGAGCCTCACCAGGGCACCCACTTGGACCTGCCTCCATGGCTGGAGCATAGCACTTCTGAAAGCCCTTCCTCAAGGCACCCCCTCTCTCCTTGGGGTTACCACCTCACTCGCCCCAGAACATCTGGGTCTGTAACCAGAGACTGGACCTGGAATCAGGACTCTTGGCTCCAAAGAGCTTTAACTCCCCGGGCCTCAGCTTCCTCATCTGCACAGTGGATGGTCAGCCTTTCCTTTTATTGTCATTGTGGTGATTCTATTATAGTAATTACCTTAAAATAAAGAAATCCAAGACAAAACCTGCCTCACCTAAACAACCTCTTCTCTCATCAAATCCATGTTGTCCTGTGTCCACAGGACTGTCTACTCCTTGCCTATTTGCATATTCAGTTTCTACCTGTTTGCAGTCATAAACTAGCTGCATTCTAGTTTCATGCACTGTGTTTTCATAGCATCTGTGTTTTCCATTTTGCTTCAGTCTTTTTTCTTGCTTTCTAGCCCCCATCTCAAATGCCCTTCCAGCCCTTCCAACCAGATAATCCGGTTTGACCCCCTGGAGTGTGGCCTTCCCATGTCCTTCTCCAGGTTCAAACATATAACCACAAAACCATTATCAGACCTACACTATTTTTTTTTTTTCTGAGACAGAGTTTTGCTCTTGTTGCCCAGGCTGGAGTGCAATGGCATGATCTCGGCTTGCTGCCGCCTCTGCCTCCTGGGTTCAAGCAATTCTCCTGCCTCAGCCTCCTGAGTAGCTGAGATTACAGGCGCCTGCCATCATGCCTGGCTAATTTTTGTATTTTTAGTAGAGGCAGGGTTTCACCACGTTGGCCAGGCTGGTCTCGAACTCCTGACCTCAAGTGATCCACCTTCCTCAGCCTCCCAAAATGTTGGGATTACAGGCTTGAGCCACTGCACCTGGCCCAGACCTACCCTATTAATGGTAATTCCTTAAAGTTGTCCAATGGTCAGTGGTCCCTGATTGTCTTACCTGTTTTCACAGAGTATATACTGATGCCTTTTAATACTAAATTGCCACAGTACGGGACGAGCTGCAAGTTACTCCACCACACCCTTCTAGAGTCTAGATCAAGGGTGTCCAATCTTTTGGCTTCCCTGGGCCACATTGGAAGAAGAAAAAGAAATGTCTTGGGCCACACATAAAATACACTAACACTAGCGATAGCTGATGTGCTAAAAAAAAAAAAAAAATCCAAAGAAAAATCTCATAGTGTTTTAAGAAAGTTTATGAATTTTTGTTAGGCCGTATTCAAAGCCATCCTGGGCTGCATGCAGCAGGCCATGTGGCTTGGACAAGCTTGGTCTAGATTGAAATCCAAACTGCTTCTAGGTGTTGTGTTTTGTTTTGTGTAGCACTGCAGTCAGTGCTACAAAAAGCACTCTTATGTGATTTGACTGCTAAGTACCTATTGTATACCATGCACTGGGCCAGATCCTGGGAACACAAGGAGACTGGGATGCAGGCTCTGCTGGCCAAGGCAAATCATCTGCAGAGGAAGCTTAATATAAAAAGCCCACCGGCGGCCCGGCACGGTGACTCACGCCTATAATCCCAGCACTTTGGGAGGCCGAGGTGGCTGGATCATGAGGTCAGGAGTTCGAGACTAGCCTGGCCAACATAGTGAAACCCCATCTCTACTAAAAATACAAAAATTAGCCAGGCATGGTGGTGCACGCCTGTAATCCTAGCTACTCTGGAGACAGGCAGGAGACTCGTTTGAACCCGGGAGGCAGAGATTGTGGTGAGCCAAGACTGCGCCACTGTCCTCCAGCCTGGGCAACAGAGCAAGACTCCGTCTCAAATAAATAAATAAATAAATAAATAAATAAAGCCCACTGGCAGCACTGGGCGGTCTGAGCACAGGTGGGAGTTTCAGGTCCCCCTCCGTTACCTGTGGTTGGGGAAAGTGCAATAGTGAATATGAAAGCACTTTTTCAACTGTAGAGTACTGTGATCACTTGCAGGATTATTGCTATAAATAGTCATCAAGGTACTCAATGCTGAAGTCCAGTGATTCCCCGGGGTTCCACCGGGGAAGCCAGGGAAGATAGATTGTGGGGCTCCATCCCCCCTCCCTGAATTCAAGCACTGCAGGTCTACTTTGCCTGTGTACACACGGGCATACCATGTGGGATGTGGTAAAGAGTAAAGATTCCATTGCTTTAAAAAAAAAAAAAAAGGAGGGTGTAATCACCTCCTTTGCCAACCAGAGCCCATGGTGTATTTGGGGGTCTGGTGGGACACTATACGGGATGTGTTTCTGGAAAGGCCACCCTCAATAAAGGCCCCAGTCCTGACTGTGCCTCAGGGGCCCATGCCCAGTCCCTGGGGCAGAAAGGGTAGAGTTGGGCCTCCAGCCTGGGCCCTGGCAGAGGCTCCAACATGAGGCTGCTCCTCCCGCCCTACCCTGCCCCCCAGCTCACTGAGCCAGTTGATGTAGGGTCCCTGTACTCCATGCCTCCCCTCCAAACAGCCAGAGGAGAAAGCAGCAGAGAGGGGCCAGGCCCTTGGAGGCCCCGGAGAGGGGAGAGGGCAGCCTGCAGAGGATGAAGGAACAGAAAGAGAGGAAGGGGAAGGTGGAGAAGGCAGAAGGAGAACATAGTAGAGGTCTGCGGGGGTTGGGAAGTGGCTCCAGGCCCCCCAGGAAGGGGCTGTATGTAAACCCCAGGGAACTCAGAGTCTTGAGTTGTCCTGGTCCTCCATCTAGAGCAGAGACAGCAAGGCAGGTATCTGGAGTTTCTCCTAAATGCACTGGGTTCTGACGAATTATCTGAACAATGATGAGCTGGTTGATCTGGTGTTAATGGGCAACTAGAGACCCAAGCCAGTCCCTGTCTCCTTCGCTGACCTGTTGTATGCTGAGTTTCCACTGTCATATCCACTCCTCTGGGTTAAGGCAGCATTGTTTTCCTTTATTTTTTATTTTTTTATTTTTTTGAGATAGAGACTCGCTCTGTCACCCAGGCTGGAGTGGAGTGGTACCATCTTGGCTCACTGCAACCTCTGCCTCCCAGGTTCAAGTGATTCCCATGCCTCAGCCTCCTGAGTAGCTATTACTACAGGTGTGCACCACCATGCCTGGCTAATTTTTTTTTTTTTTTTTTTTTTGTAGTGGAGGTGGAATTTCACCATGTTGCCCAGGCTGGTCCCAAACTCCTGACCTCAGATGATCCACCCACCTCAGCCTCCCAAAGTGCTGCGATTACAGGCATGAGCCACCATGCCCAGCCGCATTCTTTTCTTAACAAACATGTTTCGCAGAACACTAACCTTCATGGCCCTTAAAAATTAATTCTGCTAGTCCATTTAGTTTGGGGAAAAGTCTGCTGTAGCTCCTTGGAAATTCATAATGCACAGCAGCCTATCGCAGCCTCAGAGAAGCCCTGCAGCAAACAAAACCATTTAATTTGGCTTAACCCTGTATTTCCCAAACTTAAAAGACCTTCCTCTTCTTCTAGCCTCACAGATAACCCATGGACCCAGTGCTGGGAGGGAAGGTTTCAGGTGACCCTGGTTAGGTCCCATCTCCAGAAGGCTCTGGCTACGAGGCCGTGCTCCCTGCTTTCCTGGAAGGTTTCCCCCACCTCATCCACCTGCTTTGTTTCACAGATTGTCCTGTAAGTTCCTGAGTGACCAGAGCCTGGAGACTCTGCTGGACTGCCTACCTCAACTCCCTCAGCTGAGCCTGCTGCAGTAAGACGAGAGTTTTTCCTATTTCCCGGTTCCTTGTGCTTGTGTTTCTAAGGCTCCTCCATGGCAAAGCTGTACCTGCCCTCTAACCCCTCAACCCCCCGCCTTTACCCCCTCCAACCCCCTCTACCCGCTCCATTCTTTCCTTAGGTTGTTTTATCATTTTACCTGGCACAACTGGGGACTCCAATCTGCTTCCAGCTCCACCCTAATACTTTGTCAACCTCAGGGGGCGTCGTTTGCCTCCTCAGCGTCTCAGTTTCCTCATCTGACAAATGGGATTAATATTCCCCGCCCATTCCCCCAGAGTTGGGACTCAAATAAGTTATTCTAAAATCACCTTAAGAAATGGAAGATCTGTGACAAATGAGCTGTCCAACTTCTCCCCACCCACGGAGGGTCACCCACTCGTAGAAAGGGGCTGTACAGATGTAGGTCCTGTACTTATCACATGCTGCTTTTTAAAGGTCACCGTCAAACTCTGCAAAAAGGGAATTTAAGCAGAATTCCCCCAAAGTATTAAAACTATTTTCTAATTTCAGCTCAGACTGGTTAGAATTTTAAAAGTATTTAGGCCATGTGTGGTGGCTCATGCCTGTAATCCCGGCACTTTGGGAGGCCGAGGCGGGCAGATCACCTGAGGTCAGGAGTTTGAGACCAGCCTGGCCAATGTGGTGAAACCCCATCTCTACTAAAAATACAAAAATTAGCCCGATGTGGTGGTGGGTGCCTGTAATTCCAGCTACTTGGGAGGCTGAGGCAGGAGAATTGCTTGAACCTGGGAGGCGGAGGTTGCAGTGAGCCGAGATCGCGCCATTGCACTCCAGCTTGGGCGACAAGAGTGAAACTCCATCTCAGAAAAAAAAAAAAGAAAAAAAGAAAAAGAAAGAATTTTAGAAGGATTTACTTTAAACAGTCTTCTAGCGGTGGGAGGCGGGGTGGGAAGCAGCTGCAGCTAAGATGAAAAAATACAACAGGAAAGTAAATCATAATGTTAATAACATCAGTGCAAAGGCTGGGGCTCTCTGGGATGTCTGAGATGGCTCGCATCACCTCCAGGATCTCGCTTATGCTTGGGTTTTATCTGGGAGGGAGGGAGGAGACGTGACAACATTCCAGGGGCAAGTACAGCCCAGCTCACAGCACCCCATGGCACCCTGTAATAGTCCCACCCTGCCCGGAGATAATGAGTCAGAAAGGACTCCTTTGGACATAAAAGGTGGCAGGTTAAAATTGAACAGGTTGGAAACCTCAGACCGGAGAGGAACTTCTCTTTGCCTAAATCACACAGCTTCACCCCTGACTCCTCGTCCGCCTTTGGAGTGGCGTGGCCAGCCTGACCCCTTGCCAGGGTTTAAACTTTGTAGTACTCAACCTGTAGTGCTTGTGCCCCTACTGTGGGCCAGGCATTGTGTGACGACACAGCAGAAAAAGTTGACCATGTCCTTATCTTCTTGGAGCTCATCTTACAATAGTGGGAGCTGAAAAATAAGTAAAGTAAAATCAAATAAGATGAACTTAGCCAGTGATAAGAGAATTTTCTCGGGATGTGGTGAAGAGTGGCTGGAGAGGTGATTTAGATGATGGCAGAAGTCATCAGGGAACATCTCTGAGGAGGGATGCTGAGCTGCGACCTAAAGGAAGAGAGAGAGCTCGCCTTGTGAAGAGCAGGAAACTGCATTCCAGGCAGAGGGAACAGCAAGTGTGAGGCCCTGAGGCATGATTAAGCTTGGTGGGCTCCAGGAACAGTGCGGAACCGAGACAGCCAGAGCACAGTGACTGGCAGGGACAGTCCTAGGAGAGGAGGAAGAGAGAGATGGGCTCGGGTTGGGGTGCATGGGGCCTGGCGCCCATGGGGAGAGTTTAGACTTTTGTTCCTGGGAACATGAAAGGGAGAGGAATAATTTGGGTTTTCTTTCTTTCTTTTTTGTGGGGGAGGGTGGGGACAGGGTCTCGCTCTGTCACACAGGCTGGAGTGCAATGGCGCAATCTCGGCTCACTGCAACCTCCGCCTCCCAGGTTCAGGCAATTCTTGTGACTCAGCCTCCCAAGTAGCTGGGATTACAGGCGTGCACCATCATGCCCAGCTAATTTTTGTATTTTTAGTAGAGACAGAGTTTAACCATGTTGGCCATGCTGGTCTCAAACTCCCGACCTCAAGTGATCCGCTCGCCTCGGCTTCCCAAAGTACTGAGATTACAGGCAGGAGCCACTGCACCCGGTCCTCATTTGGGTTTTCAAAAGTTCAGTCTGAGTGCTGGGTAGAGAATGGATTGGGAGATATGAGTGGAAATGAGAGTGGGAAGAGATGTGTGCAGCAGGGTGAAGGGTGCTGGGGGCTGATCACTGCTGGGGTGGGATAGAAGTTGGTAGACTCAGGGTGGATCTTGAGAGTGGAATTTACAGACAAGCTGATAGGGGGATTACTGGATGAGGCAAATGGAGGTGCTGAGGCTGCCTCTGAGGGCAAAGTGGACCCATCTCACTTTCTCTAAGGCAGTGGTTTGCAACTGGGGGTGATTTTCACCCTTGGGAGTCATTTGGAAATGTCTGGACATATTTTTGGTGGTCATGACTGCGGGTGAGGGGTGCTGCTACTGGCATCGAATGAATAGAGATCTGGGATGCTGCTAAACATCCTATAGGGCACAGGAGAGCCCACAACAAAGAATTATTGGACCTCACATCTCAATAGTGCTAAGGTTTAAAAACTGTGTCCGAAGGGCCTGAAGCTTTCCACTCTCTGTGAGGAAGGACTTGCCTGTGAAATCTGTGCTTGCAGGTAAAAACAATAGTAATAATAACAGCAAGCACATGTCCCATGCCCGGCAGTGCACCTGCATGATGTAATTAAATCCTCATATACCTCGAGAGTCATACATGACAAGTCTTGATTTCTAGATAAGGAAACTGAAGCTCAGAGAGGTGAAGTCACTTGTCCAAGGTCACACAGCCAGTAAGCAGAACTGGGACTCAAATCCAAATCTGCCTGACCCTCAGCCCTATTTGTGCCTCTTGATCCCCTGCCTGCTTCCCTATTGCCTTGCTGAGCTGCTAGCCCTCCCCACCCTCCCTTTCCTTACCCTCCAGCCTAGCCAGGTTCCTTGTCCACTCATCTTGCCGGATCTACCCCCTTTCCTTTTCAGGCTGAGCCAGACGGGACTGTCCCCAAAAAGCCCCTTCCTGCTGGCCAACACCTTAAGCCTGTGTCCACGGGTTAAAAAGGTGGATCTCAGGTGGGCATTCCCCTGGGACAGCCAGGACTAGTCCTGAAGGGTTGCGCCTGGAGTCTGGTGGGTATGAGGGGGTAGGATGAAGACAGTAGGACCCAACTAGAGGCTGGGCTTCCGGAGGAGGGGTGCTGGCCCCGTGGGGGCATCCTGGGGCTGTGGCCACAGCTGTCTGACCCAGGTGCTGTCTGATCCAGGTCCCTGAACCATGCAACTTTGCACTTCAGATCCAACGAGGAGGAGGAAGGCGTGTGCTGTGGGTAAGCCCCTTGAACCATGCCTAGGCAGCTAATTGATGTTGGGGACCAGTAGATCTGCCTCCTGGGTGGCCAGAGCGGTATGCAGACTGCCTACCACAAAACATTCCCCTGGAACAACCCTGCAGAGGGACTTGTTTCACCCAGCATGAAGAAACACAGGTCTGGGTGGGATCTACTGTGGGGGTGGGAGCAGTGGATTCTGGACACTTCTAGAGGGTCCAAGCTTGAGTGGAGACCCACCTGGAGCTCAGAGGCTGTGCCCTGGGCTAGCCAGGGTGGAGGTGGTCTCAGTGGCCAAACGCCCCATCCCCTGCTTGTCCCCTTTACCTCCGTCCAGCAGGTTCACAGGCTGCAGCCTCAGCCAGGAGCACGTAGAGTCATTCTGCTGGTTGCTGAGCAAGTGTAAAGACCTCAGCCAGGTGGAGTAAGTTGAGGGAGGAGGAGGAAGGAGAGGAGCATGGACGCATGCCTGAGGGGCACTGGAGGGGGTATGAGGGTCCGTGTGTGCACATACACTCATGTGTGCCTGCCTACACCTCTCAGGACCAGCTGTCAGGGATGCCTGGGACTTTGGGTCACATACCCAAAGCTTCCCTGAATCAATTTTCTCTCTCCCGCCCCCACTCACGCCATGGTGGAGCTAGTTCCATGGTGTGCCCTCTGACTTGGGCAGCCCTCAGCCTCAAGTATGTGCAAGCTCTGCTGGCAGATGGGGGCTAAAACGCAGGATTCATTGTTGGCCCAGCCGGTGGTTAAAAGTACCAGATGATTCTGCCTGAGGAGGGACACAGAGCCAGCCAGGGTGGGGTCTTGAAGTCTCTTGTATTGTTGAGATGTGGTATCCGCGTGGCCTGTCTTGGATATTCAAATAGTCAGCCCCTGCATGGGTGGAATAATAATAGCTAACACCTACTGAGCACTTTCTCCACTGTTCTAAGTGCTTGACATGTTCTTTTTATCTTTCCCATATCCCTGGATAGTAGTATTGTTCTCATTTTACAGATGAGGGAACTGAGGCACAGAGAGTGTAAGAACTTGCCCAAGGTCACACAGCTAGTAAAATGCAGAGTCCCTGTTCACACGCATTGGGAATCCAGCCTAGGACCAGTGGGAAATAGAGAGAGCAGTCCGCCAAAAATGCCACACAATTTTCATTTCTGTTGTGATGTGGCAGAGAAGAAAAATGTGACTGATAAAATCATGGATTTCTTTTTTTTTAAGACCTGGGGTCTCACTCTGTTGCCCAGGCTGGAGTGCAGTGGTGCAATCATAGGTCACTGCAGCCTCCAACTCCTGGGCTCAAGCGATCCTCCCACCTCAGCCTCTGGAGTAGCTGGGACTACAGGCACACACCAACATGCCTGGCTAATAGTTTAGTTTTGTAAGAGATGAAGTCTCACCATGTTCCCCAGGTTGGTCTCAAACTTCTGAGCTCAGATGATCCTCAGCCTCCCAGGTTGCTGAGATTACAGGCATGAGCCGCTGTGCTTGGAATGTATTTTAAAGAGGTATGAATAAGAAATATGTCTTTGAGATTTTGTTTTTCATTATAGAGGGAAATTTTTCTTTTCTTTCTTTCTTTTTTTTTAGATGGAGTCTTTCTCTGCTGCCCAGGCTGGAGTGCAGTGGCGCAATTTTGGCTCACTGCAACTTCCGCCTCCCAGGTTCAAGCAATTCTCCTGCCTCAGCCTCTTAAGGAGCTGGGATTACAGGCATGAGCCACCATGCCTGGCTAATTTTGGTATTTTTAGTAGAGACGGGGTTTCACCATGTTGCCCAGGCTGGTCTTGAACTCCTGACCTCAGGCGATCCGCCTGCCTCGCCCTCCCAAAGTGCTGGGATTACAGCCTTGAGCCACCGCATCCAGCCAATTTTTCTTATTTTAAAGACTATTTTATTAAGTGGCTTCATAAGACAAACTAATTTTTAAATGATGTTTCTCAGGAAAAGGTGAAATTAACAAACATCAAAAATGTCACAGACCTAGGAGGAAAACCAGATGTTCCGGGACACACTGGTTATATTATTTCTGAAACTGTAGTTAAAACTAGCTGGGCGTGGTGGCTCACGCCTGTAATCCCAGCACTTTGGGAGGCCAAAGCGGGTGGATCACCTGAGGTCAGGAGTTTGAGACCAGCCTGATCAACATGGTGAAAACCCATCTCTACTAAAAATACAAAAATAATTAGCCGGGCATGGTGGCACATGCCTGTAATCCCAGCTACTCGGGAGGCTGAGGCAGGAGAATCTCTTGAACCTGGGAGACAGAGATTGCAGTGAGCCACGATCGTGCCATCGCACTCCAGCCTGGGCAACAGAGCAAGACTCCATCTCAAAATAAATAAATAAATAAAACCACAGAATGCTGCAATGAAGGGAAGTAAGAAAGTTCAGGTGAGATTTCCAATATTGATATTGCATTCCCAGATTAAAAGAAGAAATCTATGGGTTTAGTGCATCCTCCAAACATTTTTTTTTTCCTGAATTTCCTCTCATTCAAAAACTGTGGATCCCAAATGATGCCGGCCAAGGGCGTGGTGAAGGCAAATTGGTTTTTCTTTAACCCTTGAAAGCCTGCTGGAGGCACCTGAGCTGTGAGTGGTCACCCGATATGGAAGAGGACCATGAGGATGGGTTTACTGTGGTGCTGGGGAGGGGATAGTAGCAGAGAATGTAGGAGTTGCTGGTCATTCTAGTGGTGATGGAAGGGATGGTGATGGTGGTACTGGGCTTGGTGGTGTAGAATTGTGGTGATAATGAAAGTGGTGGTGGTGATGGTGGTAATACTGGTGGTGGTGACATTGGTGGTGGTGGTGATGGTGGTGATACTGCTGATGGTGGTGGCGCTGGTGACCCTGACATGGGGTCCAGTAGCAGTGACAGTGGATGCAGGCTCCTGGTGACTGAGGAGCATCTCAGGCTGAGGAGGCACCTCTGATCACCGCCACTGCTCCTTACCCCCTACAGCCTCTCAGCAAACCTGCTGGGCGACAGCGGGCTCAGATGCCTTCTGGAATGTCTGCCGCAGGTGCCCATCTCCGGTTTGCTTGAGTAAGTGGAAAGCAGCATAAAGGACAGATAGCAAGGAGGAAGGCTCCCCTAGGCCAAAAGCATGATGGGGGCTCCTTCTGAGGGCATCCCCCAGAGCACCAGAGGACAAGGACTGTGGAGGGCAAGGGGCGATTCTTCCCTTGCCTTCACTCCCCTGGCCTTGGGTCCTTTCCTCTGTCCCTCACACCCACCATGGGCAGAGCCTCCACCAAACACCCAAGAGAGGCTGTGATTCATGGCAGGGTGACACACCCCTACAGCCAAACTGACCTGGGGACAGGGAAGCCACATTCCATCCCCAACCAGCTAAGGCAGGATTACAGCTGCCTGGCTCCTGGTCCATCCTGTCCCTGAAATTCTTCTGACCCAATCTGTGGAACATAAATTTGGAGATGTCCCTGTGGCAGGCAAGGGGCCTTAGGAAGTCATCCACATGGTTGCCCCATCTCCCCCGTGACCCGCGGGAGTGACAGCCAGCTCCAGGACACCACTTGTTGCTAGGCAACTGAGCTTCGTGCTCAGGAGTCCTTGACCCATGCGGGACTAGAGCTGCCAGCCTGGCCTTGCCAGTGCCCAGACCCCAGACCACAGGGGTAGCGGGCAGCGTGAGTACAGCGCTCAAGGACTCAGGGTCTGGTGCCAGTTCTGCCTGTGTGGGGATGGGATCCTTCTGGGCCTCAGTGTGTCCATCTGGAGAATAGATGCTTAGACATGGAGGCTTCTCTTCTTGGAAATGACAGCTGGAAGGGAGATGGAGGGGGCAGGGCAGGGCTCCAAGGAGGTCCTGCCCTCACCCCCATTCTCATCTCCATTTCCCTTCTAGTCTGAGTCACAACAGCGTTTCTCAGGAAAGTGCCCTGTACCTGGTGGAGACCCTGCCCTCCTGCCCACGTGTCCGGGAGGCCTCAGTGAAGTAAGGGGATGTTGGTCCCCGAAAAGCCCCTTTCTGCTGGCCAACAGGTGCCCCTGGCTGATGATGGGAGAAGCAAGGCACCCACACTTTGTGGCCTTCCATCTGGGTGGCTTGGAGCAACCTCTGCCTTTCTCTGAATCTCAGGGTTTCCTGGGCATGGGATCATAATTTCTATCCTCTGATGCCCGGGTGCCATGGGGACCATGGAGGCCATGGGGTGGGAAGGCCAGGTATTGCCATGCTCACAGAATGAGTTTGGGGGTCTCCTCTGGTTCTGAGGCCTCCATCCTCCCTTGTCCTTGTGGGTGCAGCCCCGCTTCCCTCTCTGTGCCCCGTGGGTGCCCTAGGTGCCTAGGAGGCTGGCACGTCTGGGCACCGCGCTTCCCCAGGCCCTTCTCTCTGCAGCCTGGGCTCTGAGCAGAGCTTCCGGATTCACTTCTCCAGAGAGGACCAGGCTGGGAAGACACTCAGGTAATCCCTGCAGGGTGATGGGACAGGGGACAGAGAGGGGAGAGGAGGCTGACCCTGTGGCGGCCTCCATGGCCCCCTCTTCCCTGGGCCCTCTCCTCCTTTAGAGAGCAGCTTCAAGCTCACTGCCTGGGTCTGTTCCTCCAGATCTGCCCCCAATGCCCTGGTACCTCCAGTCTCAGCCAGGGCCTTGGCATTGAACTTGTGCCTCTTAGCCCAACATTCTAAGCCCAACGCAGCCCAACATTCTCTTCCTTGCCATGTCCTGACTACAGGCCTTGAGGCTTCTGAGTGTCACGGTTAAAGATTTTGAAGCCAACTGAAAATAAATCCCTGATCTGCCACTTACCAGCTACGTGGCCCTGGACAAGTAAAATGGGGATAATAACACAACCTACCCCTTAGAGTTATTGTGAGGATTAAATGAGTTAATAAGTATAAAGTGCCAGGAAAAGGTCTGGCTCATGGGAGTGCTGTCAGCTGTTATTGTAACTGTTATTATTATTATTATTATTATTATCATTATCATTACCCCTGGTAGCCCTGACTCACTGCCACGGCCTTGGGCCAGTTCCTTTACATGTCTTACTTCAGCTGTGAACAGGGTCTCCAAACTGATCCCTGCATCTTATCAGGCCTCCTCCCCTCCATTCGCTCCACAGCCCCCAGAGGGATCTTCACAACACACATCTGACAGTGCCCCTCTGCTACTCTGTGCCCCTCAGTGGCTCCCCATTAACCCCAGGGTGAAGTTCAAAGTCCCTAGCATCTTCTCCCTCACAGTCTGATCCAACTGTCACCTTCCACCATGTTCCTTCCCACCTCCCCCACACCACACACACGCCCTACACACCAACCCATATACCACATATACACCAAGCACACCCCACACACACCACACAGCACGCAGCACACACAACACACGCACACCACACAGCACACACAACACACAAACGCACCACATACCATACACATACCACATACACACACATACACCACACACACCACACAATACACACACCCCCCACAAAAACAAACCCCCCACAGACATACCTGGCACATTACAAATACAGCACACACACCACATAATACCTACAAATACCACATACACAACACACACACACACACACACACACAGTTCAGCCATAACCTTCACTATTTGCTCCTAGATCAAGCCCTGCCTGAAGCTTCTCTGCCTCTGCTCACACCGCACTCAGCTCAACATTCTCTTCCTTGCCTTTTCTGAGATAAAATTCTCCCAATCCTTTAACACCAGCTCAAACATCAGCCCCTCCTGGAAGTATCCCAGCAGCCCTGCCTCATCAGAGTGAACTGCCCTGAGGTTCACTGGGCCCTTTCACTTGGCTGGGCCCATCTGCTGGCCACCCAGGGCTGAGGTGCCTGGACAGCAGAGCCCCACGGAGAATCCCAGGCACACCTCCCTCCTCAGGGAGCTCAGCCAGTGCTGGTCCTGGAGAGTAAGGCAGTCGGTTAAGAGCTTGGGGTCTGCAGTCAGACTGACCTGGATGGAAACCAGATTCTGCCCTTCTTTCTTATCTGCTGTGTGTCCTTGGCTTAGTCAGTTTCCCCACCTTTAATTGGTGCTATGAGAATTAAAGGAGACCCTGCGGGTAAGGCAGGAAGTCCCATGCTCCCAGAGGCTGGCACAGTGCCTGACCTAGAGTCAGGCTCCCTAAATAGCTTACTCCTAATACTTTCTTACAGGGGGTGTGGGAGGTTCCTCCCCAAAGAGACAGGAAGCTCCCAGAGCAGGAGCTGCGTATTTGGCCTCTCAGGCCCTGCTCCAGGCCTTTGCCCTCAGAGGTGGGATGCTCCCCCAATAGGCCCTCAGGGAGGCTGAGACGAAGCTGGGCAGCAGTGGCCACAGGCCTCACCCAGGCTCTGCCCTGGCTTTCTGCCCTCAGGCTGAGTGAGTGCAGCTTCCAGCCAGAGCACGTGTCCAGGCTGGCCACCGGCTTGAGCCAGTCTCTGCAGCTGACGGAGCTCACGTGAGTGACCCACCCAGCCCGTGAGGACAGCAGAGGGGTGGGGGCACCCTGCCAGAGCCACCTCAGTGACTGACCTCTGTCCCCAGGCTGACCCAGTGCTGCCTGGGCCAGAAGCAGCTGGCCATCCTCCTGCGCTTGGTGGGACGACCCGCAGGGCTGTTCAGCCTCAGGTATCTCCTCCCCCGCTGCCTCCGGGAGGGGCCATGGCATGAATGGGAGCAGGAGTGGGCACTGGAGTAAGAGGCCCCCAGGATCATGGCCCCAGTCATTTCCTGTACCCACAACCCTGCCATCTGGACCCTGAGCAAACCTTGTCCATCTGTCCCAGAGACTCCACAAGGCACACAGAGAAACTGTCCTTCCCCAGACTGGAGGCCTGTGCTTTGGGATTTAAGAAAAAAAGAAAGAAAGAAAGAAAGAAGGTTTCAGAGGATACTGAACTGAGGACAAAAATAAACTGAAACGAAGTTCTTGTCTGTCTGTTCACTATGATCATTTTAAAACACTCAGAAAAAGAAGATACCGAAGTAGAAAGAATAATTTTTTAAAACTCCTATTCCCAGAACCTAGGTTTGACAGTTATTCATACTTTTTTTATATTTGCTTCTATTTTTATTTTTATTTCAGCTGAAGCGGTTTCAAGTAAGTTATAGACCTCATAATCCATCACTCCTAAATATTTCACCGTGAAGCTCCAAAAAATAAGGACATTTTTTCTGTAATCACAGTTCCATCAGGACACCTAAGAAACTCAGTTAGCGATTCCTTAGTGTCGGGTACTACCTAGTCTAATCTAAAATGTCCCCATTGTCCCCCAGATGAGACAGCTGGCTTTTGGGATCCAGGATCTGTCACATCTGGTCTGCATTTGCACGGGATGGCGATGGTCTTCTGACTCTTCTAACCTGCGGCATCACTGCCCCCACCCCCTCACCACAGCTTTCTGTTTCATGTCAGTGTCTGTTGACAAAATCAGCAACTGTGTGTACTGCAGACTGTCCCGCTCCTGACTCTGGTGGCTTTCTCATGATGTCATGGCACGTGTTCCTCTAACCCCGACTTTCCTGGAAACTGGACGTTAGATCAAAAGGCTCCATGACATTCAGTTTCATGTTTGTGCCCAAAAAACTTACGTCACCGACAGAGCTGTGCACTTCTCACTGCAGCCTGTGACAAGGCACCTAAGGACTGACTGTTCCCCAAAATAACCTGTAAAAAATTATTGTAAAATACACATAACAAAATTTGCCATCTTAATCATTTCTAAGTGTACCATTCAGGAGTGTTAAGTACATCCACTTTTTCGTACGGCCAATCTCCGGAACTCTTTTCCTCTTGCAAAACTGAATCTCTGTCCCTATTAAACAACATCCCATTTGCCCCCTACCCCAGCCCCTGGCAACCACCATTCTGCTTTCTGTCTCTATGAATTGGACTGCTCTAAATAGTTTATATGAGTGGAGTCATTTGTATGTGTCTGTATTTGTCTTTTTGTGACTGGCTCATTTCATTGGGCATAATGTCCTCTGGTTCATTCATGTTGCAGCGTGTGTCACTGTGTCAGACTTTCCTTCCTTTTTGTTTTTTTTTTTTTTTTTTTTTTTTGAGACGGAGTCTCACTCTTGTCACCTGGGCTGGAGTGCAGTGGCTCGATCTCAGCTCACTGCACCCTCCACCTCTTGGGTTCAAGCGATTCTCCTGCCTCAGCCTCCGGAGTAGCTGGGATTACAGGCGCCCGCCACCACACCCAGCTAATTTTTTTTTGTATATTTGTAGAGACAGGGTTTCACCATGTTGGCGAGGCTGGTCTCGAACTCCTGACCTCAGATGATCTGCCCGTTTCAGCCTTCCAAAGTGCTGGGATTACAGGCATGAGCCACCGCACCCAGCCCTTTCCTTTTTTAAGGCTGCATAATATTCCATTGTGTGGATGGACCACATTTTGTGTATCCACTTATCCATCAATTGACGCTTGGGTTGTCCATTCAAGTGCCCAATTGACAGTCCCTGCTTTCTTTTTTTAAATATTATTTTATTTCAAAAACAATAGAGATGAGCTCTCACTATTTTGCCCAGGATGATCTTGATCTCCTGAGCTCAAGTGATCCTCCCACCTCAGCCTCCCAAAGTGCTAGGCGTGAGCCACCATGCCCAGCCAGAAAGTCCCAGCTTTCAATTATTTTGGTTATATATCCAGAATTGCTAGAGGACCCAAAATAACTTTTTTTTTTTGAGACGGAGTCTCGCTCTGTTGCCCAGGTTGGAGTGCAGTGGTGCGATCTCGGCTCACTGCAAACTCCGCCTCCTGGGTTCACGCCATTCTCCTGCCTCAGCCTCCAGACTAGCTGGGACTACAGGTGCCCGCCACCAAGCCTGACTAATGTTTTGTATTTTTAGTAGAGACGGGGTTTCACCATGTTAGCCAGCATGGTCTCGATCTCCTGACCTCGTGATCCCCCCACCTCAGCCTCCCAAAGTGCTGGGATTACAGGTGTGAGCCACCGCACCCAGCGAAAATAACATTTTTAAATAGAACTTTTCTTAGTCTAAAAATAATATTGGCCAGGGGAAGTGGCACACGCCTGTAATCCCAGCACTTTGGGAGGCTGAGGTGGGCAGATTGTTTGAGCTCAGGTGTTCAAGACCAGCCTGGACAACATGGCAAAACCCCATATCTACAAAAAATAAAAATTAAAAAATAATATTTAATCATTGTTGCAATGTGCAGAAAATCCAGAAATACATAAAGAAAATAGTGCTTTAAAAATTCAGCATAACTTTAAAGCAGTAATATTTGACTTAATTCTCTTTTTTCCTACTTTCAAATTAATGCACATGCATTGTAGAAAGTTTAGAAAATATAGAAAATTAAAGAAGACATAAAATAAAAATCACTCATGAGAATTCTATCATCTTAAACAACCACCATAAACATTTAATATATTTTCCTATGTTTTCCACACATCTCTCTCCCTCTTTCTTTCCACACTTTTTTTCTCCAAATACTTTCCTTTTTTTGAAATGCAAAATTGGGATCATGTTTTATATACAGTTTGGTTTCCTTACCTTTGTGATGTAACATTATGTGAATCTTTTCTTAAATCTAAAAATATCAGTGGCCCAGTGCAGTGGCTCGCGCCTGTAATCCCAGCACTTTGGGAGGCCGAGGCAGGTGGATCACTTGAGGTCAGGAGTTCAAGACCAGCCTGACCAACATGGTGAAACCTCATCTCTACTAAAAATACAAAAATTAGCCGGGCGTGGTGGCGCATGCCTGTAATCCCAGCTACTTGGGAGGCTGAGGCAGGAGAATGGCTTGAACCCAGGAGGCAGAGATTGCAGTGATCTGAGATCATGCCATTGCACTCCAGTCTGGGCAACAAGAGCAAAACTCTGTCTCAAAAATAAAATAAGATAAAATAAAATAAAATATAAAAATATCATTTAAAAAATAATATTTTCTGTTTGGATTGTCACAACAATAGTTGTTGGAATAAGGGTGATGTTAATTTCCTTTTTTAGATTGATGCCTACTTGTATAATTTTATAGTTTTAAAATGAGCAAAAAAACTCAAAAAGCCTCTAGGTCCCCCCTTGACACTCCTCCCCCGGCCCCGTCATGTGTGCTGATTGTCTGCTGCTCACCTTGGGGGGGCCTTATCTGTGTCCCCTTCTGTGACAGGGTGCAGGAGCCGTGGGCGGACAGAGCCGGGGTTCTCTCCCTGTTAGAAGTCTGCGCCCAGGCCTCAGGCAGTGTCACTGAAATCAGGTGAGTCCAGAGAAGAGGCCCCCTTGGAATTCTTCATCTTTCATAAGCATTGGGACTTTTCCTTGACCTTCCCTCATCCTGTGGGGTAATAGCTGTGTCACCAGCTAGTTCTCCATGTCCCCAGGGTAGCAGGAGCTCCTGGGGCATATGTGAGGGGCTACACATTTGTTGGGACTAGTGCAGTAGTCAAGCCACAGTGTCAGAGGAAGACATCCCCAGAGTCAAAACAAAGGGCTATTGGATCCAGGCAGACATGGCTGGGAGTCCACGCTGGTTGCTTGGAAGTGGCCCCCCAGATGCAGTAACACACATCATGGCTCTTCAACCAGAAATAACACAATGACACACAGAGTAGCTTATAGCAAAGGTTTTAGCAACCCACTCAGCTATGTTCAGATCCCAACTCAGTCACTTACTGGTTGGAGCCCATTACCGTGTCTCTCTGGCCTCAACCTCCTGCTCTTAAAAGAGTCTAATTACAGCCCTTTGTAGGGCTGGGAGGATTACAAGAACTGGAGCCTGTAAAGATGTCTGCTGTACTGTCACCAGCCACACAGCCTGCCCTGCTTCTTCCTTCTCTCCTCCAGGAGTGAGCAAGGGGATGCTCTGGGAACTTTATAATCTCCCATAGCCCTCTCCCCATAAGCACCCCATGAACATAACATTCAAGTGAAGGCAGTGAGCTTAGAGCGCAAATGCAGACTCCAGACACATCCCCTATCCCACCCTTCCACCACACTGTGGTCCTTGTGCCCCTCCCTCAGAAAATTCTGGAACTGCCCTTGGATCCCTCTAATGGCTTTCTGTCATGGTCTGAAAAGGCTTATCAACTTATTAACTTTAAATTGTTGAAAAGGGCCAGGCGAGGTGGCTCACACCTGTAACCCCAGCACTTTGGGAGGCCGAGGCAGGAGGATCACTGAAGCCCAGAGTTCAAGGCTGCAGTGAGCTATGATCGTGCCCACCACTGCACTCCAGCCTGGGCTACAGAGCAAGACCCTGTCTCTTTAAAAAAAAAAAAAAAGAAAGAGAAAAACTGTTGAAAAGGCACTACTTGGGGTATTGTGTGTGACTCACGGAAGCACCTACTTTCCAGTCCTAAGCTGGTCCCTGGCAGGGGAGAAGGGGACCCAGGCAAAGTGAGAGTTCAGAGTTGGAGCTGGGCAGCCCAGGTGCCAGCTGGGCCCTCCGGGGAAGGCTGCCCGACCTCACGTTGGCTACTGCTCACTCCTCAGCATCTCCGAGACCCAGCAGCAGCTCTGTGTCCAGCTGGAATTTCCTCGCCAGGAAGAGAATCCAGAAGCTGTGGCACTCAGGTGGGACCCAGCACCACGGACCCCAAGGCAGGGGCTGGTGTTGGGGAGGGGGGCAGGGCTGCTTCTGACCAATATTCATCACCCTGCCCAGAGACCTTAGGGGTTCGAAGTCTTTACACAGCCTACACAGGTCTGACCAACCCACCTCTGAGGCGTTTCAGCCCCACCTCAGGCCCCAGTCTCAGCTCCAGTCACCCCCATGAACTTTCACTTCCCCGAACACCATCTTGCTTAGACCTTAGGGCATTTGCACAGACTGTGCCCTCTGCCCAGAATGTTCTCTTCACGCCTACCTGCTTCACCTGCCTAACTCCTCCTCATCCCTCAGGTCTCAGCTTAAATGCCACCACCTCAGGGAGGCCCCCTGGACCCCAAGACTTAGTCAAACACTTCCATTATCCACTCTTATAGATCCCTGGATTCACAGCATCCCTAATCCATATGGCACAGTTTGGGAAATTAAAATGTCACCCTTTTGAGTGGATGCAGCCCTGCATGTGTACATTCTGGGAAATAGAGCATGGTAGGATCTCAGCCTCACCTCACCTCCTCGGCTGTGTGTCCTTGTGCAGTGAACAACCCGCACAACCATACCAGCTGCCCCATCTGGACTCCTGCTTCCTAGCACTTCTCATAAGTGAATAGCAAACTGTAGGACTTCATTTGATCAGCATTTATTTACCCCTACACCATAAGCTCCTTGCAGGCAGATACTGAATCCCACATACTGGACTAGATGTTCCAAAACTGTCATCTCCCTGTCCGTGTCCAGGTTGGCTCACTGTGACCTTGGGGCCCACCACAGCCTTCTTGTCGGGCAGCTGATGGAGACATGTGCCAGGCTGCAGCAGCTCAGGTCAGCGCCTGGAAACTCTGTGTGGGGCCCTGAGTTCTCTGGTTGACCCTGGTACCTACTCCAGGCCATGTGTGACCCTGGCATTCTCACTTCCTTGTGCAGGAGAAAATCACACTTGGCCAGTGGAGGGGAGGGAGAGCCCCAGGGTGGCTCAGGGGAGCTCTTGGGTGGCCCCTTCTCCTCTCTTGGCACCCCCTTCTGGATGTGATGACCTCTGAGGTGTGTCCAGCCTGAAATCCTCTGGAATATCCTTGGACCTTTTCAGCTTGTCTCAGGTTAACCTCTGTGAGGACGATGATGCCAGTTCCCTGCTGCTGCAGAGCCTCCTGCTGTCCCTCTCTGAGCTGAAGACATTTCGGTATGTAGACAAGACATTCACTCAGTCCCCTTTTCAGCTCTGCCCTGCCCTGACACCTCCCGTTATTCCCAGCCCTGGGCTCAGAGGACTCGGTGTCTTACCCTGTGGACACAAACCACAGGTGGCCCTGGAGATGATTTTTAGGGGTACCTAGTCGTAAACATGACCTTAGGAACATTGAGCCACATGGCAAGAAAGTTGTTCCCTTTTTAACACTCTTTCATTGTTTTTCTTTTAAAATAACTGCGAACTAACACAAAGTTTCGAGAAGACTGAGAACTGCTGTGTGCCATTTACCCAAATTCACCCTTAGAGCTGGGCGTGGTGGCTCATGTCTGTAATCCTAGCACTTTGGGAGGCCGAGGCGGGTGGATTGCCTGAGCTCAGGAATTCGAGACCACCCTGGACAACACGGTGAAACCCCGTCTCTACTAAAATACAAAAAAATTAGCTGGGCATGGTGGTGCATGCCTGTAATCCCAGCTAATTGGGAGGCTGAGGCACAGGAATTGCTTGAACCCAGGAGGCTGAGGTTACAGTGAGCCAAGATTGTGCCACTGCACTCTAGCCTAGGTGACAGAGCAAGGCTCTGTTTCTGAAAAAAAAAAAAAAAAAAAAAAAAAGAACAAATTCACCCTTTGCCAAAATTTTTCCACATTTGCTCATTTCTTCCCTCCCTCCTTCTTTCCCACCTCCCTTTTCTTTCACTCTCTCCCTCTCTCCTTTTCTGAACCATTTAGAAGTAAGTTGTAATCATGTCCCTTTACCCGTTAACATTTCAGCGAATTTGCTAGAAATAAGGACATTCTCTTCCATAATCCAGTAAAATTATAAAATCCAGGAAATGTGACATTGATACACTACTATTATCTCAACTACAGTTTATACTCCAATCTCACCAGTTCTCCCAATAATGTTGCTTATTGCATTTTTTTCCCAGTTGTAGATCCAATCCAGGATCACACGTCTCATTTAGTGTCATCTCTTTAGTGCCTCCTTCAATTTGGAACACGTCCTTGGCCCTTCTTTGTCTTTCATAGCATTGTCTCTGACATTTACAGGCCAGCTATTTTATAGAATGTCCTTCCACTTGGGTTCGTCCAATGTTTCCTCATGTTTAGAGTTAGAGTCTGCCCTTTGGGCAGGAATATCACACAGGTGATGCTGTGTTATCGTGCCTTCCATCGGGGCACATGATGTGTCAGAGTCCTCGGGCTGGTGATGTTAACTGTGATCACCTGTAACAGTGGTGTCTGCCAAGTCTCTCCACTTGCAAAGTTACTAACTTTCCCTTTGTAATCAACATAGATTATGCGGGGAGATACTTTAAGATTATGTATTAAGTCTTCCTCAAACTCTCATCGGCAAATTTTAGCAGCCGTTAATAAATCTTACTTAAATCAATGATTCAGTATGACAGTTGCAAAATGTAGCTTTCCTAACTTTACATTTTATTTCCATCTAACTGATTACACCAAGAAGAAACTCTTGGGCTGGGAACAGTGGCTCAAGCTTGTAATCCCAGCACTCTGGGAGGCCGAGGAGGAAAAATCGCTTGTGCCCGGGAGTTCGACACCAGCCTGAGCCACATAGCGAGACCACCCCCATCTCTACAAAAAATAAATAAATAAAATAAATGTTTAAAAAGGAAGAAACTCTTTAGGACAGAGAGATCTTTGACACTTCTTCAGTATTTGCTTTAAAGATGCAGAGTTTGTAATAAACAACAGTAACTAGCTAAACTACAGTGATACCTAATCCTGGCTTAAGTTGTGAAGTTGCTACCTGAATGATTGCGGTTTAGGAAATACTGAACTAGTCCATGCTTCTGCTTCCAAGCTCTATGGTGGCTTAATGAGTTCATGGTGGAAGAGATTTACGAAGGGAAGGAGGTCTCCTCACATTGCCCCCCACATTCCTACCCCACATCCTTGCCCTCTGCCACCAGCATTCAGAGCTCCCAAGACCCAGGACGGCTCCTGCCTGACCTGTTGCCCTTTGACCCCCACCAGGCTGACCTCCAGCTGTGTGAGCACCGAGGGCCTCGCCCGCCTGGCATCTGGTCTGGGCCACTGCCACCACTTGGAGGAGCTGGAGTGAGTTGCAGAGTGGAGGGATCGGGGACAAGTGGCCCAGCTGAGGGTGAGGGGTGGAGAAGAGAGCAGGGCGTTTGGGAGGGCAGGCAATGAGACTTCAACCAATGACCCTTCCCCTGATGAAGTGCAGCAGTTCTGGGTGTGGCCTTGGGAAGGAAGAGCACCACAGTTTTGGTCTGAATTTCGCCACTGACTCACAGAGGGGCTGTGGGCATGGCTGTTCCGCTCTGGGCTTTGATTGCTTCATCTACCGAAATGGGGCTCATGAGCCTTGCTCTGCTGGGCTGGCTGTGGGAGTCAGGCTACGGAGAGGGCTGAAGAACAAGAGGGTGTGTGTGTGTGTGTGTGTGTGTGTGTGTGTGTGTGTGTGTCCCTAGTCCCCGAGCTTCCTCTCTGCAGCCTTCATCCAGGGCATAGTTTCTCAGCTGGGCCAGCTGTGACTATCATGCCTACCCAGAGCCTGAGCCCTGGGGCCAGGGATACCCATGGGGAACCTGGACAGCGAGGGTGGCCCAGGGCATGCAGATGCAGAGTTGGCCTCTCAGGGGACAGAGCAGGAGAGGGGAGCTGACAGGACAGCTCAGCTGCAGGGCTGGGCAGGCTGCGCTAACCCTTGCCTCTGCCTGGTCTTCTGCAGCTTGTCTAACAATCAATTTGATGAGGAGGGCACCAAGGCGCTGATGAGGGCCCTTGAGGGGAAATGGATGCTAAAGAGGCTGGAGTAAGTAGTGATGGTGGTTGTGGGTGAGTGAGTGGTGGGGTTGGTTAATGGATGGTGGAAGTGGGTGAGTGGTGGGGTTGGTTAATGGGGAATCGGGTGAGTGAGTGGTGATGGTGGTTAATGGGGAAGGGGGTGAGAGTGGTGATGGTGGTTAATGGGGAAGTGGGTGAGTGAGTGGTGATGGTGGTTAATGGGGAAGGGTTGTGAGTGAGTGGTGGGGTTGGTTAATGGGGAAGTGTTGTGAGTGAGTGGTGTTGTGGTTAATGGGGAAGGGGATGAGTGAGTGGTGATGGTGGTTAATGGGGAAGGGTTGTGAGTGAGTGGTGGGGTTGGTTAATGGGGAAGGGGGTGAGTGAGTGGTGATGGTGGTTAATGGGGAAGGGTTGTGAGTGAGTGGTGTTGGTGGTTAATGGGGAAGGGGGTGAGTGAGTGGTGGGGTTGGTTAATGGGGAAGGGTTGTGAGTGAGTGGTGATGGTGGTTAACGGGGAAGGGGGTGAGTGAGTGGTGGGGCTGGTTAATGGGGAAGGGTTGTGAGTGAGTGGTGATGGTGATTAATGGGGAAGGGTTGTGAGTGAGTGGTGGGGTTGGTTAATGGGGAAGGGGGTGAGTGAGTGGTGATGGTGGTTAATGGGGAAAGGGGTGAGTGAGGGGTGATGGTGCTTAGTGCTGCATGGTCAGTGAGTAGCATGCCTAGGAACCTTTGCATGTTTTGTGAACACAAATCGCCGTGTTTCTGGATGGACCCAGGTGAGCTGAATGCCCTTACATGACCTTTTACTTTCTATTCTGGCTCTCAGTGCCAGCAAGAACCTTGGTCATAGGAAACAGAATACACAACTCAAAGCAATCCAAGACAGAAATATATTGGCTTATGTCATGGAAAATTACGAGGCCAGTGACTTCAGGCACAGCTGGATCCAGGGGTTCTGTATTTGTCAGGCTTCTCTCTCACATACTTCACTCTGGCCCTTACTCTTTCTCTGTCCACCTTGGCTTCCTTCTCAGGCAGGCCATCCCTGCACCTGCAGGCTTACTTTCTCTCAGCTTAGTGGAAAGGAAGTACCATTCTCCCTGTGGTTACAACAAAAGGTCCTAGATTGAGTCTCACTGGACTAGCTTGAGTCACCTGCCCCACCCTAAAGCAATCACTGTGGCTGTGAGCACAAAATATTCTCATCACTAGCCAGACCTGGGCGCATGCACACCCTATCTTCTGGACTTAGACGGGTGGTATTTCAGGGTGTGAGTAACAGAAGAGGAAAGAAACTCTGGGCAGAAAAAAATCTACAGATGTCCATTACATTTGTCTACAGTTGTTTCCTTGGTAACTGGCAGCTTTTACTACTCTCCCCCATAATTTGAAGTCATCAAATTCTTAGAAATGCCAGAAACAGCCTCAGTCTAAAAGACAGGTCCCCGTCCTGCACAGATTCCTGTTTAGACAGTATCTGGACAGAAAATTTAACAGAATATCTTCTGCTTTTCATCTCTTAACTTTTTCTGATGACCAAAAATACACACTGGATATTAAAAGTTCCATCATTCTAGAAATATGTAACAAATAACATGAAATGCCCTGGAGATGACACCCCCTGAGAAAACTTCTGTTGAACGGTTTGTGAATTTTTCTCCAGATTTTTTTTTCTACATATGTTTTGAATTCAGCTTGAAAGTAGCCTTTTGAGTTTTTGCCCCTTAACATTGAAATTCTTCCGCTTGTCCCTCTTTGCTTCTCCTGGGGAGAGGATCAGGTAAAAGGAGAAGAGGGATTACAGAGACCTTTGACCACAGGGCCCTCCTGTCGTCTCACTGGTCTGTTTCTTTGCCCACTGTCCATGTACCTGCATCTCAGCTCAGCCTTCTGGAAGCTTTTATTTAGGGGATTGGAGGCCCAGTGAGGTCATTCATTGGCTCATTCATGCATTCGACAAATATGTACTGAGCTGGGCACCTGGGCCGGGGACAGGACAGATTCATCCATGGCCCTGGGGGCCTTTTTCTTCCTCCTGATTTCCCAGGCACCATGTGCTGCTCCTTACCTCCTGCTGCCTTAGTTGCCCTATCTGTAAACTGGGCATAATGATATCTTCCCTGTCCGAAGGAAGGGGATGGATTGTCAGTGCCCGGAGGTCTCTTCCCATCTCAGATCTGTCATTTCCAAGTGTAAATCCCCACAGGCAGTTACCCTCAAATCCAGTCAGCTTCTTCCAGCTGTATACCTGTGATGGAGTGGGTAGGAGCATGGACCCTAGTTAGGAGCCTCACTGCCTGGGTTCAACTCTGGGTAGGGTAACTGACACTTCCAGTTTGCTTGGAGCTTTCCCCATTTTGGCACCCAAAGTCCCACATCCAGGAAAAACCCTTCTGTTCTGAGCCAACCAAGACAGTTGACCATCTTTTGCTTCTGCCTCTTATTTTATTATTTATTTATTTGAGACCCAGTCTCTCTCCGTTGCCCAGGCTGGAGTGCAGTGGCACAATCTTGGCTCACTGCAACCTCGGCCTCCCGGGTTCAAGCAACCCTCCTGCCTCAGCCTCCCAAGTAGCTGGCATTACAGGCACATGCCACCAGGCCCAGCTAATTTTTCTATTTTTAGTGGAGATGGGGTTTCACTTTGTTGGCCAGGCTGGTCTCGAACTCCTGACCTCAGGTGATTCACCCGCCTTGGCCTCACAAAGTCCTGGGATTACAGGCATGAGCCATCGTGCCCAGCCAGTTCTGTTTCTTAATGTGTGAACTCGTGCCAGTCCCTCAGCCTCTCTGTTCTTTGGCCTCCTCATCTTAACTTTGAGGATAAGAGCAATCTCCCCTGCTAGGGTTGTTGTGAGGATTAAATGAGATAATATGTGTTACATTCTTAGAGTCTGGTCAGAGTTCACACTCTACAAGTGCTAGCTATTGTTATTCTCCTCTCCTGCCTAGGCTGGGGGCCTCTAGAAGTACAATCGCCTGGGTCACATATGGTTGGGGCTCAGGAATGGGAGTTCTATAGTTTTGGGTTCTGTTCCTGAAGCAGCCACTTTGTGTATGACCTTAAGCAAGTTCTCTAACTCTCTGAACCTTGGTGTTCCTCACCTGTAAAATGGGGATGATAATAAACCCACCTTTCCAGCTGGCCCCAAGCCCTGAGTTTGGCCCACATTTTATGATCAATGTGTGACCGCCATTATTACGGATCATTAGTCTGGGTCCATGTGGTTCAGAACATAGAACTGCTGCCTGCCTGACCTCAGTAATTCATGCAGAGAAACAGCATTTGGACCTCCCAGTACAGTTCATTTTGTAGAATTTTTACACTGTGTGGAAATAAGTGGCTGTCTTGGAGGTCCCTAGGCTTGCTAAGCACAGAGGCCTCAGACCCCCAGACTGGACAGTGCCCCACCCCCAGATGTCAAGTTCACCTGGCCTCCTCTTCTCCAGCCTCAGTCACCTTCTGCTGAACAGCTCCACCTTGGCCTTGCTTACTCACAGACTAAGCCACATGACCTGCCTGCAGAGCCTCAGGTGAGTGACGGAGTGGCCCCATGGGAATGAGTGGGAAGAAACACTTCCCACTCAGTTGGGACCACATCCAGGGAAGCACTGAGGCCACCTCCCAGGGGATCCTTTGCGGATCCCTCCCAGGCCCATCCCTGTGCCCTCCCAGGTGGGTGCCCACTGCTCTTGCCTTCTAATGCCATCAGCTTCCTCCTGGTTACAAAAGTGGCCTAAAGGGCTTAGGCCCACGTCGTAGAACAACCCTTGAGGCATGCACACAGTTCACCCTGGGCTCTTGTTAAAATGCTCATTCTGATTCCCCAGGTCTGGAATTCTGCCTAGATTGTGCTTTTTTTTTTGAGTTGGGGCCTCACTGTGTGGCCCAGGCTGGAGTGCGGTGGCAATGCACAGGTGCAATTGTGTTGCACTGCAGCCTCAAACTCCTGGGCGAACGTGATCCTCCTGCCTCACCCTCCTAAGCAGCTGGGACTACAGGCCTAAGGCGTTGCACCCAAACTTAGCATTTCTTTGTTTGTTTGTTTGTTTTTGAGACAGAGTTTCGCTCTTGTTGCCCAGGCTGGAGTGCAATGGCGCAATCTCAGCTCACTGCAACCTCCGCCTCCCGGGTTCAAGCGATTCTCCTGCCTCAGCCTCCCGAGTAGCTGGGATTATAGGCATGCGCCACCACGCCCGGCTAATTTTTGTATTTTTGGCAGAGACAGGGTTTCTCCATGTTGGTCAGGCTGGTCTTGAACGTCCAACCTCAGGTGATCTGCCCACCTCGGCCTCCCAAAGTGCTGGGATTACAGGCGTGAGCCACCACGCCTGGCTTCAGACTCTGCATTTCTAACAAGCTTCCGGGTGGTATCAATTCTGGGGGCCACAGTCTGCACTTTGAGTAGTGTGGGTCTAGACTCAGATGGGGTGGCCTTCCTTCACTCCCTTTGTGATTTCACTCCCTGCCGCTAGGATAAACATGACACTTACTTTCAATGTGATTTTTCAAAACATGAAATCTTTTGACTAAAAACAAATCCAAGCAGTGACACAAAGCATTGCTTTGTTTATATCCAAGTACACCTCCTACCCCCTACCTCGGGCAGAGCAGAGTAGGTAGGAAATGAGGTTAGAGAGTTCCAGGAGGTTATATCATATTGGACCATTTCACCCAAAATTAATTTACTGAAAGGTGATCCATTAAAATGTATTTATTTATTTTTATTTTATTTTTACTTTTTGAGACACAGTCTCACTCTGTCGCCCAGGCTGGAGTGCAGTGGCATGATCTCACTTCACTGCAACCTCTGCCTCCTGGGTTCAAGCAATTCTCGTGCCTCAGCCACCCAAGTAGCTGGGATTACAGGTATGCACCACCACGCCCAGATAATTTTTGTATATTTTTAGTACAAATGGGGTTTCACCATGTTGGCCAGGCTGGTCTCGAACCCCTGACCTCAAATGATCCACCTGCCTAGACTCCGAAAGTGCTGGGAATACAGGTGTGAACCACCGCGCCCAGCCCCATTAAAATTTAATTTGCAAAATAAAAGAAAGTAAAAACAACATGCAAACAAATACTTCCCAAGGGGCTAAGACCATTTGCCTCAGCTATTTATTGTTTTTTCCTACCCAGGCAGAGCAAGGTCAGGGCTCAGTAAAGACAATACCCTGGGTTTAAGGAAAAACCTACCATTTGCATGGATGAGAACACATATGCCCCTGAGAACTGATCTGCGTGAATCAGAGAATCCCACGTGAAACTGGCATTCAGCCGGGCCAGCCCGGAGATCCCTGACACAGAGGCTGAGGTGAAGCTTGGCAAAGAAATGTAGAGACTGCTCCTGGGCCAGGGGCTCTGGATTTGTTTCCACCCAGCCTGCAAGTCCCTAAGTCTCTGGCCAGTCACAGCTCACTGCTGGCTCTCAGTTTTCTCACCTGGACACTGGGGACAATAATTCCCACCTTGCTTACCACCCCCCACCTGCCATGACCCCCAGAAATTTTGCTACCAGCATATGAATTCCTGGGTGTGTAAGGCTTTGCAAACTGTAGAGTTCTTAGCACAGCACCTGCAAAGGCCTTTAAGCTCCTGAAAGCCTCTTGGTCTATTCCCTGCTTTTCCAGACTGAACAGGAACAGTATCGGTGATGTCGGTTGCTGCCACCTTTCTGAGGCTCTCAGGGCTGCCACCAGCCTAGAGGAGCTGGAGTGAGTTGCCCATTCTGCCCCCAGACCCAGGACAATTTTGGCCGGGAAAGATGACAAGGGCAAGGGGCTACCTGAGCACGCCCTTTGCTTCTTCATCTCATCTCCTTCACCCACTTCTACACTGTGTAAACAACCTGGGGCCTAGAAGCTTGGGGGACCCAAAGACAGGATGTAAGAGTGTCAACTGCAGCAAGAGGGATTTAGGTCAGACAATGGGGAGAACATCCTAAACAGAAGCCAAGGGTTGGGGCTGTCACTCAACATGGGGTGATGGGGCTCTCTGTGTGAGTCGAGGCCCTTCCTGGGACTTCAGCCTCCCCTTCTTTTTCTGGGAGTGGGGTGTGGACAAGATGAGATGGCAGAAGGCTGATGAAGCTGTTTTCTCCCCCAAGCTTGAGCCACAACCAGATTGGAGACGCTGGTGTCCAACACTTAGCTACCATCCTGCCTGGGCTGCCAGAGCTCAGGAAGATAGAGTGAGTAGCCAGCCCTACAGAGGAGGGCCACAGGGGTCACACCATGGTCCTAGGAGATACTGGCCCCTAGCTCAGGCCAGCATGGTAAACTCTCCCCTGCGCCAACCTCAGTGTCCAGGCAGTGGGGCTCGGTGACCTCCTGGCCCTCACTGCGGGACCTTAAGCCACCCCAGCCCCTGCTCTTCTCTGGGCCTTTCTGCCTCATTGTCTGGGTAGGTGTGTGGTGTTGGGGGTTGTCTCTTAGGCCCCCTGAAGCAGGGGTGGCAGACCCAGCAGATGTGCTGGGGTGTCGGGAGAGGGGGCATCAGAGGACCTGATGGCTGCCCCCTCCCACAGCCTCTCAGTGAATAGCATCAGCTCAGCCGGGGGAGTGCAGTTGGCAGAGTCTCTCATTCTTTGCAGGCGCCTGGAGGAGTTGATGTGAGTGTCTGCCCAGGTGGCCTCTGCCCTCTGTGCCCCCCAGGTCCACCTGGCCTCCTCTCCCGCAGTGGGCACAGGGCAGGGTGGGGGTCCCGAGTGGGCAGGCCCAGTACTCAATGCTCATTCCTCTCCTCTTCCAGGCTTGGCTGCAATGCCCTGGGGGATCCCACAGCCCTGGGGCTGGCTCAGGAGCTGCCCCAGCACCTGAGGGTCCTACAGTGAGTGGCCCCCTGCCCACACCGTGCAGGGCTGGTGGGGAGGAGGGTCCCCGGGAGCAGTGGGGGGGGGGTCTAGGCCCCCATCAGTTGAGCTGCCCTGCCCCAAGTCAAGCTTGGCATGTACCCACTCTCCTGCCTGTTCCTTCCCTGCCTCTGATGTCTGCAGCAAGAAAATCAGGAGGCCCAGCCTAGTCCTGGCTCTGCCACTGGCTCCTGCCTGACCTTGGCCAAACCCCTACCCCTTCTCAGCCTCAGTTTCTTCACATGCAAAAGAAGTACAATGATCCCAGTTCATTGTGCCCTGTGAGCGGGTCCCTGAGGGCGAATGAGAAATCCTGGCAGAGGGCTTCGCAGGAGCACGGTGCCAATCAATGTGGCCTCAGCACTTCACAATTGACCTCATTGCAGCCTCATGGCAGCCCCCAGAGTCCCAGAGTGCTGGGACCTTGTTTTTTTTTTTTTTTTTTTTTAGATGGAGTCTCTCTCTGTCGCCCAGGCTGGAGTGCAGTGGTGCAACCTCGGCTCACTGCAACCTCCACCTCCCGAGTTCAAGCAATTCTTGTGCCTCAGCTTCCAGAGTAGCTGGGATTACAAGCATGCGCCACCATGCCCAGCTAATTTTTGTATTTTTAGTAGAGACGGGATTTCACCATATTGCCCAGGCTGGTCTTGAACTCCTGGCTTCAAGTGATCCACCCACCTCAGCCTCCAAAAGTGCTGGAATAACAGGCGTGAGCCACCATGCCTGGCTGGTGCTGGGACTTTTATGTGCTCCCTTTTCCAGGCAAGGGAATGAAGGCCAAGAGAGGTGTGGAGAATTTTCCTTACTCATACACGAAGGACCCAGGTGTTGAATTTGGGATCTCAGACCCCAAAGCCAGGGTCCTTGATACCTACCCAGGTCCTGTGTGGATGGGGAATTAGCCAGAGACTGTCTACGGGCTGGCGCTGCAACCTGAGACAAGGCTGAGGGTGGGGCTCTGGAAACGCCAGTCCCTCAGGCTCCTCTCACCCTCTCCTCTTTCCCCAGCCTACCATTCAGCCATCTGGGCCCAGGTGGGGCCCTGAGCCTGGCCCAGGCCCTGGATGGATCCCCCCATTTGGAAGAGATCAGGTAAGTAGGGGCTGCCCAGCCCAGGCACGGGGACAGTCCTGGGCAGGTCTGGGGGTTCCTCTCACAGGTATCTCCCCTACCCTGCAGCTTGGCCGAAAACAACCTGGCTGGAGGGGTCCTGCGTTTCTGTAAGGAGCTCCCGCTGCTCAGACAGATAGAGTAAGTAGCCTCCCCTGCCTGCCTGGGGGACCAGTGGCAGGCTGAGGGCAGCCCTTCTCTGACTGAGCCTAACACCTGGGGAGGCCTTTGACGTGATAGAAGCCCCAGGGATGGTGGGGGCCTGGCTCAAGAAAGGAAGTCTTTCCTAAAACGCCTAGCTTACCCCAGACCCTGGTGGCTCTGCTCCCTCCTGTGCTGACTGTGGGAGACAGGACCTGCTAGATCCCCTGACTCAAACAACCCCCATCCCATCCCATGCTCTTCTCCATCCCCAGCCTGGTTTCCTGTAAGATTGACAACCAGACTGCCAAGCTCCTCACCTCCAGCTTCACGAGCTGTCCTGCCCTGGAAGTAATCTTGTGAGTGATTGGAAGAGCCCTGAGCTGGCTGGGAAAAGGAAAAGTGGGGAGGGGTCGGGGGAGTTGGCTCCAGCCTGCTGTGTGGCCTGGAGCTGCTCCCATCCTCTCTGGCCAGTCCTCCCATTTGTAAATGGGGAAGATCATCCTTACTCAGACATCCTCTCAAAGACATTTTAACATTTGAGCTGCAGGTACTGTTGGGTAAAACAGTTTACCTTCTTCTGCCTTTTTCCCCATTTGTAGATTGGTGGGAGGGGAGGTGGACCAGATGGTCTTTAAAGGTTTTTGGTCCAACCTTCCTTTTGGGAGGCAACTGGATAGACCACCTTGCCTGCTTGATGAAACCTCCATTTATGAACCACTGTTGGTAGAAACAGTGGCTAAAGCCAGGAGAAAGCCACCCCCAGACCTGCTGGCTGGCCGTGCTTGGCTGTCTCTTAGCAATCAGAATCCCCCAGACCTTGGGGCTTTGCAGTGCTGCCTCATGAGTAAACTAGAATTCTAGGACTAGCCTGGGACCCTAACCATGGTATGGAGGACAAAGCTGTTTCCTAAAGAACAGGACACAAGTGATTACGAGATGATGTTAGTTTGCATCCTAAAGGTCTTAACCCTTCTCATTACACCAAAGCGAAAGTCTCAGATCAGTGGTAATTCATCTTTAACACCTAACACTGGATTCTCCCTTTTTAACCGAAAGGGTTAAAAACCCAACATCTTAGGAAGGGCATATGTTCCAACTAGAAGTTAATACCATTGTTTGTACTATATTTATTTTTATAACTACCTTCTATATGGAGTCTGTAACTCAAGTTTTCCATTGATAGTAGTAATAAATGTTTCCTTTCAAGATTTTTTTTTTTTTTTTTTGAGATGGAGTCTCCCTCTGTTGCCCAGGCTGGAGTGCAATGGTGCAATCTCGGCTCACTGCAACCTCCACCTGCTGGGTTCAAGGGATTCTCCTGCCTCAGCCTCCTGAGTAGCTGGGATTACAAGTGCCCACCACCACACCCAGCTAATTTTTGTATTTTTAGTAGAGACAGGATTTCACCATGTTGGTTAGGCTCGTCTCAAACACCTGACCTTGGCCTCCCAAAGTGCTGGGATTACAGGCGTGAGCAACCACGCCCAGCCAAGATTAATTTTTTAAAGTAAGAAAAAAGAGGGGGCCGATTTAAAGAAAAATATGATGCATCTTAAATACAGGAGGTACATGTATGTGGCAAAAATGGCAACATCTTGTGAACAACGTCATGATTCAAACTTGACGGGGAGGGGAGCAGGGAGGAAGGTAACCTGCACCCTGACGTCTTCAGGGGAGGACACACAAGCACCCTATCAGGTGGCCTCTCTTGAAAACCCTTGCCCCCACGACTGGTGCCCCGCTTTCCCCATTCACTGCCTTGTCTCCACCCCTCGACCTCCTTGCTCTCCTGCCGCTGACTTTGGGACCCCTACCCTGCAGGCTGTCCTGGAATCTCCTCGGGGATGAGGCGGCTGCCGAGCTGGCCCAGGTGCTGCCGCAGATGGGCCGGCTGAAGAGAGTGGAGTATGAGGGGCCGGGGGAGGAATGGGACGGGCTAAAGGGGGACCTACATCCCGGGAACACCAAAGAGGCCACTGGGTCAGTCCCCTGCCTCCCAGAAAGCCCTTCCTTGAGTTGCACACTCTGGCCTGTTCCAAGCCCCTGCCAGGCTTAGTTCCCCCTGGGTTCTAGCCTTCAGCCTTCCTGCTGCACCTGCCACAAGTCCCCTGTTGTCTTTTGGGTTCCCTGAGAAGGTAGTGTGGGAGACTGTGTCCCCTGACCTTGGCCTGAGGAAGGGACCTAGGAAACTCTCACACCCATTCTCATGGCCGTGTTTCTCTTTCCCCTCCCCTCACTGTCCACTGAGAAGCCTGGAGAAGAATCAGATCACAGCTTTGGGGGCCTGGCTCCTGGCTGAAGGACTGGCCCAGGGGTCTAGCATCCAAGTCATCCGGTAACAGAGGCCTGCAGGGGCAGGGATGGTGGGTGGGAGGCTACACCAACCCCCAGATCTAATGGGACTCCCTGGAGGAGGCGGCGGGGCCTGGGCTGGGGATTATCAAAGGAGACTTGGACCACTCCACCAAGAATTTGGCAGCAAGCAGACTTGGATCAAACCCCAGCTCTGCCACTTGCCAATTGTGTAACTTTGTAGCCATAACTCAACCTCTCTGAACCCCAATTTTCTCATCTGTGAAATGGGGATACTGATAGTATCTACCTCAGAGAGTTGTAAAGACTAAATGAGCATATAAAGCACTGAACCCAATGCCTGGCACATAGTAAGCACTTAAAATGGCAGCTATAATCAGAGCCATCACATACAGTTGTATAGGTTGTGCACTGCACAAGGGCATTAAACCTAAGGGGCACCATTCACATTGTCAACCTGCTAGATTTCTAGCAGATGAGAGTAAAGTACCTTGTTCTACCAAAATCATATATTATGACAATTTCAGACAGATGGCAGTAAAACATCTTGAAGAAAGAGGGTCTTTTCCCTATTTGCACAAATGTGTCATATGAGTGTGGCCTTAGCTGGCATCACTATCTCCCAGGGAGGAAGGTTGAGTTGGAGGACTCAGGAGGCAGGTGTGGGGTACACCCTCTCCCTAGGTCAGCTATGCTGGTCTAACACCTGCCTCTGCCAGGTAACTCTAGGCACAGCTCTACCTTTTTGGGCCTCAGCCTCCCAATCTGCAGATACGACAGATGGCAGAGATGGGAGGATGAATGAGTGCCTATATCTGTGCCCCACAGCCTCTGGAATAACCCCATTCCCTGTGACATGGCCCAGCACCTGAAGAGCCAGGAGCCCAGGCTGGACTTTGCCTTCTTTGACAACCAGCCCCAGGCCCCTTGGGGTACTTGATGGCCCCCTCAAGACCTTTGGAATCCAGCCAAGTGATGCACCCAAATGATCCACCTTTCGCCCACTGGGATAAATGACTCAGAAAAGAAGAGCCTCTGCAGGGCGCTCTGCACTCCACCCAGGAGGAGGGATACGTGTGTCCTGCTGCAGTCCTCAGGAAGAACTTTTTTGGGAACCAGGAGCTGGGTCTGGACAAAGGAGTACCCTGCATTACGTGGGATATGTGTGATCAATTGGGGACATGCGACACACAATGAGGGTGTCATGACAATGCATGACACGTACGGTTATATGTGGCAGTGTGACCCCTTGACATGTGGCGTTACATGAAAGTCAGTGTGGCACGTGTTCTGTGGCATGGGTGCTGGCATCCCAAGTGGCAGGATACATGATTGTTGGTCTATATATGACACATGACAAATGTCCATGTCACAGGACTCATGGCTGGCCAGATGACCTCAGGCTGGCCCAAGATCTAATTTATTAATTTTTAAAGCAAATACATATTTATAAATTGTGTGTATGGAGCAGCTAAGTCAGGAAAAGTCTTCCACCCGAGCTGGGAGGGGAGAGTGTCCATGCACTGACCAGTCCAGGGGCTCAAGGGCCAGGGCTCTGGAACAAGCCAGGGACTCAGCCATGAAGTCCCCTCCTGCCTCAATCCTCAGCCTACCCATCTATAAACTTGATGACCCCTCCATTACTTACATACTAGCTTCCAAGGACAGGTGGAGGTAGGGCCAGCCTGGCGGGAGTGGAGAAGCCCAGTCTGTCCTATGTAAGGGACAAAGCCAGGTCTAATGGTACTGTGTAGGGGGCACTGCCAAGACAATAAGCTAGGCTACTGGGTCCAGCTACTACTTTGGTGGGATTCAGGTGAGTCTCCATGCACTTCACATGTTACCCAGTGTTCTTGTTACTTCCAAGGAGAACCAAGAATGGCTCTGTCACACTCAAAGCCAGGTTTGATCAATAAACACAATGGTATTCCACGTCTAGCCTGAATCCAATGTTTCCTCTTACCCCACTGAAGTCGGAAGTGGTTCACCCCCTGCCGTAAGGACTGGACAGCAGCGCAAACAACAGAGAGGTGTGCTGAGTGGAGCACTGGCCTGGGAGTCAGGAGACATGGGTTCCCAGCTCAGGCCTTGTCTCTAGTCACGTGGCCATGGGCAAGTTACCTCCTCTCTCCAGACCTCGCCTGTAACGTGAGGGTGTTATAGAAGCTCAGCATGTTGGAAACATTTTTTGTTTGACTTGCATAACATTGAAACTACTTTCTGAATTCATTGTCAGTATTCAAAATTGGGAATTTTACATAAAAATTCAGATTCTGCTTGCTTTTAAGTGCTGATCCAGCACTCCCACTGAAGAGTCACATGACTGTGCCTTTTAGATGTGCACACATGCCTCAGCTTGCTGCAGTCCCCACCACTCCCCATTGTCTTGACACCCCACCTGACCCCACTTTTTGCTGCTCTTTGACCCTGGCCTAGAGAGTTTGCATGGGTATGTTGTACCAGAGGAACATGGCTTTGGAAGTCAGACAGGCATGGAATAGAATGTGACTTAACCCTTTGCTACCTGTCTTTGAGGTATGTGGGTTAGCAGCCACCCCCCCAACACACACACACACATTAAGACTGTTAGAGAGGTCAGGAAAGCAAGACGAGCAAAGTTACCGGCAAAAAAAAAAAAAAAAAAAAAAAACGAGTTATCCTAGTTCTCCTCTCTTTTTATAGCCGAATATCGTATGACGTGAAGAGATGCCCAAAATGACAGATCAACATCCTGTCTCCCTCGTGTAGTTAAAACAAGTTGATCTTAGGGGGAGCCCTCCCACCCCATTGTGAAAAACCAGGTCGGGAGGGTGCAGTTACAGCTGAGCACCACTGGAGGGCAGGCTAGCCCACTGGCGATTCATGAGATAACTTCCTTCACTGTGGGACCCAGAAGGAAGTTAGGAGGCGATGCTAGGGCTTGTTCCCACCTGGCCTAGTAGCTTGGGATGTCCCAGCCTACCAGTGGCATCACCTGGGTGGCTTGGCCTTGACCTTTGCAGCCCTCCAGGTTGTTCCTGGCCCCCTGCCAAGCATGAGGAGAAAGTCCTCCAGCCAAGTGCCAAGCACCCATACTTCACACAGGGCCACCCTTACCGGGCCAGGGTCAGGGCACACCTAGCACCAAATGGGCCCGTCAGCCTGGTCATGGGGGAAAAAGTAGGCAGGAAGAGGATCCAAGAAGTTTACCAGGCAACCCTGGGTCCGAAATTCTGTCTCCCTTTCCTGGGACATGATGCCGAGTTGACCTTGGCCTTCAGTGTGCCCAAGATCACCTTCACACTAGAGGGGTTGCATTGCCTCCTCTCCTTGCCCAAGAATGAAGGATGAGTCCCTCAAAGCCTGGAAATAGCTTGGCAGGGGAGCCAAGGCCGAGGAAGGAGCAGAGGATACCAGCCAGAGGCACTTGGCCATGGGGGACAGGGGAACCCGGAGCTCAAGGACACTACTTTCATTTGCTGCTTAGCCATTTTACTTCTCTCTTCTCCTTTTCCCCCCTTCATATCTGCCCAAATTCTACACTCCAAGAAACTTTCAGCAGCTTCCCTGAAATAAACCATAGTATTGCGGCACTGCAGAGCTGGCTGGGCCTACATCAAGTTGGTGTGAAATTGCCTTGTTCATTTTATTAAGAAACTTCCTCTCTTGCCACCTGCCTGCTTGGAGGCCTTAACTGTTTTTTGGTTTTGCTTTTGCTTTTTCTTTTTTTTGAGACAGAGTCTTGCTCTGTCACCCAGGCTGGAGTGCAGTGCTGCAATTTGGGCTCACTGCAACCTCTGCCTCCCGGGTTCAAGCAATTCTCCTGCGTCAGCCTCCTGAGTAGCTGGGATTACAGATGTTCGCCACCACACCTGGCTAATTTTTGTATTTTTAGTAGAGACGGAGTTTCACTATGTTGGCCAGGCTGGTCTCAAACTCCTGACCTCAAGTGATCCACCTGCCTTGGCCTCCCAAAGTGCTGGGATTACAGGCATAAGCCACCATGCCCGGCCTGTTTTTCTATCCAACACAGATGGAGTACAGCCTCCCTGCCCCCTTCCTCCCCAAAGTAGGCTCAGTTTAAATATATACATGAAAACAAATAAAATTCAAAGAAAAGCAAGGTTATGGGGTGGCAAGCAGTATGATCCAATGGAAGCTCCCCATCTCTGCATGTGAGCCATCGCACTGAGAATGCGATCAGGCTGGTAAGTACCCGCGTCTATCTGCAAGACGGGGAGAATCTCCTTTTGCTACTTTGTCTCTTGGCCTCAGTCTTATAATTGTACAAATTGAATGTTCATCTTTCTTTTTTAGTTTTATTTATTATTATTATTTTATTTTTCCATAAGTTATTGGGATATACGTGGTGTTTGGTTACATGAGTAAGTTCTTTAGTGGTTATTCATGAGATTTTGGTGCACCCAGCGCCCGAGCAGTATACACTGCACCATATTTGTAATCTTTTATCCCTCGCCCCTCTCCCACTCTTCCCCCGCAAGTCCCCAAAGTCCATTGTGTCTGAATGTCCATCTTTCTGATGGAAGTCACAGACTCCCCCTTGACCTCCTTCACATGCCTCAGGTGCTGTCAAATTGCCTCCTCTATCCTTCCCCTAAACACACATCTGTCCAGCCAGTGGTTCCCAAGCTGTAAAACTGCAGTTACATAAATTGTAAGGGTGTCAGGATCCTGTCACCATGCAGATTCTGGTTCAGCAAGTCTGGGGCAGGATACTCAGACTTCTCCAGCCCTTCCAGACAGCCCCAGACACCTGGGATTCTGCATTTCTAAGAAGCCCCCAAGTGATGGCCATGTTGCTGGGCCATACTTAGCTTAGCAAGACTGTAGATGAGTGGATCGCAACCCTGACTGCACATTAGAGTCACCTGGGAAGCTTTTAAAAATCACTATTTTTAAAAGGAGTATTTGGGCTGAGTGCAGTGGCTCACGCTTATAATCCCAGCACTTTGGGAGGCTGAGGCAGGAGGATCACCTGAGCTCAGGAGTTTGAGACCAGCCTGGGAAAAATGGCAAAACCTTGTCTCTACAAAAAAACACAAAAATTAGCCGGGCATGGTAGCGTGCACCTGTAGTCCCAGCTATTTGGGGCGGGGGGTGGGGGTGGGGTGGGGTGCTGAAGTAGGAGGATCACTTGAGTCTAGAAGGTGGGGGCTGCGTGAGCCAAGATCATGCCACTGCACTCCAGCCTGGAGGACAGAGCAAGACCCTGTCTTGGGGGGAAAAAAGAGTATTTAGAAAGCTCCCTGAGTGATTCTAGTGTGTAGCCGCAGTGGAGACCCACTGGTCTGGAGTATGCTGTCTCTTGGAGAGGCTGGGCAAGCCTTTGCACCTGCATCTGCACCCCTTATTTTGTCCTGAGGATTCCATGACCCTCCCTCCCCAGAGAGGGACACTAACTCCAGAGACTTTTCCTAACTTTCCCAAAGGTACAAAGCCGGTAACTGGTGGCACCAGGAATCAAACCCAGGTCACTCCTGTGACACCCACAGTTTTCTCATCTGTATAGTAAGGGGATGAGCAAAAGGAGGTTAGGCACGAGGACCTATGTTCTTCAGCTGCAAAGATGATCTTATGGCTCATTTCTGCACACCCTTGGGGAGAGTTCTGGATCCTCAGCCACCTGCCCTGCCTGGTTATTTCTGTAGAGCATCGCCATCTGTGATGTACTCTAGGCCCAACAATCACAGCAACAATCTCCTCTATTTTACAGATGAGGAAACCAAGACACAGAGAGAGAACATGACTTGCCTAAGGTCACACAGTGAGTATTTAGTGGGGCTCAGACTCCAACTCTGGAACAAAAGGAAAGGGTGACTTTGGGGTGGTCCTGGACTGGAGATTTAACTGGCCTGCAGGTCTGTGTGTTCCCTGGAGAGAGAGGGACCCTCAGGAAGGCAGGAGGGCTGTGCACCCTTCTTGGGCTCTGCTTCTGCCCCCAACCCTACCCTTCATGGCCAAAGCTAGGCCTGAGGACCTGTGATGCACTCTAGGCACATCCAGAGCTTCCAGGAAAGACCATTCAGTGGCTGGTTTGGTAAAGATCATCTCTCGGCCAGGCGCGGTGGCTCACGCCTGTAATCCCAGCACTTTGGGAGGCCGAGGCGGGCGGATCACGAGGTCAGGAGATCGAGACCATCCCGGCTAACACAGTGAAACCCCGTTTCTACTAAAAATACAAAAAATTAACTGGGTGTGGTGGCGGGCGCCTGTAGTCCCAGCTACTCGGGAGGCTGAGGCAGGAGAATGGCACGAACCCGGGAGGTGGAGCTTGCAGTGAGCTGAGATTGCGCCGCTGCACTCCAGCCTGGGCGAAAAGAGCGAGACTCCATCTCAAAAAAAAAAAAAAAAAGATCATCTCATCCCGGGGCAAGGCTCAGGAAGTTCCAGGGACTGCTGGTCTTTGTCCTGCCTCCCAATCACCCCAGTGAAGAACCCTCCCCTTGGCCCTTGGAAGCCACACCTGGAGGCTCATCCCACACACACCCCAACCTAGCTGCCCAGAAAGAGACCTTTGCCCTGGGAAGGAGAGAACAGTAGAGGAGCTTTCCCCAGGGAAGAAAGGCCAACTGGGGTCCCCTTGGTTAGGAGCCTGGGGCCAGAGGCATCAGTGGTCCTCATGGGACCCTTAGTCCTCCATCTCCCACTCCCCAACACACACCCACACATACTTCAGCACAGGGTCAGAGCTGAGGGAGGTGTCTGAGGCTGTCTGGAAGGGCTGGAGAAGTCTGGGTATCCTGATCCTAGAAAGGGACCGTCCCTGCATCAGAGTGACCACAACCCTGGTACTTAAAAAATAGCAATTATATGGCTGGGTGTGGTGGCTCATGCCTGTAATCCTAGCACTTTGGGAGGCCGAGGCAGGTGGATCATGAGGTCAGGAGATCGAGACCATCCTGGCCAACATGGTGAAACCCTGTCTCTACTAAAAATACAAAAAATTAGCCGGGCGTGGTGGCGGGCACCTGTAGTCCCAGCTACTCGGGAGGCTGAGGCAGGAGAATGGCGTGAACCCGGGAGGCAGAACTTGCAGTGAGCCAAGATCATGCCACTGCACTACAGCCTGAGCGACAGAGCGAGACTCCGTCTCAACAACAACAACAAAAAATAGCAATTATACACTAGCCCTGCTGTCTACACTTGCCTGGCACGTTACAGTCTCACTGAATTCCGTCTCATTGGATTCTCACAACCATCCCATAAAGCAAATACTAAGTCAATCCTATTTTACAGAGAAGGAGAGCAAGGGCCAGAGGATTGAGTAATTTCACCCAGGCAGCCGCTGAGTGGCTGGGATTCAAACTCATGGCCATGACTCCATGCCTGAGGTTTGACACTGGAGTCAGCCACACCTGCCTCTAACCAGGAGATCCTTGAGGGGATCCCTCAAGGATCCTGATATGTTTCCATATCAACCCCCTGTGGCACATGGTATTTTCTAAAGACAGCCATCACAGTATCTTCCATCCCACATGCTCTTCCTACTATGTGACGGTGACACCCCTCTGTGACTACAACAGAAGTGACATTATGTGACTCCCAAGGCAAGGGCCTGAAACAGATGATAACACTTCCACTTGCCTCTCTTGAAATGCTCACTCATGGAACCCTATGCCATGCCACTAGGAAGCCCAGGCTACAAGGAATGGTCTCAGGTAGGTGTTCCAGCTGACAATTCCAGCTGAGGTTCCAGATGACAGCCAGCGTCCAGTGATAGCCATATGTTCAAGAAAGCCTTCTAGACAATTTCAGCCACCACCATGATCTGACTGCAACTGTATGGGAAACACTGTGCAACACCTGCCCTCGATGAGCCCTGAGGACCCCGGAAGTGTGAGGGATAAGTTTTGGGGTGATCTGCGATGCAACATAAATAACTGGAACACCCTCCCTCCGCCAGTCCTCACACACCCCTGGCCCAGCCAGATCCCTGAACAGCTGGCGCTCCTTCAATGTGTCTTTCATTCACGAGCACACTGACATGCCTGGGCAAACCTGGGTATTCTGATCCGTTTGTCCAAACAGCCTGGACTGTGAAAATAAACACCCAGATGGCAGGTGTTGACACACATACCCTGACATGGGTCTATTTCGGGGCCTTCAGGCCTCCCACTGTGCACTGAGAGGTCTCCACCTGGGCAGGGAAAGACTTCGTTTAACATTTTGCAGTCTTGTGTTGGGTGTGGAATGAGGATAAAGCAAGTAGAATCAACCTGTGAAGGATCCTTGGCCTTAATCAACTTCTTCAGGGATCTCCTGATCCCTGGCCTTTTTTTTAAAGATAGCTTTATGGGGATATAATCCATACACCATGACATTTGTCCTTTTAAAGTGTGTAAGTCAATGGTTTTAAGAATATCTACAGTTGTGCAATCATCACTATAATCTAACTTTTTTTTTTTTTTTTATACAGGGTCTTGTTCTGTCACCCTGGCCGGAGTGCAGTGGTGTGATCATGGCTCACCACAGCCTCAACCTCCTAAGCAATCCTCCCACCTCAGCCTCCTAACTGGGACTACAGGCAGGTACCACACCCGGCTAATTTTTTTTTTTTTTTTGGTAGAGATGGTGGGGTCTCACTATGTTGCTCAGGCTGGTCTTGAACTCCTTGCCTCAAGTAATCTGTCTGCCTCGGCCTCCCAAAGTGCTGGGATTACAGGCAGGACCGCACTCTGCCTAGAATCTAACTTTAGAACATTTTTTATCATCTCCCAAAGAAACCCTTTGCCAATAGCAATCACTCCCCATTCTCCACTCCCCGGCCGAGGCAACCACAAATCTGCTTTGTCTGTTTGTGGATTTGTCCATTCTGGACATTTCATCTAAATGGAGCCATATAATATTTGTCTGAGACTGGCTTCTTTCACTGGGCATAATATTTTCCAAGTTTGTCCATATTGTAGCATGTATCAGTACTTCACACCTTTCTTTTTTCTTTTTCTTTTTCTTTTTTTTTTTTTTTGGAGGGGGGATGGAATCTCCCTCTGTCACCCAGGCTGGAGTACAGTGCATCTTGGCTGCAACTTCCGCTTCTTGGGCTCAAGCGATTCTCCTTCCTGCCTTCCGAATTGCTGGGATTACAGGTTCTTGCCACTACGCCTGGCTAATTGTTATATTTTTACTAGAGACCGAGTTTTGCCATGTTGGCCAATCTGGTCTTGAATTCCCGACCTGAAGTAATCGCCCGCCTTGGCCTCCCAGAGTGCTGGGATTACAGGTGTGAGCCACCACAACTGGACAGTAATTCGTACCTTTCTATGGCTGTATAATATTCTATGTTGTGTGGATATACCACATTTTGTTTTTCCATTCATCAGTGGATGGACATTTGGGTGGTTTCCACTTTTTGGCTACTATGAATAATGCTGCTACGTACATTTGTGTATAAGTTTTGTGTGGCCATATGTTTTCATTTCTCCCGGGTAGATATCTAGGAGTGGAATTGCTGTGACCCCTGGCCTTTGTACTCTGCCTCCTTGGCTAGGGATCTAGTATCTTCCTTGACAGGCCCAACTATCTCATCCTTCAGGTCTCTTAAAGGAAGCCTCGCTAACTCCCATGGCTGAGTTGGGTCTTCTGTGCCACCCTACCTCCAATCTTTGCACATTTCATATGGTGATATGATGGCCTGGGTCCTGATCTTGGCCCCCACAGGTGAGCAACTTGAGAGAGACTATCTGCTTTGGTTCACCACTGTCCATCCTAGTGCCTGGCTCTCCTGCTGCTGGAAAGACAAGAGACAGATTCTGAGGCCAGAGCAGTCAGGAAAGTCTTCCTGGAGGAAGCGGGGCTGGAGTTGTGTTGATAGGTTGGTTTGCCCTAGAGCGGGGCAGAGGGCTTTGATTGGCTTCGGTGGAAGAAAGGTGAGGAGAGCTTGGAGAAAGGAAAGATGGATGGGTGACAGGCAGGCAGAGAACAAAGCTCAGAGCCCCGGGGGCTGTTTAGTCTCGGCCCCTCTAAGGCTGCAAAGTGCCAGTGACTCAGACGTGGAGGGAGGCTCACAGGCTGCAGCGCGCGAGGCTCCCACATTAACCCTCACCTGCCTGGAATCGAAAAGCCACAATGGAAGCACTCGGTATTAACCCTCAGCTGCCCAGTCCTTGAGCCCCAGGGCCAAGGGCTGTGGACATGGCCTTGAGATCCCCGGGAAAGCCCCGCCCCCCCAGAATCTGGTTACGTGAGGCTCACCCTTCTGATGCCCGGTGGTGAACTTGCCCAGAGAGCACCTAAATACCACGGAGTGGCCAACGGCTTGAGCGCCCAGCGACAGACAAGTGTCCTAAGAATTGGTGCCTCTTCTAGGGAAAAGGAGGCCTGGGCTCCAAGGCCTTAAAGACTCGCCTAATTTTCCGCACGGATGAGTAGCCCCAGGCCCAGTTCGGATCCGTCTTTATCTTATCGTCTGTGTCAGAGAAATATGTCATATTTCCAATCTCTGGCGGCAAGAAAATGCCGAGCTCTTTTGCTATTGAAAAAAAAAAAGGGAAGAAAACACTGCGGCCCTAATCCTGCCCAATACAACTCAGAACCCAGCCTTGGGTGTTGCCCCGAGGGCGCAGCGCCGCTCCCATCGGCGCTGGGGGTCCAAGCGGCCCTGGGGCCCCGCAGGCCCGGGCTGAGGCCACCCCTCTGTTCCCGCGTCGGTGGCCCTGAGCGCACAGCGCTCGGAACTCGGAGGTGCCAGAGGCTCGGGCAAAGCAGGCCTGGGGAGGGCGCGAAGCCGCGTTGTTCCGATCCTCAGCCACCTGAGTCCCAGCCTGGAACCTTCGGACCCTCGCGTTCGGCCCGAACGTTCTGGCCCCCTCGGTGCCAGGCGCCCCGAGTGCCGGGGCGCGCCGGGCGCGGGCTGGGAGCGGCGGACTGCGGGCGGGACAGCGCCCCCGCTCCTCCCGTGGGAGAGCGCGCGCCCCTCCAGGAAGCTCCCGCCTCGCCTCCCACTTCCCTCCCCACTCCCCTCCTCGGCCGGAGGGAGGAGCCCGAGCCGCCGCCGCCGCCGCCGCCGCCCGCCCGCCTGGCCCGGGAGGAGGACCGGACCCCGAGCGGCTGGGAGCGCACGCGAGCGGGCCGTGGCCGCGCGGGCAGCGCCCTGAGCCTGTCCCGCGCCCGCGGGCCCGGCCGAGCAGGAGCAGCTCCCAGGGATGCCCGGGCGGCTCGGAGCGCGGGCAGCGACAGCCGTGCGGTGAGGGCGGTGGCGCCCGCGGGACCTGCGGTGAGTGGGGCCCGGGCAGGCGGGGCAGCTTGGCGTGAGTGCCCAACTTCGGCCTTGGGGCTGGGCTCCTGGATCCAGCTGCGGGTCCGAAGAAAGCCGGGTTCCGCCTCGGGGGGCTGCGGCGCTCTAGCCCCCGCCGCCAGCGCGAACCCGGACTCCGGCGCTTCGGTGACTCAGCTCCGACCCGGCCACGCGGGGGCGCCCCGCCGGCGCCCGGACTGCGGGGAAGGGCGGGCGGGGTCCCTGGGGAGGGGGGCGCCCTCGGGGGTCCGAGCCCAGCTGCTTTGGGGACCCTTCCACCCGCCCCGAGGGGCTTGGAGGGCGTACGGGAGGTTGAGACCCGCCGCTGCCGCAGCTGCTGAAGGCGTGAGGTCGCCCTGACTCTCGGCGGGCGCTGGCTCCTCTCCGCGCCCCTCTGCCCTCCTCCCACCCCTCAACACCCACCCCCTGCCCCAGGCAACTGCCGGAGGACCGGCTCCCAGCCCCGGTACTGGGAGCGCAGAGGGGGAGTGGAGCTGGGCAGCTTCCCAGAAGTCGGAGTGTGTTTGCAAACTAGTTTTTGCGAAAAAGCTGTCTGGCACCTGTGTGTTTAAAGGGGGTGTGGGGGTGGGCATGGAGAGAGCGGGCGAACAAGGCCCTCTCTTATTCCCCGTTTCTCACAGCGATGCTCCTCTGAAAATAGAGGGGTCTTACACCCCTCTTGCCTGCTCTTCCCACCCCCTCCCCCAGCCTCGCTCCACATCCCCCCCAGTTCAAGAAGCTCTCCTATGGGGAAGGGGCTGCTTCAAAGGGGGTTGTGATTTGCCCAAGGTCACAGATGCTGCTGGCTCTGGTAGCTAATAGGGTGTTCATCTTGCATCTGAATCCCCTGCCCCATATGTACTGGGGGAAGGGACAAGGGGTCTGGAAGAATGATCTTCCAGACAAAACGCCCTTTTTTTTGTCTGCCTTAGTTTTTTGCTCCCTTAGAAGTGTGTGCTGTCATCAAAGGGTGGGTGGTTTTTTCTGCCCCTTGGGCATCCACAGCTTCCCGGACTGCAGGGAGCCCATGGTTTTCAGGAAACAGGCGGTGTGCGCAGATTGTAATCCCTGGCAGCTGCAGCCTGCCCTGATGGGGAGGCCTGGGAGACCTGGGTCTGAACCCCACCTATGACCAACAGGGAACTTGGCCCAGACTCTCCGCCCCTGTGGCCCTGTGGGTCACCATCTGTGAAATGGGCTGATGTTCCGGGGCCTGACTCCTGGAGAATGGACATAGCATGAAGGCGTGGTTTTATGGCATTCCCCCTGGCATAGGTCCAGGTGAGCTCCAGGACCGCCCCAGCCAGCTGGATTGGAAGGGGTCACCCAGGCAGGTTTCTCCATGGAAAGAACCAGGGACGAAGGATGTGGACGCTTGGGTTCGTCTCGCGGCCGTCACTTCCTGTCTGCGTGCCTTGTCACCCCTTGGACTTGGGGGATTTTCTGTCTGTAAAATGAGGCAAACTGTGACATGATCCAGCTTACAGTAGGGCGGCTGGGAGGCTGGAACTGGGGAACAGGGAGCAGACGTTCTGCAAGTAGGGAGCACTTCATGAGTGGCAAGTGTGGTGTCTCTGGTGGTGTTCCAACGGACACTCCCTCTGGAATGTCATGAGAATTAAAAACTGGGGCATAAGGGAAGAAGATGGCTGAGAATGTAGCCTCGGTTTCTATGTCTGTAAAACAGTAAGTACTGGACCCCATCTGGTCCTCCTCCCAGTCCTCAGTTTCTATATCTATACACCTTCATATTCTTTTCAGGTAATTGTGTATTTCTGCAAAGGTAGGATTAAATTAGATTGCAAGGACTCGGGTGCCAGCACTTATTGGTACGTGGTGAGTGCCTGGTTAACTGTCATTGTCATTATCCATGGGAATATTAAGAAGCCTGATGTGGGTGACTGCATCCAGGATCCTTTGTGGGGTTGTCTCAGGCCAGCTTGCTCCTCCCCCTCCCGTCAGGACTTCTGGGCTGTTCTAGGGGCAGGGGCCTGGGGTGAAAGAAGACCAGGAGAGGTGGTAGGTCTCATCCAGGTGTCCCCATTTCCCCACATCTGGCTGGCCTCACAGGGCTCTAAGGAGTGAACAGAAAACAAAAGAGCATTCTCTAGTAATTTTCTCCCTCCTGTCAGAGCAGGAGGCATCATTGCCAGGCACGGTCCCCGATCTAAGAAGCCCTCAGCTCAGGGTCAGGGTGCCCCCAGCCTGATGGAGGTCTCTGTCGCTCTCCTCTCCCCTGACCCTTATTCATAGATGGCACTGGGGCTACCGAATCAGGAGCAAAACACCTTGAGGACCCAGCTCCTTCCCCCTTGCAGAATATGGCCTCAGGGAGTGGAGGTGGGATCTCCCCCAACCCTGCCAGACACGGTGCTGTGCGCTCTGTGGGAGCTGGGATGCCAGGTCACCCTGTGATCTTGGCAGGCAGCATCTAGAAAAGTCCACAATCACATATCTCCCCACCTCCCTGTCCAGAAGGGAGGACATACGGGTCCCACAGTGCCTGAGGACAGAGCCCAGGTTAGAGGCGCCTCCTGGCTCCCATCCCAGTGTCTTCTGCCCTCATTGGGCCACTGGACCTCGGCTGTCGCTCCCATGGCAGAGTCAAGAAGACTGCTGTTCCATACCCTGGAATATTTCTTTCTTTCTTCCTTTTTTATTTTTTATTTATTTATTTTTTGAGACAGGATCTTGCTCTGTCACACAGGCCGGAGTGCACTGGTGTGATCTCAGCTCCCTGCAACCTCCACCTCCCAGGTTCAGGCGATTCTCGTGCCTTAGCCTCCCAAGTAACTGGGATCACAGGTGCACACCTAGCTAATTTTTGTATTTCTAGTAGAGACGGGGTTTTGCTATGTTGGTTAGGCTGGCCTTGAACTCCTGGCCTCAGGTGATCCACCCACCTCGGTCTCCCAAAGTGCTGGGATTATAGGCATGAGCCACTGTGCCCGACCATGGGACATTTCTTACTTATCTGGCCACACTTGCTCTGAGGTCTGCAATGAGACTGACTAGTGAGATTGTGTCACCATCCCTCCTCACTGCTGCATCTCCTGGTTGTATTTTTCTTGGGGCATTTGCCACTCTTCAAAACCATCTTCTTTACTCATTGGTGCACCAGCTTATCTGCCTCCCTCCCCAAAGGGTGTCAGATCCACAAAAAGGCAAGAGCAAACAGTGTCCGTCTTGTTTAGGGCCATGTCCCAGCACTTAGAACAGTGCCTGGTACATTGTAGGTGCTCAGTAAATCCTTGTGTGAGGAATGACTGCACCTGCCCCTCTTTGCAGCCTCCTGTTAAATGAGTCTGTGATGTTGAGTGATGGATCCTGGGAGAATTACGTGCTTGCCCTCTTGAGTCTCTGGAGGGATCTCTGGCTTACCATGCTGAGTGCTGGAAGGAGCATGGCCTTGCTGACAGCTAGATTTCAAACTTGTAGCCTACAGAACTGTGAGAGACTCTAAGCCATCCAGTGTGTGGTGCTCAACTAGCCCATGGCCAACCAGAGTTTGAAACCCAGTAGCTTAGCTCCCAGCATTCACTGCACTCTTACAATACACTTTTCTCAGGTTGGGCATGTCTCTGAAAGACTGATGGGAGAGCCGGGCGTGGTGGCTCACACCTGTAATCCCAGTACTGAGGGAGGCCAAGATAGGCAGACCACTTGAGCCCAGGAGTTCAAGACCAGCCTGGGCAACATGGCAAAAACCCGTCTTTACCAAAATAAAAAATAAACAAAATTAGCTGGGTGTTGTGGTGCGTGCCTATAGTCCCAAATACTTGGGAGACTGAGGTGGGAGGATTGCTTGAGCCCAGGAGGTCGAGGCTGCAGTGAGCCATGATTGTGCCACTGTACTCCAACCTGGGTGAAACAGTGAGACCGTGTCTCAAAAAAAAAAAAAAAAAGAAAAGAAAGAAAGAAAAAAGAAAAAGACTTGGGGTCCAACCAAAGGAGAGAGGGATTGCAGGAGTTGTCTGCTGGGAGTTGGGCATACTCCCTCCTGTGTTTTAGAGAGGGGACAGCCAGGGCACATCAGGCAGGCCAGATATCCTCAGCTCCTGATAAGACACAAAAGCCTGCAGGGATACAGTAGAGTTGTAGGGAGAATGGGCTTCTGAACCACACTAGGCATGTCCACACCACAGGGCCTTTGCACATGCTGGGGAACAGGTAGAGGAAACAGCACATGCAAAGGCCCTGTGGTGGGGACATGCCTAGCTTGGTTCAGGAGCCCATTCATTCATTCATTCAAAAATATTCACTGAGTACCTGCTGGGCACCAGCTATGGCTGGGATACAGCCATGAACGAGAGAGACCAATGCCTTGCTCTCCTGGGGCTCCTGGTCTATTAACATCCCAGCTCAAATGCGGCCTCCTTCACACTGCCCTATCACAATCACTTCACCCTGCTTTATTCTCTTTATGACATTTTCCACTCTCTGAGATTTCCTGCCCTTGTCATTTGCTCACCTCCCTGTCCCCCCAACTCCATCCCGAACTCCTATGCCCAGAGCCTGAGTGTGTCTTGATCATGGTTGCCCCTCCAGCACACAGCAAATTCCCTGGTCCAGAGGAACTGCTTAAGAAACATCTGTTGAACGACCAAATGGATGGCTGCATGGTGAGGGAAGCCCTCCTGGAAGGTGGAGACCCAAAGTCACAAGTGAAAGAGGGATTACATCTGTGCACAACCCTCTTCAGTTTACAAGCTTTTCACTGCTGCCTTAAGAACATCATGAAGAAAGTAGTGGGGACAGCTCTAGTTAGCAGCAGCTCCATTTCCTGTATGAAGAAACTGAGGCTAGAGAGGTTAGGACACATGGCCCAGGTTACATAGGGAATGGGTGACTTTCTCCAGCACACCTCAGTCCCTTGGGTGGGCAGGCAGTGGCAGCAGGTGATGTCCCACCCAGGGGACCTCACATCCTCTACCTCCCCAGCCCCCAGTCTTTCAGTCCTAGGCAAATCCACCTCCTCTAAGACATACAATTTTCCCCATTCCCTCCTCCATGGGAGTCCCCTGCCCTCTGAGCCTGGCCAGATCCACTCCCAAGGTCCCCTAAGTACTCAGAGTCTCCAGAGAGCCACAGCACTCCATGCCTATCCCCATGTGGAGCTTCCTGGGAGGCCGGAGGGGAAGGAGCTGAGGCCCAGGAGGGAGGAGTGGCAGGAGAGGACAGAACCCGGTCCCTAGACTCACAGGGAGTACAGTGGAGGCTGCCTCTCAGCCTGCTAGGTCAGCCCCTATAAATGACACAAACCTTCCAGTGCAGGCTGAGCTGAACCTGGGGCCTGGGAGGGTGGGGGTGGGGATGTCCCAAGGGAAGCCACCTCCCCTAAGAGCCAGAGCTTAGTGATTAAGCGGGCACTACAGAGAATGACCTCCCTCTGAATGTGGTCTGGTGGAAGCTGGGGGTCCCCAGGGGGGCCTCAGGGCCAACCCCTGCTGCAGCCTCCTCACCATGCTGTCTGCATCTATATTTATCCCCGTAATGGCCTGGCTGCCTGTTGGAGTGTGGTGTCTTTGGAGCGCAGCAGCCAGTGCCGTAGCCTCGGTGCAGAAGTGATTTGTGTCAAGGTGCCGCCCCCACCTGGTCAGGAGTGCCAGCCTGCTCCTCAGGGGCTGCCTGTCGCCTGGCAGGAGCTGGTGCAGCAATGGGCATGCGGCAAGGGCCCCAGAGAATAAGGCTTGTGGCTGGACCCTGCCCACCAGAACCAGGATGCAGGATGTTGGGGCAGCCAGGCTGTGGCCAGGGTTCCTGTGTGGCTGGAAAGTGGGGCCAGATAAACTCTAAAGTCTTTTAGCTCTGAGACTCAAAGAACTCATGACTCTGAAATCCCAGAATTCCCAAATTCTGTAATTCTGTGAACCTCTAGTCCCGGGCCTCTACAATTCCAAGATGTTATGGTTCCTCTTCCTCTCACCTTTTCACTCTTCCTCATTTTTAACAAACTTGTGTCGAGCTTCCATTCTGTGCCTCTGGGTGTTGGGAGCAACGAAATGGAAACAGGGTTTTGTTCCATCTTTAAGCTCCAGTGAGGGCGACGCTTCTAAGCCAATGGTTACAGTATGCTGATATTGTAAGTGATTCCCTCTCAAGGACCAGGGAAATAGGAAGGGCTTTGTAGAGGAGTCCCTGGATTGTTGGTTTTGATGTTTTTTGTTTTACCACATTGAAGTGTAACATGAAATAGAGCAGACATTCTACATGGACCAGTCAATGACTGTTCACAAACCAACATATCTGGGTCACCAGAACCCAGATCAGAAACAGACACGACCAGCACCAAAGCCCCCGGTGTCCCCTTCTGGTCAGTAACACCCGTCCACGTGTCCTACCGCTCTCCTGACTTCCAGCAGCGTAGATTTGTTTTGTCCATGTTTAAGGGCACCTAAGTGAAATCATATAGGATGACATACTCCTTTCTGTCTGGCCCCCTTCACACAGCACGTGTGAGACCCATCCGTGTTATTGCTACCCGTGTTCTTCCTTCAGGTTGGCTGTATGTGGTCTGCTGTGTGTTCATTCACCAGTTATGTGTCCCTTCTTCCAATCATGGGGGTTTGGGTGGGGAGTTCCAGTTGGGATTATTTGGATTAGCACTGCCATGAACATTTCTGTGTGTATCTTTGGGTGAACATACGTGAGTGTTTTCGTTGGGCACTAATGTTTCTCCTAAGTGGTTGCACCAATTTCCACTCCCTCTGGCAACCTGTGGGTGTTCCAGTTGCTCTGCATTATTGCCAACACGTGGTATGGTCAGCTTTTTAAAATTTTGGCCGTCCTGGGGGTGGGGGTGGGTGCATAGTGCATTTTTTTTAAGACAGTTTCATTCTGTCGCCCTGGCTGGAGTGCAGTGGCGTGATCTCGGCTTGCTGCAACTTCCACACCCCACCTCCATTCAAGTGATTCTCCTGCCTTAGCCTGCTGAGTAGCTGGGATTACAGGCACCCGCCACCATGCCCGGCTAATTTTTGATTTTTTTTTTTTTTTTTTTTTGAGACGGAGTTTTGCTGTTGCCAGGCTGGAGTGCAGTGGTGTGATCTCGGCTCACTGCAACCTCTGCCTCCTGGATTCAAGCGATTCTCCTGCCTCAGCCTCCCGAATAGCTGGGACTACAGGCGTGCGCACCACGCCCAGCTAATTTTTGTATTTTTAGTAGAGATGGGGTTTCACCATGCTAGCCTGGATGGTCTTGATCTCTTGACCTTGTGATCCACCTGCCTCGGCCTCTCAAAGTGCTGGGATTGCAGGTGTGAGCCACCACGCCCTGCCTAGTTTTTGTGTTTTTAGTGGGGATGGGGTTTCACAATGTTGGCTGGGTCTCGAACTCCTGACCTCAAGTGATCCGCCCACCTCAGCCTCCGAAAGTGCTGGGATTACAGGCATGAGTCACCATGCCCGGCTGCATTTGGTTTTACTGAGCTGAGTTTGAAGAAAGAAATCACTAAGTGAAGAAGGGGGAAGGGCATTCCAGGCAGATGGAACAGCATATGCAGAATTAGGGAGGCACGAAAAATACTTGCTGAAACTGTGTGTGGCAAACAGCAGAGCTAGAGCCAAAGGTGTGAGGGAGAGGACTTTGAGAGCCTCATCAGGGAACCTGGATGTTGTCCTGAGAACAGCCGGAAGCCATGGAGAGGTTTTTCTCATTTTGAGCCAGTATCTGCAGTGCGTCAAGCATTTTGTAATTTCCATGTGTTGGATGAGAAAACTAAACTGAGACACAGAAAGACCAATGACTTGTCCAGAGTCACATTAGTGGAGGCCCAATAGGTAGAGTGGTTTTGGGCTGGGAGCCAGAGGACCAGAACCATGTGGGTAAGTGATTCAACTTCCTAGCCTTGGTTTACTCACCTGGAGAATGGGAGTGCTGATGATAACACCTCATTTGGGGATGTTGTGAAGCTATAGAATTTCAAGGACCTGGGACAGGCATTATTATTCTCATTTTATTATGGTTATCTCTCCATCAGCATGGCCACACCCACCTTCATCCTTCTCTTGCAGCTGACAGGGTGGGGGTGGGCTCTCTGAGCTCCCACACTTAAGAAGGGCTAGCCCAGAGCTCCTGCCCTAACACCCTGTTTTCCTGCCCCATGACAGATCTCCTAGGAACTAAAGATTGCTATGATGGTTAATTTTATGTGTCAGCTTGGCAAGGCTTTGGTGACCAGTTGTTTGGTCAAATAAAGGGAGTTTTTAGATGCAATTAACATTAAATCAGTAGACTTTTGAGTCCAGCAGCTTCCCCTCCATTATGTGTGGCCCTCATTCAATTGATCAGAGGCCTTCAGGGCAAAGACTAAGGTTTCTCAAAGATGGAATTCAGCCCCAAGACTGCAACATAGAAACCCTGCCTGGGTTTCCAGCCTTCTGGCTTGCCCTACAGATTTTGGACTTTCCAGCCCCGACAATCGCATGAGCTAATTCTTTAAAATACATTTCTCTCTCTGCATAGCTAGATATCCTATTGGTTCTGTTTCTCCAGAAAACCTGGACTAATATGGTTGCCATTTATCTTCCTGGATCTTCTCATCTGGGAAATGGGATGAAGGAGGCAATTTAGACCTGGATGCATTCAAGATACGTTCCAACCCCCTAAAAGTTCAGTAAACTTAGCAGCCATCAGGGCCCGTAGGGAATGGGTGTCTTGTTAGCTGAGGGTTCTGGTTAACAGAGCATTCTCATCCAGACTAGAGGTTGCAAACTCAGAAGTCTACAGAGACCTGGCTGGAAGCTCGGTGTGTGAAGCCAGCAGGGCTTGTATGGAGACCAAGCGTGACACCTGCCTCATTATGCCAAATCCAACTACGCTAGAGCCATCCCTGGGGTGTGGTCAGCCATGGGGTGGCCACATTGCAACTTCTGATCTGTAGCCTCGTGCCTCAAAGTGTGGTTCCAGGGGGGCAGCCCCAGCATCACCTGTAGCTTGTTAGAAACACAGAATTTTAGGCCCCTCCCCAGACCTGCTGGATGACAATCTGTATTTGAACAAGATGCCCCACGTACTCAGCTAACCTGTGATTTGTGTGTACTTAGCCCACATCAGAACCACCAGCAGAGCATGTTAAAACACAGGCCTACGGGCGCCGCTCTAGGCCTTCTGCTAGAGCAGGTCTGGGTGGGCCCAGCGTGCTGCATTTCTTTTTCTTTTTTTTTTTTTTTTGAGACAGGGTCTCACTCTGTTGCCCAGCCTGGAGTGCAGTGGCATGATCACGGCTCACTGCAGCCTTGACTTCCCGGGCTTAGGTGATTCCCCCCATCTCAGCCTCCCAAGTACCTGGGACTACAGGCACATGCCACCATGCCCAGCTAATTTTTTTTTGCCATTTTTTGTAGAGACAGGGTCTCACTATGTTGCCCAGCTGGGGTCAAATTCCTGAGCTCGAGATCCACCCGCCTCAGCCTCCCAAAGTGCGGGGATAACAGGCGTGAGCCACCGCACCCGCTTGGTGCTGCATTTCTAGCAGGCTCCGGGGAGATGCGTAGGTGACCCGTCTGGAAACCACACGTGGTGACAGCTCTCAGCCACCACAGGAACCTCTGCTGTCAGAGATGAGACCCCACTGACAGGATATGCTGGGTGCAGAAGGACTTGGAGGCCCTGAGGGTCCCAGAAGCCACAGCACCCAGGAGTGGGCCCCACCTCGAAGACCTTGAGGGTTGTGTATCCAAGCCCATAATTCATTCCCTAGTCCTCCATCACTACCATGGTCTCTCTGGGCTTCCCTATGCTGTGTCCACCAGCCTGGAGGGAGAGCCTAGAGCCATGTTTCTCAATCAGTTTTTTGTTTTTATTTCTCTTTTTTTTTTTTTTGAGAGAGGGTCTCCCTGTGTTGCCCAGGCTGGAGTGCAGTGGCACGATCTCAGCTCATTGCAACCTCCACTTCCCAGGTTCAAGCAATTCTTTTGCCTCAGCCTCCGAAGTAGCTGGGATTACAGGCACCTACCACCATGCCTGGCTAATTTTTGTATTTTTAGTAGAGATAGGGTTTCACCTTGTTGGCCAGGCTAGTCTTGAGCTCCCGACTTCGGATGATCCGCCCGCCTCAGCCTCCCCAAGTGCTGGGATTACAGGTATGAGCCACCACGCCCGGCCCTCTCAATCAGTTTTAACCTCGCCCCCTTTATGTAAACTGTTAACTTTACACATCCCCCAAATTTTTTATCTACTTTCCCCTCTTCCCCAGACATTAAGAATTGCTGGGGATTCAGACCCCACAGAATGGGTTCCTAACTAATGCCTGGTACTGACTGTGACCAGGCAACCACGCCCCTTTCTTTGTTACTGCCACCAGCAAAACAGAGAATCTATTTTTTTCTTTCTTTTTTTGTTTTGAGAGACAGGATCTCACTCTGTCACCCAGATTTGAGTGCAGTGGCACAATCACAGCTCACTGCAGCCTTGACCTTGCAGGCTCAAGTAATTTTCCTGCCTCAGGCTCCCTAGTAGCTACAGGTGTGTACCACCACACCTGGCTAATTTTTTTATTTTTTATTTTTGTAGAGACAGGATCTCACTGTGTTGCCCCAGGCTGGCCTCAAACTCCTGGCCTCAAGCAGTTCTCCCTCCTCAGCCTCCCAAAGTGTTAGGATCGTAAGCGTGGGCTGTCACACCTGGCCTGTTTTTTCCTTTTCTACACATCAAGTTGCACGTGCTTTTCTGACAGCACACAGTGCCCTCGCTAGAATTTACGACAGGACATCCCACTGTGGTCCCAGCTCCTCCTCTCCACCAGCCTCTGGAATGGGGGCTGCCTCCCTGGCCACCTCAGGCCTGCCCTTCACCATCCAGCAGCTCTTCTCTCCTTCGGGGTTACCAGGCCTCCTCCTGGGCCATCTGCTTCCCTGTGCCTGCCTCTCTCACTGTCCCCTCCTCTCCGCCCATTTCTAAGTTGGAGGTCCCCCCACCCAGCCGGCCCAGCAGCTCCTACCCCACAGTGAGCTCCTTTACACTACAGCTGGTTCCCGGGTTCTACATCGCGGTGGGGCCAGGGCTACTTTCTCCTCACAGCCATTAAGAATCACTGATCATAGCAAAAGCTACCTATTGTTCCAAGTGCTTTACCTCACTGAATCCTCACAACACCTAGGAAAGCACTCTTTTTTGGTTGTTGTTTTTTGTTTTTGTTTTGAGATGGGGTCTTGCTCTCTTACCCAGGCTGGAGTGCAGTGGTGCGATCTAGGCTCATTGCAACCTCCTCCTCCCGGGTTCAAGCAATTCTCCTGCCTCAGCTTCCCGAGTAGCTGGGATTATGGGCACACACCACCACGCCCAGCTAATTTTTGTATTTTTAGTAGAGATGGGGTTCCACCATGTTGGCCAGGCTGGTCTCAAACTCCTGACCTCAGGTGATCCCACCTGCCTCGGCCTCCCAAAGTGCTGGGATCACAGGTGTGAGCCACCACGCCCGGCCGGAAGGCACTCTTGTTCCCATTTTACAGAGGGAGAAACTGAGACATAGGGAGTTGAGGGAACTTGCCAGAGGTCACACAGCAGTTAAATGGCAGAGCCAAAGTGGGAAGGATGGCAGCCTTGGCTCTGGGCCTAGTCACCATCCTTCCCTGGCTTAAAAAAACCACTGCCTCTTGTTGGGCCTCAGTTTCCACCCCTGTGAAGTAGGACACAGTCCCTCTCCTGCTGGCCTCTCAGACCCTAGGGTTTGAGAAGCTGCCTGTGATTCTCTCAAGTGATGTGTGCAGGGGGAGGTGGCTATGATTGCTCTGGGGCTGCTGCTGATGGAGCCTGCCTGGCGAGCCCCCACCTTCCTCATTGATTAGGTGCTCACTTATGCAGATACGGCCATAGGTGCTGGGGAAACAGTGGTGATGTCCTCCTGAGGGACGGGGCAGACAGACACAGGCACATAGACGGATATGTAAAACGATTGTACATTGCAGTGATCTGTGAAGGAAGCAGCATGGAGCGGAGACAGATTACATCAGCCTGGGTGATCAGGGAAGGCCTCTGAGGATGTGATATTAAGCTGACAAGTAAGACCTTTCCTGTGAAGAAAGGCATTCCTAGAAAAAGGAACAGCAAGTGCTAAGGCCCTGAGGCAGGAGAGAGCCTGACAGCAAAGGGAGGCTAGTGCAGCTGGGCCAAAGGAAGCGAGCGAGGGGGAGGGTGGCAGGAAGTGGGGACAGGTCAGGCAGGGTCCTGTCATCCTGGGCACGATTTGGGGTTTGACCTGGATGAGGAGGTCACAGGAAGACTTTCAGGTAGAGCCATGGTGGCATCTGACTTCTGGGTTTAAAGACTCCCTCTGGCTCTCGTGTGGAAAAGAGAGTGCAGCTGAGCTTGCATCAGAGATTCCTGTTATGGGTCAGGGTGTGTCTGGGCACGAGATGATGGGAGCCTGGCTGGGCTGACATAGTGGAAGTGGGGAGAGGACGGATGCTGAATGCAGCTTGAAGGTGAAATCAGCAGCACTGGTGGCATATAGGAGGTGAAGATAAAAGGAGATTAAGGACGATGAATTCCTAGTTTTCTGGCTAAAACCGTGATGTTCTAGGCCTGTGGCTCAGCACCAATGTCCAAGCCTGTCCTTCTGCCTAAGGGCAAGATGCCTCCTCGCTGGGGTCAGTGGACCCTGTGAGGGCTGAATCCTATGTGTCCATTTTTTTGGGGTTTTTTTTTTCCTTTTAAGACAGGGTTTTGCTCTATCACCCAGGTTGGAGTGCAGTGGCACAATCACAGCTCACCGCAGCCCCAAACTCCTGGGCCCAAGCCATTCTTCCACCTCAGCCTCCCAAAGTGCTGAGATTATAGGTGTGAGCCACCACTGGCTCCTGTGTGTTTTATTAACTGCATAGCCCCAGGGTGCTCAGGGAGTATTTGTTGAATGAACCAATGAATCAGTGCCTGGGAATTCCCAAGCCCTGTTCTCTCTTTGCCTCAGTTGACCCATCTGTAAAAGGGACCACTAGTTTCATAAACCCCTCTCCAAGCTTCTTGCCTGGGGGGTCTGGTCACCCCAGAAGGGCTGTGCCCATCTGTGCCAGGAGTCAGGACCATGCTTGAAGCAGGCCCTGGCTCCCCATCCCATCCCCCAGCCTGAAACCTCAAATTACCTATGGGGTGGGGGCTGCCCCAGGGGTGTTTCCATCGTGCCCAGATGCGCATGGCAGGCCCAGCCCTCCCTTAATGACACCTTGCCTGCCTGCCCTCCTGCTGGGGTAGGAGGGGAGGGGGCCCCTGGCCCAGCCTAAGCTGTAGTTTCTTTTTCCATTGCGTCAGGCCTCAGGGTCCAGTACGCCTGGCTGCTGCTGGGCTGGCGCAGAGGGACCCACTCTTCCCCCCGCCTGCCCCAACTCCAGACATCATGTGCTCCCCGTTTCGGGGATCCAGAAGCTTCCAGCCAGAGGGTGAGTTGGAGATGGGAGGACCTGCCCCTGGCTCGGGGAGGAGTTCCCTTCCCACCCACCCATCGCTCACTCTAGCCAGGGCCTGAGCCGATCCAGGTGGAGTTGCAGTGAGCTGGGGGCTCCTGGCCCAGCCACCGCCCCCTGCCCCTGTGACCTGTCCCTCCTGCCCATGCCCTCAGTCAGGCTGGAGGGAGGGAAAGGCAGGAGGCTGGTATAGTAATCAAGTCAAGATAATGGGGCTTGGATGAGGCAGAGGGGTGGGGGTAGGGTAGTGATGGGGACAGAAGGAGGTGACCCCAGAGTGTTCATATGAGCATCTGTCATTGTATTTGTCAGTCTGGGTGCGTATGTGTATGTGTGTGTATGTGACCACACGTGTGTAAATGGACAAGGAAGCACGTGAATCTGGGCGTGTGTGCCTGACACCCTCAGAATGAGAAGAGAAGTGTCTGATTTGGCAGCAGGAGATGGTGGCCCAGGTGGCATCTAACATGTCACAGAGGGGGCCTGTGAAGTGAGGAGGGGGTAGGTGAGCTAGAATCCACCTCGCCAGCAATGGTGAGAGATGCAGGGGTGTGGACTGGGTGACCCAGAGGAACTGGTGAACTCGGATACTCTGGGGCCCATCCTGGGTGTGTGTTCAAATGGGGGAATGCCCTTGGCTTCCCCAGCCCTGATCACAACCTGCCCGCTTAGCCTCAGGCTCCCCTGGCCTGGCTGATGTCCTGGGTGTCCCTGCCTAGGTCCCACAATGTTCAGCAATCTCCCCACCCTGGCAAAAGGCCAAGCATTGGCCTGGGAGACCTGATTCACACCCTGTCTCTGCCTTTTCCTGGCCCTGTAACCTCAAGCAAGTGACTTTTACTCTCTGGGCCTCAGTTTCCTCATCTCTAAAATGGGGGCAATTGTCCTGCAGGCATGGGAAGGCGCTCTCAGCCACACAGCAAGGTTTTGGACATCCCTGTCTGCCCCCTTCCCCACCCCACCCCAACTTGGCACAGCTGCCCAGCTGCACACAGTAAGAGTGAACGCAGTTCACCAGCTCCTCCAGTGGAAACTGATTTTTACACGACAAGAATAAATCCTGCAGGCAAATTGTAGTGCTGTCCTGACGCTCTGAGCTCGTGTGATTATAACAAGGTTCTAGGAACAAAGGCTGGGAGGGAGGGGGCTGAGGACCAGCTTCATTGTTGTCCAGATTTTTCCCCTGCCAGGCATGTCCGGGGAGTACTGGATCTGGAGGGGAAGCTGGGAGGTCTCCGCTGCCAGCCCCACTCTCACCCTGGCCTCCTGCAGACCGGGGCTTGCAGGGGACTGCATCTGCCCAGCAAAAGGCTGGCACTCCAGAGTGCGCCGTGGCCTGGGTGAAAGAGAGGAGGAGTGGACCCAGCATAGTGATGGTGGCTTGATCCTTCCTGCCTGGAGGACAGCAGCTGCCTCTTCACTGGTCTCTCTGCTACCTCTCCTTAGCTTGATAACCCCTTCCACAAGGGACCGACTAAGCTTTTAAAAACGCAAATCAGATAATGTCAGTTCTCTGCTTCTAAGACTTTCCATTGCTCTCAGAATGAAACTCAGACACCCTATCAGAGCCCACAGCTCCTGCAGGTCCTGGCCACTCTCCCTGCTCCCTCATTGTATTCCTGCCAGACTGGACTGTGAGCCCTGCAAGGGCTAAGACAGAGCAATCTTTTTTTTTTTTTTTTGAGACAGTGTCTTGCTCTGTTGCCCAGGCTGGAGTGCAGTGGCGTGATCTCAGCTCACAGCAACCTCCACCTCCTGGGTTCAAGCAATTCTCCTGCCTCAGTCTCCCGAGTAGCTGGGACTACAGGTGCACACCACCATGCTAGCTAATTTTTGTACTTTTAGTAGAGATGGGGTTTCACCATGTTGGCCAGGCTGGTCTTGAACTCCTGACCTCAAGTGATCCACCTGCCTGGGCCTCCCAAAGTGCTGGGATTACAGGCATGAGCCCACCATGCTCAGCCGAGAGCAGTCTTCTTACTGTAGCATTCCCAGCACTGGGACAGTTCTTGGGACCTAATAGATGCTCAGTACACCCTCTAGAGTGAATGAAAGCCTCAGTTTCCTCCTCTGGAAAATTATATTACTATACTTGCCTCGTAAGACTGAGTGAAGATTAGTGACATTGTTCAGGTGACATGCTCAATTAGTGCTCACAAGCACAGTGACTTGGATTTGTGTTCCCAGAGGGGGCCCACCCACCACCCCCACTTACCTCCCTCCACTGGAGAAGTGCAGGGTCAGTAAACCACTTAGCCTCAGGAGGACAAAGTATTAGGGAGTTGGAACCTGGCCATTGTTGGGTAGGTGTTTAGGGGCTAGGTTCAACCACTGGGATGACAGGGCCAGTGTTAAATGCACACATGCCAGTGGAAATGAGAACTGACCACAGGAGGCTCAAAGGGCTGTGTCCTGATGTCTCATGGGCAGATGGGAAACTGAGGCAGAGAAAGCCAGAGGACTTGTCTGCTGGGCCTGTGATGGGTGTGACCTAGGTCCCCCTCCACCCCTTGAGATGGGTTGCTCCAGTCTCACTAACACCTTGCACTCAAAGGAAAACAGAACTCCTTCGACTGATCACATGTCAGTAATTAACCTTGACTGGAGGAGGATACTTGAGGCCCAGGGCACAGAATTTTGGGAAATTGTATATGAGTGAAAGGGTAAATTGTGTGTTGAAGATAAGGACCAATGCTGGCAGGATCTGAGGCATATGGAGGGTTTGTCCATTCATTCATTTATACACTCATCCTTTTTTCATTCAGCAAGTATATACTGGATGCTTCCTGTGCACCAGTCATTGTGTATGAGCTAGAGATACAGGGTGAAGGTGATAGACAATGAACAAGGGTGAATTTTTAATGTTACTGTTACAGGAAAGGGGTCCCGATCCAGACCCCAAGAGAGGGTTCTTGGATCTTGTGCAAGAAGAAATTCAGGACGAGTCCATAAAGTGAGAGCAAGTTTATTAAGAAAGTAAAGGAATAGCCAGGCGCGGTGGCTCATGCCTGTAATCCCAGCACATTTGGGAGACCCAGGTGGGTGGATCACCTGAGGTCGGGAGTTTGAGACCAGCCTGGTCAATGTGGTGAAACCTAGTCTCTACTAAAAATACAAAAATTACCCTTGCGTGGTCGTGGGTGCCTGTAGTCCCAGCTACTCGGGAGGCTGAGGCAGAAGAATTGCTTGAACCCAGGAGGCGGAGGTTGCAGTAAGCTGACATCATGCCACTGCACTTCAGCCTGGGTGACAGAGCCAGACTCCGCCTCAAAAAAAAAAAAAAAAAAGAAAGTAAAGGAATAAAAGAATGGCTACTCCATAGACAGAGTGGCCCCAAGAGCTGCTGGTTGCCCATGTTTATGGTTATTTCTTGATGATATACTAAACAAGTGGCAGATTATTCATGCCTCCCCTTTTTAGACCATGTAGGGTCACTTCCTGATGTTGCCATGGCATTTGTAAACTGTCGTGGCGCTGGTGGAAGTGTAGCAGTGAGGACGACCAGAGGTCACTCTCATGGCCGTCTTGGTTTTGGTGCTGGCTTCTTTACTGCAGCCTGTTTTATCAGCAAGGTCTTTATGCCCTGTATCTTGTGCTGACCTCCTATCTCATCCTGTGACCCAGAATGCCTAACCATCTAGGAATGCAGCCCAGTAGGTTTCAGCCTTATTTTACCCAGTTCCTATTCAAGATGGAGTTACTCTAGTTTAAACGCCTCTGACGTTACCAGAAGTGAGCTTCCTAGTGGCCAAAGTAGGAAGGAGAGAAGCCTGAGCAGTTGTCAGCTCCACTGTGGCCACAAGATGCCAACATGCTAGTTGCTCAGGAGAAGCCCAGGTTTTCCTGGCACAATTAGTATCTGAGACACCCATGTCCACTGTGATTTGTTGCTCATGTGACGGGGCGACACACAAGGAGCTGTGCATCCTTACAGGTGAAGACTGACCACAGCAGAGAAAAACTTCAAAGACAAATTTAACACAGCTACCAGAGACAGAGACTCTTTTTTCTTTTCTTTTTTTTTTTTTTTTTTTGAGATGGTATCATTCTGTCACCTAGGCTGAAGTGCAGAGACGTGCAATCATGGCTCACTGCAACCTTGAACTACTGGCCTCAAGCAATCCTCCTGCCTCAGCCTCCCGAGTAGCTGGGACCACAGGCACGCACCACCATGTCTGGCTGATTTTTTAATATTTTTTGCAGAGACAGGATCCTCCTTGTTGCCAGGCTGGTCTTGAACTCCGGGCTTCCAGGCACTTGACCTCCCCAGGTGCTGAGATTATAGGCGTGAGCCACTGCGCTCAGCTGAGACTCCCTTTTCATGCATTTCCTTGCATTCTTCTTTCTCCAAACCTTTGCCCATGTTATTTGACAACCCGCCTCAATTTGCCTTCCATCTCTCCACTCACCTCTTAAAGGCCAGGTGGTAATGCCTGCCTATGGTGGGGCAGCATAGCAGGTATCTGTCCACTCTCTGACCCTCACTCCTGTTCCCCTAGACTGCCAGGAACTCCTGCCACCGCCACCGGCTCCCATGGCCCACATACCCAGTGGGGGTGCCCCAGCAGCGGGGGCAGCCCCCATGGGCCCCCAGTATTGCGTGTGCAAGGTGGAGCTGTCAGTGAGTGGCCAGAACCTACTGGACCGGGATGTTACCTCCAAGTCTGACCCCTTCTGTGTCCTCTTTACAGAGAACAATGGCAGATGGATCGAGGTGAGGCTCTTCCGTGTGTCTGCAGTGGGTAAGGGGGTGGCTAGGCTGCTGGGGAGGGGGAGTCTCCCAGGACTGGGATCCAGGAACTCTAATAGAAGTAGTTGGAGTGTGGGTTGGTGGCAGGGGATTACTTGGTAAATTGTTACTCTTAAAATGAAATTTTATTTTAAATATATTTAAAATATTACTTTGTTTAAATTATTACAATTAAAATCTATAGATTTATATTTATATGATTTATAGTGATTATTTGATATCTTTTTTTTTTTTTTTGAGACAGAATCTCTCTGTCCCCCAGGCTGGAGTGCAGTTGTGAGATCTCAGCTCACTGCAACCTCTGCCTCCCAGGCTCAAGCAATTCTCCTGCCTCAGCCTCCCGAGTAGCTGGGGCTACAGGTGTGCACCACCACGCCCAGCTAATTTTTGTATTTTTAGTAGAGACATGGGTTTTCGCCATGTTGGCGAGGCTGGTCCTGAACTCCTGACCTCAAGCAATCCACCTGCCTCCACTTCCCAAAGTGCTGGGATTACAGGCATGAACCACCACGCCCCATCTTGTTATAAATTGTTATATATAGTTAACATTTTATAGTTTTATGAAATGTTTGCTTCCGCTTTTAAATAACCTTTCTAAATGAACACATGGTCAGTGAGAAACAGAGCAACAGTGAGCTCAGGCTTTGGGAGCTGGTCCAAGGCCCAGTGATGCTACTCCCTGCTGTGTGGCCTTAAGCAAGTGGCTGTCCCTTTCTGAACCTGTCTCCTCATCTGTGAAATTATTATATATTTTTTTTCTGCTGACTCCCTTGGAAGGCCCCAGATCTGGGGATATTAATGGTGCCCCAGGCAAGGACTTCTGAGCTGGAAGACTTTGGCTTGAAGGTTGGAAAGAGTTGCAGCTTGAGGAAGGATGTTGAGAAACCTAAGCTGTTCAGACCTTCAGGTTTTAAAACTTGCTTTGCTTTTGCAAAAGGAAACTATTGGAGTAAATGTAGAGAATCCAGATAAACCTAAAGGAGAAAATCAAAATTGTTAGGAACCCACCTGTCATAGAGAACCACTGTTAACAGTTTGGTATCCAGCCTTCCAGATGGCTTTATATGCATGTATATTTCCCAAAATGTGTGTATTTTTTAATGGATATTTAACTAGGCCACGGTGGGAGTTCACCTGAACATACTGTGGTTTACAAAGAGTTCCCATGGATGTTGGCTCCTTCTTGTGATGCCAAGAAAACGGTGTGGGATTGTTGACCCACTTTACAGAGGGGGAAACAGGGGCCCCAGAGTGGGTAGGGAATTTTGTGTCACCCAGCGTGTTGATGGTACAACTATAAGTGGGAGGTGGGACATGAGGCCAGCTGAGGACTCCTGGGGGAGCCACAGGCCTGTGAGAGGCATGTCTGGGGGCACAGTTCCCTTCTACCAGGTCTCTAGAACCCCTGAGTGCCCCCAGGGAGTGGTATCCCCCTGACTCATGGCACAACCCCCCACCCTCCCTGACAACCTCTGCCCCCACCCAGGCCAGCCACCCTGGCTAAAAATAGCCCAGGGCCAAGACCTCCTCCGTCCCTGCTGCTCCAGCCCTTGGAAAGGGACTGGGTGGGAGGAAAAGTCAACACAGCCTGGGCCCCAAAATAGACTGTCACCCAGACTCCGCGGTTTGGGGCCTCAGCATCCAGAGGCCAGGAGGCGGGTTTCCTGTCCCAGTGCCACCACTGACCCACAGTACAAGGCCCTGTCCTCAGCCAGGCTTTGGTATCCACAGTAGGTGGGGTGTTGGGCTGCATGCACAGTGTCAGGATTCTATACAAGATACAAACATCTCCCTGCGCTCCCGTGGGGAGTCCCTGACCCCACCTCCCCCGAAGGATCCTCCCTTCTTTCTGTTTCCTCTCTCAGTTTCCATGTAAAACGTGGTTTGAAAAAGGGTTTTCCCAAAATAAAAAGTGAAAACCACAAGTAGTCAAATCCTTTCCCTTTACAGAGGTGGAAACGGAGGCCCAGATGGGGAAAGGGCCTTGTCCTCCATCTCTTACCCCAGGCAGGGGCAGGGCCTGAGCTCTTACCCTGGCACCTGGGTAGGGAGCCAGGGCCAAAGAATTAAGAGTGTGGGTAGTAGAGTCAGACCTCGGTTTCGAATCTCGGCCCTGCTCCACAAGCTGTCCAGCCCTGGGGAAGTCACTTAACCTCTCTGTGCTTCAGTGTCCTTGTCTGTGAGCTGGGGATAGTGAGTCACTGACGATGATCACAAGAGCCTGGCACAGAGTAGGCATTGTACAAGTTAGCAGAATGATTTCCAGCAGCCTGTGAGGTCTTGGACCAGCTGCCTTGACTCTGACTTCCATTTTCCTGCCCCTCTGCTAGTACGACAGGACAGAAACCGCGATCAACAACCTCAACCCCGCCTTCTCCAAGAAGTTCGTGCTTGACTACCACTTCGAGGAGGTACAGAAGCTCAAGTTCGCACTCTTTGACCAGGACAAGTCCAGTATGCGGCTGGATGAGCATGACTTCCTGGGCCAGTTCTCCTGCAGCCTGGGCACGGTGAGCTGGGCACTCCTGGGTGGGAGCCTGGGCCCAAAGACCGGGCAACCCCTCAGAAAGTCTCTTCTCGTGCTGTCTTTCCCTAGCCCCATCTTCCTGGGTGGGTCCCAAAGTGCAGATGCAGAGTGGGGAACAGTCTTGGCGGGTTCAAGGCCGGGCTGAAGAGCTCCCATCTGGAGAGGCAGCCGAACAGAATGCCTCTCAGGATCTGGGGCCCCAGGTGGCCAGGGATTCCGATGGTTAGATGTAATCAGGTGTGGTCTTGACCTCTGGGGGTAGGAGCATCTGACCAGCAACCAAGACGCCCACAGTAGTCCCGCTTTGTGGCAGACTCACTGTGTGACCTTGAGAAACTTCCTTTCCCTCTCTGGGCCACACTTCCCCATCCATCTCAGTCCTTGGTAAGCTCCTGGAGGCCGGGAGCAAGCGGGGCTAGGCGCCCCTCACACAAGTCTCAATCATTCCTTATGGCTGTATGCCCTTGGATAAGCTCCCATCCCCCTCTGGGCCTCAGTTTCCCCACATTTTCCTTGGGGATTATGATGACTGCTCTGCCCAACCTACACGGTTGATGAGGGAATGAAATGGAAAATGCTTTGAGGGGTCCTAGTGGAGACTGAAATGCCCGGGGCCTTCCAGGAGATGGTGACCATGCAGAAAGCAAGGGACTGCCATGGTTGTGATGTCTACTTTTTGCATAAGAAGCAGGGTACAGTAGTCAGGGTCCCTACCCTGTGGTATAACTGAGAAGAGAGCTTAAGGGCTTGTGGACAGGGCAGGGAACTGACAAGGGATGGGGAAACCAGTCCAGGGCTTAGCCCCAGAGGAAAGCTGACCACCTTCACCTGGCAGGAAGGCAGGGTGAGGAAGTGGCATTGCCAGGGCCTGGTGAGACCTGTGGCCCATAGAGGGAGGGCTCTGGACTGCAACTGAGGCAGAAGACAGAGTAATGAAGAAGCTCCCATCAAACGGGGGCCCCCACCTCTCACGCCACCTGCTCTCCCGTTTCCTGCCCATCCCCCCAACTGGCTGAACTTCTGAAAGCCAGAGGGCAAAAGAGCCAGGTGGCACAGTCCCCAGGGCACAGAGCAGGTGTGTGGATCTGGGGAGAAGAACTAGCCCCGCAGGAGCAGGACTAGATCATACTGATGTGTGCTCCCTGCTGCACAGGACGACGTTCGCACTGCACCCAGGAAGCACGAACCATGCTGGCCCCTGAGTGCAGTGGGCAGACACAGGTGGGAGGGTGACTTTGCAATGTGGCCCACTTTTCCTCTCTATGTTGTTTTGATTATTGCACCCTGTGTGAGTGTATTACCTATTCAAACCAATAAAAATACATAGAAAGAATTGGCCAGGCTCTATAGCTCATGCCTGTAATCCCAGCACTTTGGGAGGCCAAGGCGGGAAGATCACTTGAGCCTGGAGTTCGAGACCAGCCTGGGCAACATAATGAGCCCTTGTCTCTACCAAAAAAAAAAAAAAAAAAAAAAAAAGCCAGGCGTGGTGGTGCATGCCTGTAGTCCCAACTACCCAGGAGGCTAAGGTGGGAGGATCGCTTGAGCCTAGGAGGTTAAGGCTGCAGTGAGCCGTGATCGAGACCTGTCTCAAAAGGAAAATACATAGAATCTGAGCTTGACTCTGTCCATCAGAGATCATATCCTGAGGCAGGTGGGGTCTGTGGAATGCCTCTGGAGGAGGGAGTTAGGGGGCTAACCTCCCACAGTTGTCTCCAAAATGCCTTTTCCTAGGGGCAAACCAGGCAGTGGGAGTCCAACTGCAGCGGGAGACCTCAGGCAGGTCTCTTACCCTCTCTGGGCCTCAGGCTCCTCACTGCCCAGATTGGCTGCTGTCCGCCTCCCAGGGTGATGGTGATGCTCAGGCAGGTCACCAGCCAGCCAGGGCGGGGTGCAGCCCTGCCAAGCGGTGCCGGTGGAGGATTTTTCCTTCCCGAGCTTCCCCCACTTCCTCACTGAGTGCCCTTTCTCCTCTCTCCCCTAGATCGTCTCCAGCAAGAAGATCACTAGGCCTCTGCTGCTGCTGAATGACAAGCCTGCGGGGAAGGGCTTGATTACGGTACCAGTCCCCTCCCGGCTCTCCGCACCCCCTCCACCCTCACCCCACACCCTCCCCCATCAATGGGCCGCTTCCCTGGCAGATAATCACCAGCTTTGTTTGGAGTAAAAAGGCCCAACTTACAACTTAGCAACAGGTCTCTTAGCAACCGGCTGCTGGCTCCACAAATGATGCAGTGGGGGCTGACAAGCTGGGGAGGCCTCCAGAGCCCTGCCAGCAGCCCCCTCCCTGCACTGGCCCCTGCCTGCCCTCCCCTGGGGGTCGTTCAGAAGTGCCCTGCCCATCAGTGCCCTGCTTGTGGCTGCGACGCACAATGATTCCTGCAATGCGCAATGACTCCCGCGATGCGCAGTAATTCCGCCGGAGATGCACAGGCCCTTCGCCGGGATGAGCTCCTTGGTCCTCAAAGACTCCCAGAAGCCAGGGCCACCCCTGAGGCCCAGAGAGGAAGTTCCCTCGGGCAGCTGAGCTAGCGAGATCGTCCCCTGGTTGTCTGGCTGGCTTCTGAGCCCACGTGATGCCTGGGGAGCCAGCCAGGCTGGAGGGAGAAGCCATGCCTTTGTGTGTTCCCGTGTGTTACTCCCCTGTCCTGGAACCTCACATGGCTCCCCACTGCCTGACCAACCCTTCGGTTCAAGGCTGTGAAGGACCCCTCAGACCCTGCCTGGCTCTCCTGCCTTGGTGTTTTTTTAATCTCCTTCACTTAAATGCCCTGCGTTCAAAGCAAACTGAATTCTTAGCATATCCTGAACATACCTCAGGCTCTTACTCTGTTCCTGCCCCACGGATCACCACCTCCCAAACAACCTCCCCCAACCTCTTGGTTCCTAACTGGCCCATCTAAATGCCTTCCCAGGCCAGGTGCATGGCTTGCACCTGTAGTACTACTCCTTGGAAGGCTAAGGCAGGAGGATCCCTTAAGGCCAGGAGTTTGAGGCTGCAGTGGGTTATGATCATGCTACTGCCCTCCAGCCTGGGCAAGAGAGTGAAACCCCACCTCTGAATGAATGAATGAATGAATGAATGAATGCCTTCACAAGGCAGCTTCCACCTAGAAGCCATCTCAGACAGACCCCACTCAGCCGGGTATGCCATCACCCCAGCATTTCTGGCAGTTCCACTCTAGGCCTCCATCCCGTCCCCTGGGAAATGGGGGTGATAATAGGACCTACCCTATAGGGTTGTTGAGCAAGTCCCAGTGGGAGGACGGCAGGGGAGAACGGGCAACATGGTTGGCCTCTGTCTGTGGGTCCAGAGGGCCGGATGCCTTGCGCTGGGTGAGGCCATCCTAGAGGCAGGAGAGGAGAGGAGGCCCCAGCGAAAGGCCCCAGCCCACTTGTGTTGCTGTGGGCAGCAGGGGAGGGAGAGAGGCCTACAGGGGGCCTCAGCAGTCTCGAAGTCGCCCAGCTAGGCCATCACTGGCTGGGCTGGGGTCAGGGAACCATAGCTGATGGGGAATGCATGGAGGACAGATGACCAATGTGAACTGATGGGACTCAGTTTCTCCCCTGGGCCTCAGTTTCCCTAGCTGTACAATGAAGTGGCTGTGATGCTGACACCTTGGTGTTCTGAGGAAGCTGTGCTCTCTGTGGCTGCCGCAGGGGCAGGAGAAGGCCGGTCATGCTGCTCTCTGGGCCAGAACCTCTCCCAGGGACTCAAGACCACCCCCGGTGTCTGGTCGTTGCTTCATCTCTGCCCACCACCCCATGGGCCCTGTGGATTTGCGTAGATCGGCTTCCTGACTCCTCATCTCCAGATGGGTTATTTCCCGCATTTTCCAGAAGATAGAAACTGAGGTGTGGGGAAGACAAGAGATTTGTCCAAGGTCACCTGGCACTGCCCTTCCCTTCCCCCTCCTAGCCCTGGAGGATTGCTCCTGGGGCACCCTGTGCCATCCTACCTGGAAGGAGGCTGGGGGAGTCTGAGGAGCCCCTCATGTCCCTGGCCTTACAGATCGCTGCCCAGGAGCTGTCCGACAACCGCGTCATCACACTAAGCCTGGCGGGCAGGAGGCTGGACAAGAAGGTAAGGCGGGAAGAGGAAGGGCTCCCATTGGGAACAGTAGCCCCCACCAGCCCCAGGGCTGTGTGGCCTCATTCCGGGACCTCGGGCCACCACCTCCATCACATTCTAGGGACTGGTCCAGCACAGGGCCCTCCTGGCCACTCCAGATTAGGACTCCTTCACCTCTGAGGTAGTGAGTGTTCCATCCCTTAGGGGTATTCAAAACACAGCTGGAAACCTGCTCATCGGGGCATCCCCATCTCACTTAGTGTAAGTACATTCCAAGGTCCTTACCCAATGGGGCCCTGCCGATGTGTCCCCAGTGCCCCGACTCTCCGACCTCACCCCTCCTCCCCGCACCTCACTCTGCTTCAGCCAAACCTAGCCCCTTGTCCGTGAATTAAACGAGGCACTCTCCTCCCTCAGGAGCTTTGCACTTGCTGTTCCCTCTGCCTGGGACACTCTCTTCCTTGAATTTTCTCACGGCACCCTCTCACCTCCATCAAGCCTTTGCTCCCACATCACCTCCTCAACGAGGCCTTCCCTGAAATTGGTCTTCAATTTCCCACCCCCTCCTTCTTGTCTCCTTAACACTATTACTGTCTAGCATACTTTCTTTCTTTTTTTTTTTTTTTTTGAGACAGAGTCCTGCTCTGTTGCCCAGGCTGGAGTACAGTGGTGTGATCTCAGCTCACTGCAAGCTCCGCCTCCTGGGTTCACGCCATTCTCCTGCCTCAGCCTCCCGAGTAGCTGGGACTACAGGCACCTGCCACCACGCCCAGCTAATTTTTTTTTTTTTTTGTACTTTTAGTAGAGACGGGGTTTCACTATGATAGCCAGGATGGTCTCGATCTCCTGACCTTGTGATCCGCCTACCTCGGCCTCCCAAAGTGCTGGGATTACAGGCGTGAGCCACCATGCCTGGCCCATACTTTCTTTACTTATTTTCTGTCTCCTTAACTTGAATATAACCTCTTTAAAGTAACAGTTGCCAGGTGCAGCGGCTCACACCTGTAATCCCAGCTACTTGGGAAGCTGAAGCAGGAGGATCACTTGAGGCCAGGAATTTGAGACCAGCCTGGGCAATATAGTGAGACCCCATAGATAGATGGATGGATGGATGGATGGATGGATGGATGGATGGATAGATAGATAGATAGATAGATAGATGGATAGATTCACATACAAAAAGTGGCACTTTTTAAACCTTAAATGATTTTTTAAAGGCCATGATATTCCTTATGTCATGTGCAGGATAGTTTCAGTTTTTCACATTCCCAATAAAATAAACTTAAATGACACCCTGCTGGGAGCCTCACCCTACCTTGGGAATAGTCACCCTCTTGAAGTCCTGGCCCATCTAAAATGCCGGAGTTCTGACTCACACAGGCTCTGAGTCTTGGAGGGTCTCTGAGCACAAGCTCTGACAGCCTCAGGGTGGGGGGTTTCTGCTGGGGGACCTGGTTGATCCCAGGGGGCTGCAGCTGCCCTGGGCCTCTTGCTGAGCCTTGCAGAGGCTGAGGGGAGGGGGCCAGGCTGGCTCTGCCCACAGCTCCTATCCTGACACCCGGCTGGGGAGGCAGCAGGGCCACACCCCCATCTGCCTGAACCTAGCAGGGCTGTACCTCTCTCACCCGCATCCTCCCACTTCTCCCAGGACCTCTTTGGGAAGTCAGACCCCTTTCTGGAGTTTTATAAGCCAGGAGACGATGGCAAGTGGATGCTGGTCCACAGGACTGAGGTGGGTACGTGGGGTCCAGGGATCTCTAAGCAGTGGGCCTGCAGTCCAGCCCCTCCACAGCTCTGAAAAAGGGAGGTGCGGTCACAGCCACTCAGTGTGCAGGAAAACCCACAGTGGCACCTGAGGGACATGCTTCCTCCCAGCCACAGGGACGCTCACTTCCGTCTCTGGAAGTATGGCTGTGGGTCTCCATTTTGTCACCCTGTCCCCATTGGGCTGACCCAACCCCAGAGCACTGCTGCCCAGGGCCTGAGCTCACAGCATCCCTCTCTGTCCCACAGGTGATCAAGTACACACTGGACCCTGTGTGGAAGCCATTCACAGTGCCCTTGGTGTCCCTGTGTGATGGGGACATGGAGAAGCCCATCCAGGTGAGGGGGCTCTGGGGACCCTGCTCCCCACCTTGCCAGCTCCAGCCTCCCAGTCTACCTGAGGCTCCCGGGGATGCCTTGTAGAAAGCTCTTATACAAGTGGAACGAACCCCCATCTTTGGAGGAGGGAGGACTGGAGACTGGGTCCTCATCATGGATCTATCTGATGCCCTGAAGTACCCGGGCAGGGCCCCCACCTTTGAGCCCCTCTCTAAAACTCTCTTGCCCTCCCCAGAGGGCTGCAGAGCTGCTAGCTAGGGAAACACCTTGGAAATTATCAAATTTGGCATGATGAGGACAGTGATTACCAGTCTCTCTAAAAGCTCTCAGTCCTCTGGCTGAGTGCAGTGTCTCATGCCTGTAATCCCAGCACTTTGGGAGGCTGAGGCAGGTGGATCACTGGAAGTCAGGAGTTCAAGACCAGCCTGGCCAACATGGGAAAACCCCATCTCTACTAAAAATACAAAAATTAGCCGAGCATGGCAATGCACACCTGTAGTCCCAGCTACTCAGGAGCCTGAGGCAGGAGAATCACTTGAACGTGGGAGGCGGAGGTTGCAGAGCCCAGATTGAGCCACTGCACTCCAGCATGGGTAACAGAGCAAGATTCTGTCTCAAAAAAAAAAAAAAAAGTTATAGGCTGGGCGTGATGGCTCACGCCTGTAATCCCAGCACTTTGGGAGGCCAAGGTGAGTGGATCACGATGTCAGGAGATTGAGACCACCCTGGCCTCTCACGTGAGGCCTCTCACCCACCCTCTCACGGTCTTTAGTAGAGACCGTGAAACCCCGTCTCTACTAAAAATACAAAAAATTAGCCGGGCGTGGTGGTAGGCGCCTGTAGTCCCAGCTGCTCGGGAGGCTGAGGCAGGAAAATGGCATGAACCCAGGAGGCGGAGCTTGCAGTGAGCTGAGATCGCGCCACTGCACTCCGGCCTGGACAACAGGGCGAGACTCCGTCTCAAAAAAAATTATAAAATAAAATCAAATAAATAAAAAATAAAAGCTCTTGGTCCCCAGGGGCTGGGTCTGAGAGCAGATGGGACTGGGGAGACAGCTAGGTCAGGACAGAGATTCCCAAGTAGGATACCAGGAATCTTAGGTTCTAGTACTGGGTCTGCTACTGCTGCTGTGAGACTTTGGGCAGGTACCTCTCTTTCAGGGCCTCAGTTTACCCATCAGTGGGATGGGAACAATAATCCCTGCCTTCCTCCTAGGAGAGCCATGGCAGCTCAGACAGCATATAAAGCTGTGATTTCTGTGCCCGTCTCAGAAAAAAAATATGTCTAGGGAGGACCCCAGGCCATAAGCTGGGTGGGTCACAACCCGAGATGGAGGGGGAGCCATTTGCCAGGTGTATCAGGAGTGGAGTTGCCTGCACTAGAGGGTACAGCCTCCATCAGTGGGACAGACGCACTTTCTCCTTTTCCCAGCAATCACAGAAGTCTTCCTGTAGGAGGCAGTTCAGGAGCTACCCAGGCCAGCTAGGCAGATGCTGAGGGGAGGCACTACCCAAACAGAAGACAGAGGGTTTGCTTGGGGAGTTGAGAGGGGCTGGAGAGCACCTCTTGGCAGACAGCTCTGGGGTGACCGTGCTGAACCCACTCCAGGTCATGTGCTACGACTATGACAATGACGGGGGCCATGACTTCATCGGCGAGTTCCAAACCTCAGTGTCACAGATGTGTGAGGCTCGAGACAGCGTCCCGGTGAGATGGGCACGTGTACTGTAACCCCAAGACCTCAGCAGGGCTGGGGGAAGGGGCACCGGGTCTTGGGTCAGGCAGCCTGGGGCTGAGATCCCCCTTCTGGCTGCATGACCTTGAGCAAGGCATTCAATCTAAGACTCAGTTTCTCCATCTGTCAATGGGGGCAGAGGATTTGGGTGGGGATTGAATGAGATGATGCAGGCGAAGTGCCCAGCATATAGTGAGCAGTCAGGAGCTATCCATTTAAGTCATTCCGTGATGTTGGGCCCTCAGCTGGACAGTTTGGGGGTGCGTTTTCTGGGGAGGAGGAAGGCAGATGCTGATCCTGCTACCATTTTTGGGTGTGGACATCCCGGGAGGCTCCCTGGAGGAAGCATGCTGCCCCCATTGTCAAGCCTGTGGAAGGGATTCTAGGGCCAAGGAGGAGGATCTGTCTCCAAAGAAGCCCCGAGGTGAGTGTCTCTTTCTTCTGCGTTGCCCAGCTGGAGTTCGAGTGCATCAACCCCAAGAAGCAGAGGAAGAAGAAGAACTATAAAAACTCGGGCATCATCATCCTGCGATCCTGCAAGGTGAACCAGCGTGGGCAAGCACGAGCCAGGGGCCAGGTTTCAGGCCACACAGAAGGGGTAGACAGAGCATTGGATCTGGAGCCAGCGAGGCCTGTGTTCAAATCCCAGCTCTGCCACATCCTGGCCCTATGGCCTTCTGAGCTTCACCTCACCAGGCCTCAGTCTCCTCATCTGTGGAATGGAGATATTAATGAGGCAGAGCATGTTCAGGGTTACTCTTCTCTCACATTCCTGTGTGGAGGCCAAGGAAGGCACGAGCTGACCTTCCAGGGCCTGTCCTGGTGGGAGAATTGTCATTGCGAGTTGCTGCCGCCCATGGTGGGCATGCAAGGGGCAGAGGACATTGAGTGGGGACACCCTGTCCTCTCTGGCATCAGCGTCACTGTGACTCCCATGGTACAGCCGGGGCCACTGAGGCCCAGAAAGGCAATGAAGTTCATGTCAGCAGTGGCCAGGCTGTGGGCGGGGGCCAGAAGACCTGGTGGGCAAATAACTGCTGGATCTGGCAGAACATTAAGGAAGGCAGCCTGGGGCAGGAGAGCAAGAGACCTGGGCTCAGGGCCTGACAGCTCAGGAGTCTGGTCGCTGCTCTCCACCAGCGGGTGGATCCCAGACCCCAACCTTATTTGGAGCCTCGTCTGGCTAGGGTTTACACGAACATTCAGTGGTGTCGCGACAAAAAAGCACTCCGTGAAAGGTCAAGATGTCAGGTTGCAGCCTTGTGATGGATGGTCCTTGTTTCTGAAGTTTCCATCATTCACATCACTTTTCACAATTTCTGGCACCTGCCTTACTTATTTTTTTGAATCAGTCTTTCTTCTCTGTATTATTGTTTTTTGTTTTTGTTTTTGAGACAGAGTCTCACTCTGTTGCCCAGGCTGGAGTGCAGTGGCGTGATCTCAGCTCACTGCAACCTCCACCTTCCAGGTTCAAGGGATTCTCCTGCCTCAGCCTCCCGAATAGCTGGGATTACAGGTGCATGCCACCACGCCTGGCTAATTTTTGTGTTTTTAGTAGAGATGGGGTTTCACTATGTCGACCAGGCTGGTCTTGAACTCCTGACCTCAAGTGATTTGCCTGCTTAGGCCTCCCAAACTGCTAGGATTACAGGGATGAGCCACTATACCTGGCCTGTTTCTTTCTTTTTTTTTTTTTTTTAACTTAAGTACATTTATTTAGAAAGAGATTATTAGAACTCTATCAAAATTAAAAGATCTGGCTTCTTTGCCAAAAAGAGACAAAGACCATCAAAACAAATATAGTCTTTTAACGGCTTGATCAACTTCTAGAGGAAGGCCTTGAGCTGGAGGCCTGCTCTTTCTCTTTGTTAAAAAGGTAGATTAATAAGGGCCAGGAGAAGGTAGGTACCTAACAGTGACAAATTGAGACACTCTGTGTCAGGTAACTGACACTGGGCCCTGGCACCCTGCCTGGAACCAGCATGTGTCTGTGTATCTGTGGGGTGTGGGGGTCTCTGTGAGTCCCCCACCCATTAGGAACCATTGCACTGAAGGCTTTGTTATAGAGAGATTTGGGTTTTGTTGTAATTAGATCAGGCCCATCAGCTTTTTTTGACCTCCTTGTCCCTACTGAGGTTGCAAGGACATAGAGCAACAACTCCCCCATGGGGAGTGTGACCAAGTCAAGGGGACCCACTGACTCATCTGCTTTCTTCCAGATAAACCGAGACTACTCCTTCCTTGACTACATCCTGGGAGGCTGCCAGCTCATGTTCACCGTAAGGCTCTCCCCGCTGGCTCCCTCTGCACCCCCATCCCAGTGAGGGTCCTCCCTGAAGACTTGGGCCACTAGTGCAGCCAGAGGGACTTAGGGTAGACTTCAGGAAGGACTTCCCTGGGGCAAGGAGTGTGTCCGGCCTAGTGAGGAGGGCATAAGTGGGCTGTCTGGTCCTGCTGGGTGTGCCTGAGTTGGGGCTTAACTGCAGGTCAGAGCACAGCTGCACAGCTCTCAGTCTGGTGGCTACACTCCTGCGGGTGGAGGAAAACAAATTCCTCCTCACTGGCCACAAGGCCTTCAGCAATCCCTGCCTCCTTCATCTGCAGTCTCCTTCCTCCTTGCTCACTGGGCTCTAACCACGCTGTTCCTCTGTTTGCCCAACACACCAAGCTTTGCTTCATCTTAGAACTTTGCATTTGCTGTTCCTGCTGCATTTGTTGTTCCCTCTGCCTGAAACACTTCCCCAGAACCTTTGCATGGCTGCCTACCTGCCATTTTTCAGGCCTGAGGAGGTAACGGAGGTCACCTTCCAGGGAGCCCTCCCTCCCTCAATGCCTTGCTGCTCCTCTGTCATATCTTCCTATTTTCTTTCTTTTCTTTCTTTTTTTTTTTTTTTTTGAGACAGCATCTCATTCTGTCACTTGGTCTAGAGTGCAGTGGCACGATCTCAGATCACTGCAGCCTCCACCTTCAGCTCTCAGTTGATCCTCCCAGCTCAGCTTCCTGAGTAGCTGGGATTACAGGTGCATGCCATCATGCCCAGCTAATTTTTGCATTTTTTGTAGAGATGGGGTTTTGCTATGTTGCCCAGGCTGGTCTCAAACTCCTGGGCTCAAGCGATCTGCCCACCTTGGCCTCTCAAAGTGCTAGGATTACAGGCATGAGTCACTGGGCCTGGCCCTCACTATTTTCCTATTTTCTGGGCACTTGCCGCCCCGAGATTCATATGCATTTGTCGCTTCTCCCTGATCGTCGCACCCACTGGAATGTGAGTGCTTTAAGTGTGGGCACTTTCTTTATTTTGCTTCCACTCCAACCCCAGCATATCACACAGTACCTGGCACGTAGCAGGTGCTCCATCATTTCTCGTTGGAAGAATGAACTGCCACCTTGCCTGTGGCCTGGAGTCTTTGCCCCACAGATTCTGTGCCACTCATCCTGGCTTTGCTTCCTCACCCCAAGGGAGCCTCAGGCCCAGAAGGGAGGATGCTGCTGGTGTGCCACGCTCTGCCCACCTCCCCATGTTGTCTCACCGTTCCCCATCACCACCCCTAGATCCTAATGGGAAATGGAGGGCATTGCAGGATGCCATGGAGTCAGAGGATTGGCCTTGCTGACTTCTGACCCTGCTGCCCGCCACTGCCCCCTCCCCTGCACAGAGTCCAGGCCCTCCTGTTCCTCCTGCACGAGTTTGTTCATTCAGCGAACTCACACTGACTGCCTCCTTTGTGCCGGGCTCTAGGCTGTGTCCCTGCAGGGGTCCCTCAAGGACTAAGACATGCTGCCCCTGACCTGGGGGAGTGACCCTCTAGCCATATGAGGATTTGGGTGGGTGGCCCCTTCTCTCCTACCCCACAGCAACTGAGTTCCCATGTAGCCAAATCTTCCCCGGGGTCCTACTTCTAACCCTCCCCTGCTGGGCAGGGGTTGTTCTTGCCTACCCCTCTGTGCCCTTTCTCCAGGGATTGGGCTGGGATTCTCTGGGGCTGAGAGAGCAGGTAGAGCCCTAGTCCCTGCCTGCCCATCAGCCCCAAGTCCCTGTTAATAAGCACCTGCCTTGTCTGCTGTTCCCAGCCCTGGGCCAGGCTTCTCCAGAGTACGTGCTGTGGTGAGCTCCCAGCTGATCGGGGAGACGGCCACTGCTCTACCAGGCAACCCCAGGTCCCAGGCCCCTTGGTGCTCTGAGGGATAATGGGGAGATGGCTTGGGTTGGGGGTGAGGTAATCTGGGAAGGTTGCAGTGGAGCAGTGGCATCTGAGTTGGGCCTGGAAGATGGAGCAAAGTTAGACGGGAAGAAACGATAGCCTGGCTCTGCATGCAGAGCGAAGCTCATGAATAAATGCCTGCATATGGGAACAGATGAATGTGTGGGTAGGGATAGTAAGGAGAAAAAGGAATCTGGGACTGTACGTTAGTCTCTTATGTCATCACATCTAGGCAGTGGACTTTATGCTTGGGCAATAGAGAGCCACAGATGGCATTAGAGCAGAGGAGTGATACAATCAGACAGTTTCTAGGTTTCAGACCATCTTATTGTGGGGAGGGCTGGGAGATGAGTGGGCTTCCCATGTCCCATCTACCTCTCCTATTCCCTGGGAGTGGGATAGGGTGCTGGGGTCTCTGGCCCCACTGGGTGGCCTTTTTCTCCGCTCTGCAGGTTGGAATAGACTTTACAGCCTCCAACGGGAATCCCCTCGACCCTTCCTCTTTGCACTATATCAACCCTATGGGCACCAACGAATATCTGTCGGCCATCTGGGCTGTTGGGCAGATCATTCAGGACTACGACAGGTAAGGTTGGAGAGGGGCTCTGAAGGTCAGCTAGGGTTCCATCCAACCTGGGAAGCTCAGTGTATCAAAGCTAGAAGGGACCCAGAGATCATCAAATCTAGGAATGGACAGCAAATGGCATAGGTGCAGTTATTACCCATTCCCATACCCTTGGCAGACATTGCTAATCAATTGCTGAACTCTAACCTGCCAAGCGCAGATTCAAACTGGGATCGTTTTCTACACAGTACACCAAGTAGCCAGTAAGAAAATGAATCATGATGGAAGATTAAACTCGTTCATTATTGCTGCATCCTCTCCTTTTAGAGCTGGGGAATGGGAGGCCTGGGGTGGGAGTGGAAAATTTGTTCCAGGTCCCGCAGATCATGGGACCAGAGGCCAGCCATTCTGGTTCCTGGGCCTCGCGCCTAGTTCCCTAATTGTCTCGCTTCTATTGGGAACTTCTAAGGAGCAGCTGGCATGCACGGACCCTCCTCCCATGACCTTGCTTCCTGGGGACCTTTGGGTCGGGCTGGGTACCACGGAAAGTCAGTGAAGGGAAGCTGTGTGAAAGTGTGGCAGGTGTGGCTACCAACAGGATATGACATCACTGTCACAGATGGTGCTGATTGGGAGCTCCAGATCAGAGGATGGAATGACCAGGAGGCTGACACATTGGGAACAGGGGAGGAAGAAGCAGGTGCCAGAGATTTGGCAGGAAAGACAGCAGGCTCAGGAGCCCTGTGTAGACTTGGCCTCCTAGAGAGGGGCAGCCAGGGACCTGTACAACATGCAGAGCAAGGGAGGTGGAAGTCATCATCAGCATGGTTGGGTGGAGTCCCAGGTGTCCAGCTGCCCATTCAGCCCATCACCGAGCTGTCTAATGGGCATTAAGACTTAGCATGGCCCCAGTGAGCTCTAGATGCCTGGCTGAGCCACCATCATTTCCTGCCCAGATCATTTCATTAGCTTCCTCATCAGTCTCCCTGCTTCTGCCCTGGCCCCCAGCTGTGTGTCCCCTCCACGGCAGCCAAAGGGATCCTTAGTAGATGTCTGTTGAGTGCACATACAAATGAAATGTGGTCCCTGTCCTCAGGGAGTTCTCACTTAAAGAGGAAGGTAAAGAAGAAATCGTCGGAGTTCTGAGAGACCAGTTTACATGTGAAGCAGGAGCTATGGGAGCACAAAAAGAGAGGCATTTTAGGGTATCAGGGAAATCTACAGAGCGAAGGGGCCATTTTGATTGGGCCTTAGAGGATGAGTAGGAGTTTGCTAGGGGAAACAGATTAGGGAGAGATGTTACAGATGGGGGCACAACAGCATTGAAGTTGGAATGTGAAGGTACCCTATGTGTTTGGGGAATAGCAAGTGGCCAGTGGCCAGGGCTAGGGGAGTGGGGTGTGAAGGGGCATGGGTGGAAGGAGATAAGACTAGGCTCTGGGACTGGATGACACAGGACGTTGAATGCCACAGGAGGGTTCTCATATTAGTAGAGTTTTCCCCAGCTATGAGCAGGAGGCTGAGAGACAGCCGGTACATTCATTCTACTTCCATCTTGACCTCTTGACCTTGGTTTAGTGGCTGGCTGAAGTCTCAGTTTGAGAAGGATCTAGAAGCTGCGCCCAGGCCCATTGGTTAGAAGTACCATTGTTGTGTCTGCCACAGGTATAGATGTGGTCAGGCCACATGTTCACCAGGTCCCCGGAGGTGGGTTGGGCTCATTAGGTAGATGATCCTAACAGCTTTTTCTAGAGGTGGTGAGCTCCTCCTTTCTGTCCTTGGAAGTGTATGAGGCAGAGTGGGCCCAGCCCTGGGCAGAGGGTCGGGTGGTGTCCTCAGGTGTCTTACAGTGTGTTTCTCTTCTCTCTCTGATTAGTGATAAGATGTTTCCAGCTCTGGGATTTGGGGCCCAGTTACCCCCAGACTGGAAGGTGAGTGAAACTGGAGTTAGTTTCCTTTTGGTTGAGATGGGGTTTGTGTGTGTGGCCTCTCTGGGATCAGCTCTGGAAAGGTCTTGGGCTGGGGCCCTGTTGCCCTGCCTTCCCTGTGTTCACCCCAGGCCACGCTCATCTCTCAAGCCTGATCCTTGGGCAGGCACTGAGGCTGTAACGGGGCAGCACGTTATGATCTCTGTTCATGAGATCCATGTGGAGTGGGGAAGACAGATAGGATTGCCAGATGTCGCAAATCAAAATACAAGACACCCAGTTAAGTTTGAATTTCAGATAAACAATGTTTATTTTTATGTGTTTATTTTTATTTATTTATTTAGAGACAGAGTCTTGCTCTGTTGCCCAGGCTGGAGTGCAGTGGCACAATCTCCACTTACAGCAACCTCCGCCTCCCAGGTTCAAACAATTCTCCTGCCTCAGCCTCCCGAGTAGCTGGGATTACAGGTGCCCACCACCACCCCGCAGCTAACTTTTGTATTTTTAGTAGAGAGTTTTACCATGTTGACCAGGCTGGTCTCAAACTCCTGACCTCAGGTGATCCACCGGCCTCAGCCTCCCAAAGTGCTAGGATTACAGGCCTGAGCCACTGTGCCCAGTGCAGATAAACAATTTTTAAAGTATAAGTATGTCCTGAATATTTCATGGGACATACTTATACTTAAATCATCCATTGTTTATCTGAAATTCAAGGTTTTGTATGGATCTAGGGGTACAAGTATAGTTGTATTCCGAGGATGTATTGTGTGAAATATGGACTTTTAGTGTATTCATCACCTAAATAATGTACATTGTACCCAGTAGGTGGCATTTCATCCATCACCCCTCCATCCTCCTGCTGTGTGGAGTCCTCAGTGTCTGTTATTCCCCTCTGTGTGTCTGTTCTGTGTGCACCCATTGTTTAGCTCCGTCTTATAAGGGAGAACATGCAGTTTTTTGTTTTCTGTTTCTGAGTCATAGTGGGCATCCTGTATTCTATATGGCAACACTAAAGACAGGTAGTGTCATCGGTGCTGAGGTGGGGGCACCGTAGGCCTGTGGGGAGCCGAGGAGGTAACCCAACCCAGCTTGGGGCCATCAGGCTTCCTGGAGGGGGCAAGCTCTAAACCAAGAGGGGAAAGGGAAGTAGCAGAGTGACTAGAGGTGGCAGTGGGGCAGGGGGAGCCTTCAGGGCAGAGAACAGACTGTGCGAAGGCTGCAGGACGAGCTGGAGGAACTGGCAGAGGTGGGTGATAGACCCTCCATTGGAGGTGAGCAGGGTGGAGACAGATGTGGGCATTAAAGGGCCACGGGGACCCCTGCAGGGACCACATAGGGGCTCATCAGCAGATTGGCATTTCTAAAGGCCTCTCCTGGCTGCTGAGTGGGGCGTGGCTAGGGCGAGAGTGGGCAGAGTGGAGGGTGGAGAGAAGGGGCGAAGGCAAGGAGACTCAGGGCAGAGGCCAGGACTTTCTGTGTGACCAAGTGAGTGTGGGCCGAAGAGGTCACCAAGATTTCCAACTGGGCACTGAGGCGGGGGTGGTACTGCTTACTGAGATGAGGAACGGGATGGGTGCTAGGCTCAGCAGGGGAGATGGTAAGGTGGGAGTCCCAGGAGAAAGGTGGATGATGGCTGGGCACAGTGGCTCACGCCTATAATCCCAGCACTTTGGGACGCTGAGGCAGACGGATCATTTGAGGTCAGAGAGTTTGAGATCTTCCTGGCCAGCACGGCAAAACCCTGTCTCTACTAAAAATACAAAAATTAGCCCAGCGTGGTGGCACATGCCTGTAATCCCAGCTACTTGGGAGGCTGAAGCAGGAGAATCACTTGAACTCTGGAGGCAGTGGTTGCAGTGAGCCGAGATCGTGCCACTGCACTCCAGCCTGGGCAACAAAGTGAGACCCTGTCACAAAAAAAAAAAAAAAAAAAGATAAGTGGATGATGGGTCAATGGGTTTGGGCTCTGGGGAGACACAGAGAGACCTACCTGGCCACCTGGGCCAGGACCCCTAGTGCCACCTCTGGGAGGATGAGATTGCTAGGGAGACAGGTGGAGTGAGAAACAGCCACATGAGGCGGGGTGCAGTGGCTCACACCTGTAATTGCATGCTTTGGGAGGCCAAGGCAGGAGGATTGCTTGAGCCAGGAGTTCAAGACCAGTCTGGGCAACACAGTGAGACCCTGGCTTTACAAAATTTAAAAGTTGGCTGGGTGCAGTGGCTCACACTTATACTCTTAGCACTTTGGGAGGCTGAGGAGGGTGGATCACAAGGTGAGGAGTTCGAGACCAGCCTGGCCAACATGGTGAAACCCCGTCTCTACTAAAAATACAAAAATTAGCTAGGTGTGGTGGCGGGAGTCTGTAATCCCAGCTACTCCGGAGGCTGAGGCAGGAAGATCCCTGGAGCCCAGTGAGCTATGAGTGCACTGCACTCCAGCCTGGGTGACAGAGTGAGACTCTGTCTGTAAAAAATTAATTAATTAATTAATTAAAATAAAAAAAGAAACAGCTGCGTGAGAGAGCCAGGCAGATGAAGCGGAGACTGAGCCCGGGGGCAGAGCAGGGAGGAAGTGAAGGAGGGAGGGGCAGAAAGCAAACCCATAAGTAGCAGCATTTATTGGGCCCTTAGAATGTTCTAGATACCAGTCTGCCTGCTTTACCAGTTTCAACTAATTCTCACCAAAGCCAATGAGGTAGGCCCTGTTATGAACCCATTTTGATTGCTGAGGAAGCCAAGCAGTCAGGGCTTAGGGAGGAGGGAGTGTGGTTGGAGGCTGCCCCTGGGCCTGGTGAGGTAAGGCTGAGAAGAGACCGTCCGGTTTCACTGACCATGGCTGGGGCCATTATTGGCAGAGACAAGACGGGGAGGGGAGAAGGGCATGGAGACATCAGCCAGTGTGGCAGTCAGCCAGCGTGGAAGTCACCTGGCTGTGAGGGAGGGGAAGGGGCAGGTCAAGCAGGTCTAAAGGCTGAGGAGGAGCCAGGAGAGGCATGGAGGTGAACTGAAGCGGGGGTCCCTGAGGTGTGGTTGTGGGTAGTCCTGGGGCAGGAGGCGGGGGCTCCTCATAGAACCACGGGCACCAGGGGAGGGGTGGTTTGGTGGCTCAGAGATGGAGACGTCAATGAGGGCAGAAGCTGTGATGCTGGGGAGTCACTGCGGATGGGCAGGGAATGCTGTCCCATTTTACAGGGCAATAAACTGAGGCTTGGAGCCTCAAAATGACTTGCCCAAGGCCAAGTTCACCAACTGGGCAGATGGACTCTAAAGTTTCTTCTCAGACTCTGTTGCCTCCCCATGAGAAGCCTGTGGGGTGTGAGGCCAGAGAGCTCCTAAGCCTGCACATGGGTCTCGCTCGGCCAGTGCCCCTTCTTGTCTGCCCTGCTGTGCCACATTGCTGTTTCCAGAATGAATTTTTGCCTCCTGTCCTCTCTGGTCCTCTCTGGGGAGGATGATTTTCACCTAGAATTTCGGGGCCAGGGCAGGAGATGTGGGTGTCCTGGCTCCCTGTGGTGTGAGGCTATGCCTCAGATGGGACCAAAGCTGGGCCACAGTGATGCCATTCGGGGGGCAGGGCGAGCTGGTGCGGCTGGGCCCAGCACGAGCCCGTTGCTAGGACACCAGCCAGCTTTCAAAGAACTGAATGAGATGTTTTCTTGAGCAAAAGCCTCCTTGTAAATGTCACAGGGCGATGTTGGGGAGGCCAGGGCTTGGCCAGGCTGGAGTGCCCAGCGGTGCCAAGAAAGATGCTGCATCCAGGCTAGGAAAGGACAGATGCTGTGTCCCACCTCCCCCTGCCATGGAAGCCACCAGGCCTGGCCCCTCCTGGCCCCTCACCCTCTCTCGCATTCTGACTCGCCTCACTCCGGCTGCCTGAAGCTCCTTCATTCACTCCCACCTCAGGGCCTTTGCACATGGCCTTCACTCAGCCTGCTGCTCCCTCTCCTGGGCTTCTGCCACCGATTTTCACCTAGAATTTCGGGGAGTGGCCTGCCCTCTGGGAGCCATGCTCACACTCACATGGGGGCCCTTCTTCCTGCCCAGAACCCTGCCCTCATGGAACTCTGTGACTTGTTTGTGATTGCCTGGGGAAGGCACTGGGTTTCTTTCTGCCTGCATCCCAGCACCTGGCCTGCAGTGTGCAGTGCCATTGTTTGTTGACAGAATGAATTTGGGACCCAGCCCAAATTTGGGACCCCAGGCCTGAGCAAACAGAGGGGTCGGTTCTCTGAGGGTGGGAAGCTAGAAGGAGCCAGAAGGAGCACGCGACCAGGCTGCCTGCCTTTGAGACCTCAGTTTCTCCCTGAGGGTGGCCCAGATGATCCCAGAGAGAACTCCTGCCCCAGAGAGTGGCTGAGGGGCTCAGGACACGTTTCCCTTTGGAGATGGCATGAGGTCTTGGCCCTTCAACGTGAGCAGAGTTACTCAGATGAGGAACGGGATCTGGGCAGAAGGCACAGTCTGTGCAAAGGTCTGGGAGGAGGGGGAGCATACTCTGCAGGTGGGGAAACTGAGGCTCAGAGAGGACAGTCACTCTGAGATCCCTTGGACTTTCTCCATGCCCCACCCCCTGCCTCTACCGCCTGCCTCAGCCAGGGCTGCAGGGAACTGAGCCTGAAGTAACTCCCTGACCTCAAGGCTGAGCCAGGCCAGGTTGGGTGAACAGGGCCATTGGCTGTCAGAAGGCAATAGGGAGTCCCAGGACAAAGGCCTGTGGCTGGCAGCCAGTCCCCAGGGGCCCCTCATCAGCTTCTGTGGCCTCCAGGAACTTGTTCTGTTTATGACTTTTCTCAGGCAAACCAGGGCAACCAGTATGGGAGGGGCTGAGCTGCCACTCCTGGTAGCATGGGCACTTGTCCCCAGGCCCCACTGTGTGACCTGGGCACTCCCTGGCCCTCTGGGAACCTCACTCTTTCCAGCTATGAAATGGAGTTGCTGGAGCAGACAACCTCTGGGGCAGATGGACAACCTTCCACAGCCCCCCTGACCACAAGGCTGGGCCCTCCCCAAATAAAGAGGGGGGAAGAGTGGGGATGAAGAGTGGGGGGCCCGAGAAGGCAAAATATTCCTCCGCCCCTATCAGCAGGGGGCTTTCCCACTGTGGTCTCTAAAATCTCCTAAAATCTGGTTTTTCGGGAAGACTTTGGCCCAAGGGAGGCCTGTTTCCCTGGCAACCATTTTCTCTCTCAGCCCCTCCATACAAGCCCCCCTCGTAATCTCTATAGAGGCTCAGGAAGTCTCCATGGCAACAGGGACCTCCAGCCCCCAAACCTGGAGCCCAGACTGGGGACAGGGTGAAGTGGCCCTGGACAGGGACAGGACCCAAGAGGGACACCAGGGGACTGGCTCTGTGCCAGGCGCCTAAAGCAGACAGCAAAGAACAGAAAACCCCATTGCCTGAAACAGGGAGGAGTCCTCCCACCGCCTCCCCTCCTCTGGGCTGCCAGGGAGGCCAGACTGAACCCCACTGCTGGGTCCCTGCCCTCTCCCCCAGGAGTAAGACCAACTCCCACCCCCAGGGGAGGGGAGGGCACTGGGTCTCAGGCCTGTTCGACTGTGTGGCTCTGGTGCCTGGCTTCCCTTTTCTGGGCCTCGGTTTGTTTATTTGTAAAATGGGGACGCTGGATGCAGGAGAGCCTCCCAGTACCCCCGTCGTCATGTCTTGGAGCTGAAGGGTCTGTCTGGGATTGTCTGTGCCCAGACAAAAGCCCTCCTCCTGCAGCTGAGGACCGGGGAGGCGGTCGCTTTGCCCTGGGCACCCCTCCACCCTCCTCACTGAAAATCCCTGGGGGAGGAACGCCTTTGGAGGTTAGCGTGAGCTCTGGGAGCAGCCTGACCTCAGTTCGAGTCCCAGCTCTGCCCACCAGGAAATGTGGGAAAATTCTAGTCCACTCTGTGTCTCAGTTTTGTCATCCATAAGATCTGTGTCTCAGTTTTGTCATCCATAAGATGAGGTGATAACAGCTGCCCTTCCATTGGGGTGTTGTGAGGAAGGAGTAAGGGGATTCCTGCACAGCAGTGAATGTGGATGTGGTGCGTGGTAGGAAGGGGGCTGAGGGGGATTTGGGGCTGTGGGGCTGCAGGGGAGGGAAGAAAGGAGGGGCTGTCCCCCATCTGAGCTCTGCAGCGTCTCCCGAGGCCCTGGGTTCTGCAGGCACTGCAGTCTCACCCACAGCCCTGAACGGGGCCAGTTATGAGTCCTTCTATACCCCGAAGCCATGCGAGCAGCAGCAGCCGGATGTGATGGGTGCAGCAGTGTCCCGGAGTGTCCGGGTCAGTCTCTGATGATCCTCTGGGGCTGGGTGCTGGGCCTGAAGGCAGAGAAGCAGGATGAGTCCCTAGGGAGCCTATGATAGCCCCATCTGATCACCTTGCAGCCCCCTTACACTCCCTGATCTCCAGGTCAGCTCTGAGTGGGCTGTCAGCTCACCCCCGTTTGGCTATCTGGCAAAAGGTGGGCTCCCCTCTAAGCCCCTTTGCTTACTATTAAGGTAGGAAAAGCCTCTGAAGCCCAGAGAAGCGGTGCTCTAGTTGTGGAGCCCACATCCAGCAGTAGCAGTGATGAGGGAGCATCCTGGAACCCTGGCCCACAGGGAAATCCCTGTCCCACCCAGGACTCTTAGAGGACTGATGGGGCATAGGCAGCCCCAGTCCCCAGAAGAGCCCAGGGTGACATGCCAGGGTCTCAGTTTCCTCCACTATGAGGAGAGGGTGGTTGGGCCTCTCTGTGGGTCACACCCAGCAGTGGAGGTGAAAAGCAGATGTGGGGGGTATCAGTGGCCTAGAGGAGGGTAGGGGTGGGGGTTATGAGCCGGCACTCTCAAAGGGAGCCTTGGCCTGGCAGTGGGTGGTGGCCTGGGTCTGGGTTTGGGGGCGGGAGGCTGCAGCTCAGCGTTTTCTCTGCATTTCAGGTCTCCCATGAGTTTGCCATCAACTTCAACCCCACCAACCCCTTCTGCTCAGGTGAGTGTCAGACCCACCTGCAGCTGCCCTGTGTTTGCTACGGGCCTGGCCAACTCCCTGGGTGGAGGGAGGGCAGAGGACAGGTTTTCATTTTTTTCTCCTTTCCCCTCCCCCTTATTGTTGCTCAGAGTGACAGAGGGGGAAGAGCTGCAGTTTGGAGTCAGATAGTCCTGGATTCAAGGCCAGCTGCTGCCCTTCCTAGCTGTGGGACCTTGGAAAGGTCACTGTACCTCTTGGGCCTTTGCCTCCTTACCTGCTCCAGGATAACTATGACAGCTGCTCTTCTCACTTTACTGGGTGGTTCAGTGAGAATTACAGGAAGCCACTGACAGGAAGTCCTGTGTAAACCAGGAGGAGGTGAGGGTGGCACCAGACACACCTGCTTTCACCTCCTTCCCACCCGCCCCCTTGCTGGGAAGGCCAGCCCTGCTCTGGGAGTACTTGGCCGGGGATCAGGGGGAGACAGGGACTGGGAAGTGAGTATGGTGTCTGTGTTCATCCCCACCCCTGGGCCTAAGAGGATTTCTGAGCCTCCTAGGGACAGTTAAGAAACTATTAGAGGCCGGATGCTGTGGCTCATGCCTGTAATCCCAGCACTTCGGGAAGCTGAGGCAAGAGGAGCACTTGAGCCTAGGAGTTCAAGACCAGTCTGGGCAATAGAGGGAGACCCCGTTTCTACACATTAAAAAAATTACCCAGGCATGGTGGCATATGCCTGTGGTCCCAGCTACTCAGGAAGCTGAGGTGGAAGGAAAGAAAGAGAGAGATGGGGAGGGGAAGGGAGGGTCACACCTTTAATCCCAGCACTTTGGAAGGCCGAGGTGGGTAGATCAGAGGTCAGGAGTTCAAGACCAGCCTGGCCAAGATTGTGAAACCCCGTCTGTACTAAAACTACAAAAATTAGCCAGGCGTGGTGGTGCGCACCCGTAATCCCAGCTACTCAGGAAGCTGAGGTGGGAGAATCGCTTGAACCCAGGTGGCAGAGGTTGCAGTGAGCTGAGATCATGTCACTGCACTCCAGCCTGGGTAACAGAGTGAGACTCTGTCTCAAAAAAAAAAAAAAAAAAAAAGAAGAAGGAGAAAAGAGAAAGAAAGGAAAGAGAGAGACAGAGAGAAACGAAAGGAAAGGAAGGGAAGGGGAAGGGAGAAGGAGGGAGGGAGGGAGGAATGAAGGAAAGGAAGGGAGGGAGGAGGGGAGGGAGGGAGGAAGAAAGAAAGAGAAAGAAAGAAAAAGGAAGATGGAAGAAGGAAGGGAGGGATGGAGGAAGGGAGGAAGAAAACTCTGAGTGGAGGAGAGGGGATGCAGGTGGGTATGGAAGAGGGCTGTTTCTATCATCATGAGACCTTTCAGCCTAGGACTTGGCTTCAACATAGCATCTACCTTCCCTGGGGATCCCCAAAGCTGGGCCAGGCTGTCTGATTTGGGGTAGATCTCCAGAGACATTTTGGTCGATCAACTTCATCCCTGGCCAGAGGCCTTCTGGGCAGGGCTACAGGGCAGTGTGCTCATAACAGCAGCTATTTACAGAGCGCCTACTCTGTACAGGCACTGTGCGAATGCCTTGATCCCCCAACCACGAACAGAAGCCATAGCATGTCCAGAATGGACCTCCAGATGGCTTCCCATGGTCTCAAAGCATCACTGCAAGCTTCGCCAAGCCCCTTCTCTGGAAAGGCCTGAGAGACCCCCCTCCTGCCAACTGCCAGAGTGTGGATTATGAGTCCCATTGACAGACAAAGACGTAGCCTCAGAAAGATTAAACTACTTGCCCCAGGTCCCACAGCTAAGAAAGGCAGGATTTAGGCTGGACACAGTGACTCATGCCTGTAATCCCAGCACTTTGGGAGGCCAAAGTGGGCAGATCACCTGAGGTCAGGAGTTTGAGACCAGCCTGGGCAACATAGCGAAACCCTGCCTCTACTAAAAATACAAAAATTAGCCGGGTGTGGTGGCACATGCCTGTAGTCCCAGCTACTCGGGAGGCTGAGGCAGGAGAATTGCTTGAACCTGGGAGGTGGAGGTTGCAGTGAGCCGAGATCCTGTCACTGCACTCCAGCCTGGGTGACAGAGCAAGACTCCTCTCAAAGAAAAGGCAGGATTCAAACTCTACAGGCCTGTCTGACTTCACATTCAGGGCTCTTGGCTTTTTACCATGCTGGCCCTTCCCTCTGGCAGCTTCCAGTCTCACAAGGCCTATGCTAGCCATGGCAGGGACATTTTGGGTAAGCATGAAATACATGCTTCATCAGCAGTGAGATGAGAGTGGGTATGGGGTCAGGGAGACCTGGCTGATCCAGACTCTTCTCCCGAGGCAGGTGTGGATGGTATTGCCCAGGCGTACTCAGCTTGCCTGCCCCACATCCGCTTCTACGGTCCTACCAATTTCTCCCCCATCGTCAACCACGTGGCCCGGTTTGCGGCCCAGGCCACACAGCAGCGGACGGCCACGGTGAGTAGGCAGCTGCAAGCCAGTCATGCCAGGAAACACGCACGTCCTCTGGGCTGGGGAGCAGGATATTCTGCCTTCTCTTTGCTTTAAATCCTAGTGGACACCTCTGGGCCTTGCTTTACCTTCACGTATTGTAAGAGTTGAGTCAAGCTCAACTTGATTGGTCCTGGCTTCCTGGAGCACAGACTGGAGAAAGCAAATCCATTCGTGCTGAGCGGGAAGCAGGGCTGTGATCAACGGGAGATGTCTCCCCAGGGCGAGGTACTGGTTATTCCCACAAGAGTAACAAGATGGAAAACTGGAGGCAGTGATCCCTGAGGCCCTAACGCTGACCCTTCTGAGCCACCTAGTTCCAATCAGAGCTGCCCCTGCCTTACACTGAGGGCTGCTGAACTGTCTGGCCCTGGCCCTACACTCAGCAACAAGCCTAGAGCCTCACTGGCCCGGCTGAGGCTGCCAAAGTAGCTGCGTGGCATCTGGAATATATGGTAAGCAGCCATCCCAGGCATCTGCAACCGTGGTCTCCCTTCCCTTCTCCCGCCCCCAGCTGCAGGCTGGCTCCCAGGCAGGCCCTACTGGCAGGGTCTGATGCCAGTGGTGGGGTCACCAAAGGTCACCTTGCCCACCTCCCCATTTCCACCATGACCTGCCCTTGCCTCTCTCTGCAGTATGAGTTGAGAGGTCTTCTCCCCCTGCCCTAAGGGCAGTTATCTGATGTCCCTTCTGCCTTCTCCTGACCTTGGGGACCTGACTGACCTATGCCCTATGCATAGGACTTCTCAGCCCCTGACTCAGCCCTGCTCCTCACGCTCCAGCGCCGTGACGGGGAATCAGGCACCCAGCCCAGATGCTGGTCTGGGTTGAGGAGACTTGACTCCAATTCCTTTCTGGCCACTAACTCCTGGGAGACCTCGGCCAGCCCCCACCCCTTTCTCATCTTCCACATCCATTGAAAGAAGAGGGTTGCTGAAGTCACTTCTAGAGTGTTCATTTCACTAGACTCTAAAATATCCCAAATTCACCCACTTCCCCATGGCCGCAGGTCTCTCACTGGACCCTGCAGCTGCCTTCACCACTCCTCACACCACCAGTCCACAAGCTACCATTTGTTTCCCCCACTGGAGGGTCAGATCCAGCCGCTGCCCTGGCAAAAACCCTTCGCCATCAGATTGGATCCCCTGAGGCCAGCCTCTGCCTTCCTTACCGACCCGATCACTGACTGCACAGCCCTTTCCTTCTCTTAGGATGATTCTGCCACCTAACCCCCTCTGTGTTCCTCGAGCACTCCCAGGTGTTCCCCCGCAGGTCCTTCCTGGACTCTGCAAGGCCCTCCCTCAGGGCCTCCTCCCCCAAGCAGCCTTCCCTGACCACCTATATGAAGCAGATCTCTTGCCTTCTCTGCCTGCTCCTGGCTGACCCAGATGATGGTCGGCAACGTCTAGTTCACATCGTTCTCTCCGCGCCTGGTCCAGCGCCTGGGCTGTGCAGGCTCATCGTGCTCTGTGAATGGATGAAGTCAGCACTGGCTGAGGGATGTCAGCTGTACAAGCTCAGTCAGAGCCTCCTCCCCCAGGGAAAGGGACCTGGTCCCATGCCTAAGGGGACCATTGGGACCAGCCAGGGGAGGGAGGCACCTGGTCACCAGGGAGGTGGCAGTTGACTTCCGGGAGGTGGTGGGAAAGATAGTGCAACTGCCCAGTGGGTTCACCTTGCCCGCTGCCTAGAAAGAATGATTTATCAAGACAGGGGAATTGCAATGGAAAAAGAGTAATTCACACAGAGCCAGTTGTGCAGGAGACCGGACTTTTATTATTACTCAAATCAGTCTCCCTGAGCATTTGGGGATCAGAGTTTTTAAAGATAATTTGGCGAGTAGAAGCTTGGAAAGTGGGGAGTGCTGATTGGTCAGGCTGGAGATGGAATCATAGGGGGTCGAAGTGAGTTTTTCTTTCTGTCTTCTGTTCCTGGGTGCAATGGCAGAACTGACTGAGCCAGATTACCGGTCTGGGTGGTGTCAGCTGATCCATGGAGTGCAGGGTCTGCAAAATATCTCAAGCACGGATCTTAGGGTTCACAGTAGTGACATCCCCAATTTGGGGAGGTTCAGACTCTTGGAGCCAGAGGCTGCATGACCCCTAAACTGTAATTTCCAATCTGTAGCTGATTTGTTAGTCCTGCAAAGACATACTGGACCCCAGGCAAGAAGAGGGTCTTTTCGGGAATGGGCTGTTATCAGTTTGTTTCAGAGTCAAACCGTGAACTGAATCCCTTCCCAAAGTTAGTTTGGCCTACACCCAGGAATAAACAAGGACAGTTGAAGGGTTAGAAGCAAGATGGAGTCAGTTAGGTCTGATTTCTTTCGCTGTCATAATTTCCTCAGTTATAATTTTGCAAAGGCGGTTTCAATAGGAGCGGGGAGTGGCAGAGCCTGTTCTGATGGTTCAGGAGGCAGCAGAGGATCTGTGGGAAAAATGGGTACCCTGGAGTGGCGGGTGCCAGGGTTTGAATCCTGCCGCTGTCCCTTCCTCACTGTGTGACCTGGGCAAGTCACGTCACCTTAGTTTCCTCATTTGTACAGTGGGAAAACTAATAGGATCAATCAGGAGGAGGTAGTATTAGGATTAAATAAGATCACTCAGCACATGGCACCCAAAAAGACCTGAGGGACGGAGAAGGACAGGCCAGCAAAGTGCTCAGGGAAGAGTGGCCGGGGTAGAGGGAACAGGAAGCACAGGGCGTGGAGGCAGCACCCGGCCAGAAGGAGCTCAGAGTGCCGGAAGGAGCCTCCCGGCCCTGACCCTGGCAACCCGGAGCCTGGGGCATGTTTCTTCTTATGGAATGGAATGTTTCCTGCTCTAAACCCATTTCCTCTTTTTGTTTTTTGAGACAGAGTTTCGCTCTTGTTGCCCAGGCTGGAGTGCAATGGTGCAATCTCAGCTCACTGCAACCTCCGCCTCCCGGGTTCAAGCGATTCTTCTGCCTCAGCATCCCGAGTAGCTGGGATTACAGGTGCCCACCACCACGCCCGGTTAATTTTTTGTATTTTTAGTAGAGATGGGGTTCCACCATGTTGGCCAGGCCTGTCTCGAACCCCTGTCCTCAGGTGAGGCCCGCCTCAGCCTCCCAAAGTGCTGGGATTACAGGTGTGAGCCACTGCGCCCAGACCCATTTCCTCTTATGAAATGGGCGTAGTAAACCCCCAGTGTGCTGTGAGGACCTGGGTGCAGGCTTAATGGGCAGTAACTGGGAAAGGCCTGGGAGGGATATTTTTTTTTTGAGACAAAGTCTCATTCTGTTGCCCAGGCTGAAGTGCAGTGGCACAGTCTCAGCTCACTGCAATCTTCACCTCCTGGGTTCAAGCAATTCTCCTGACTCAACCTCCTGAGTAGCTGGGATTACAAGCACCTGCCACCATGCCGGGCTAATTTTTGTATTTTTAGAAGAGACAGAGTTTCACCATGTTGGCCGCACTGGTCTTGAACTTGTGACCTCAACTGATCCACCCACCTCAGCCTCCCAAAGTGCTGGGATTACAGACCTGAGCCACGGCACCCGGCCGGGATTTTTTTTTTTTTTTTTTTTTTTAATTCCTGGGTTTGCTGGGCTAGAACTGGCTAGAGAGGGCACAGCAAGAGGCAGGCTTCAGCTTGCACTCCCTCCTGTTCGGGTGCTAGGCCATTGTCCCACCCAGTCTTGTCCGCCCTGAGCAGGCTTTCAAAGGGATAGAAAAAGAAAGTCTTGCATGTTTGTTTAAGGGGAAAAATGTGGGGCAGGGAGCGGGCGTGCAGCCCAGTGTTAGCGCCAGGGCCCTTTCACAGCTGCACCTGCAGAGCTGGGGCAGGACTGGGCAGGAACCAGGGTCCTGGGGAGAGGTGGGTCTGTGTCTGCTGGACCTAGGTCTGAGGGGGTTTGGGCCCCAGGAAAGGCCAGGAAGGGCATTTGTGTGTTCTGGGGAGCAGCTGCGGAGAGCTCCCCAGAGGGAAGAAGCAGAAGGACTTGAGGCCCAAGCACCTGGTGCTAGTCCTCTGGACATCCCAGCCACTTTTGCTGCGACTTGGTCCTCCCGGCCTGGGGGAGGCAGCCACCTCCTGGCTCCCTTCTGCTGGAAAAGCTCTGTCACCCACCCAGGCTGTGTGACCTCAGGGGATGTCTGAGCATCTCTAACCTGCAGAAGTGGGGCCAAGGGGCCTCTTATCAGGCCCTCCCACTCTGATGTCCAAGAACAGATAAGGCCATTCTCTACCTCCTGCCTTACCTTATCCCCTTGGCCTCAGGGTACACCAGTGGAGGGGAGGTGGGGCTGCCTGGTGGTTCAGCCTCAAGCTCTGGGAGGTTCAAATCCCAGCTCCCCCACTTCCTGACTTCGTGGGACCCAGAGCAGGTAGCTTAAACTCTGTGAACTTGTTTCCTCATCTGTGCGACGAGGATAATGGAAACAGTCCCTGCCTTCTAGAACTAGATAGGCATAGAAATTGCTCAGCATAGTGCCTGGCACACATAAAGTGCTTCCCTGCTGGCCGAATCTTTTGGGGACACCTTTTGAGCTAGCATTCAGTGATGCCAAGCACAATTAGTCCCAAAGCAAAAGGAAGTCATTTATGAATTATCCCCTGATGCTTTTGTCAGCCGTTTTTTAGTTTGGGGAAGAATATTTGGTGTGGCTTCACCCTCCCCATCCCCAGACATATGTGCACCGATGCACACCCACGTACAGGAAATTGAGAGCAGGTGGTGGAAGCCTCTCTCTAGGCAGGGCTGCACTCTCCCATTCATTCACTCAACACATCTTTACCGACCAACTTCTGTGTAGCACTGGGGAGACCATCATGAGTGAGACAGGGCCTCTGCCCTCCCAGAGCCTGCAGTCTAGTGAGGAGCCCTAGGCCAGGAGCAGGAGGCAGGGGGACTAAGCCTAAGGCGATAGAAGCACGGGCTCACAGAGGTGGCATCCGACCCAGATGGAGGGCTCAGGAAAGGCTTCTTGGGAAAGTGACATGTGAGCTGAAACTTGGAGGATGCTTGAGTTAGCCTCATAAAGGATGTGTGTGCGTGGAGTGTCTCAGGCGGAGGGAACGGCACGTGCCGAGGCCTGGAGGTTTGGTGTGTGGGTGTATCGGAAGGAAGGAATGTGTTGAAAGAGGAGGAGGTGGGGTGAGGTAAGGCTGAAAGGTAGGCCAGCTCCTGCGGGGCCTCGGAAGCCATTGAGGAACCTGGGTTTTCTCTGGAGGGCGGTGGGGAGCCACTGGAAGGTCTTATGCAGGTTTGAGTGAGCCTTGGGGGGACTCCTATCTCAGGCCTTCATCTTTCCCTCTGCCTTGGCCCCTGAGACCTGGGCCTTGCTATTCATGGCCCATTCCTGGCTGGTCACCCAGGTGTCTGGTGTCCCAGTGGAGGGGGAGCTGGGAAGCACCCAGCCAGCTCCCTGGGAATTCCACCCGCTCCCCTCGCAGGGTCCTCAGCTGCCAACTTCCCTGAAATGAGCTAGGGAGTTAAGTGCAGCTTCCCTAGACTCTGCCTGGAACTGTTGTGGTCAAGTCAATTTCTTATAAATCAAATCACACGTTAAATGCATTAGGGGAAGCAGTTGTTTACAGCCCTAGAAACCTGAAGAACCTCGGGGTAAAGGCAAGAGTTGCTTCATCCTTGTTGGGAGTTGGGTTTTTGGATTCAATCTGACAGTGATGGGCTGTTTCTGGAGGTGGGAATGCTGGGGACAGGGTGAACCAGGACCACCTGCAGGGACAACAGAGCCTGCAGAGCCTCTTCCAACCCCTTGCACCCGATTCCACCCTCCGTTCACTCCATCTACAGCCCCTTCCCCTTTGATCTGTCCTGGGGGTAGGGCTGTGTAATAGACGTTTGAGGCTCCTGAACAACTCTGGCTTTGTCCAGGCTGGGCGGGAAGCCGGGGACTTGTCAGCTGCACTTCCACTGCTGAGGTCTGGGCTGCTGACCTCAGGCGCAGCTGGGCACTTGCTGAGGCCAAGCCCCTGTGTGTGGGCATGGTGGCTGGTTGATTGGCACATAGGGGTGCGGGTTAAAGTCCAGTACCAGGGCTCTGGGCCCCACCCTGGGCTGCTATCCTGGATATTCAGGCCCTCAGACACTGGCATGCTGGGTGGGAGGAAAGCTTTTCCCTGCCAGGCCCCTCTGTTGGAGACAATGACAGACCACTGGTGCCAGTGGGTGGTGGAGGAGGACATCATGTAAAGAGCCCCAGCTTCGGAGTCAGCCAGGCTGGGTTCAATCTGGACTGTGCCAGTTCCCGGCTGTGAGGCCTCAACAAGTTACATCACCTCTCTGAGCTCCACTCCTCTAGGATGGGAGTCAGCGTGAGGGTGACAGGCAGGGTCTGTGTAGTGCTGTCACTGTGTGGTATCACCTCCTCTGGCCACTGGTGCCCACAGTCCTGCAGGAACCTGGCCCTGTCTGCCCCCAGGCTCCCCAGGGAGGAGGGCTGCCAGCTAAGAGGTAGGCCCAGGCCTGAGCCCCACACATCTCCTAGGCACGGGGCTGATAGAAACGAGGGAGCCAGGAGGGCCACGTGTGGAGGGAGTGGGCACTGCCTGCCTGAGCTGGAACGGGCTTGGAAACAAATCCCACCCACTGAAAGGTGGGGCCCATTAGACCAGGGCCAAGCATTCTTTTCTTTCTTCATTGCCCGGCCTCTTAGTGTCTTTCTACCTGTCTGCTTAGGTGTCCCAGAAATGTTGCCCTGGACTGTTTCTGATGGTATTGAGGTGGGGTTGGAGGGCCGCCTAAGGGAAGGGGCCCAGGAACAATGGTGGGCTGTCAAGGGTAGGGTCTGGATGGGCTTCTGAGGCCCCTCACAGCCAGGGATGGGGGGGCTGGCAACAGCAGCCCTCCACTGTGGGATTCAGGCCACCATCTCCATGGCAACAGGTATCCCCAGCCAAGAGATTGGTCTCTTAAAGGCACAGTGCTGGAGCTAGACCACTGCTGCCTGGAGCTGGGGGTGAGGGTGGTGGGGTCCGTGTCTCCACACAGCTCACCCTGCTCCTTCCCTCCACAGTTGTACTTGGGGGGCAGACAGGAACAAGGCACCCTGGAAGGCTGAGCTTGTAGCCTCTGCAACCTCCCCAGGGAACAAGTGGCTTTGCTGGATATGAAGGTGGCTAAGGGCTGACCTGGGGTCCAGCTTGGTTCCACCCTCCTTAGCTCCATGACCTTGACTAGTCTAGGCCCCAGTTTCCTCTTCTGGAAGACTAAAGCCCCAAACAGAAAATATGAAGACCACAAGAGCTGATCTGTTGATGTTACGGATGGGGGAAACTGAGCTTCCCCTAAAGGGGTCAGCGGGTACTAAGGACAGAGCTGAGCTGAAAATAAGTTCTTGGCTGGGTGCGGTGGCTCACGTCTGTAATCCCAGCACTTTGGGAAGCCAAGGCGGGTGGATCACCTGAGGTCAGGAGTTTGAGACCAGCCTGGCCATCGTGGTGAAACCCCAACTCTACTGAAAATACAAAAATTAGTTGGGCATGGTGGTGGGTGCCTGTAATCCCAGCTACTTGGGAGGTTGAGGCAGGAGAATCGCTTGAACCCAGGAGGTGGAGGTTGCAGTGAGCCCAGGTTGTGCCAGTGTGGGCAACGGAGCGAGACTCAGTCTAAAAAAAAAAAAAAAAAAAAAAGAGTTCTTGGCCAATTTGGAATCCTGGGCCCTCAACCTCAGATGGTCCAATGAGCCTTCCTGCACTTCCCTCAGGCACACCCCGGCCCCACTTCACAGTTTGTATTTTATATATCTCCCACACTAATTATTCAATTTTAAAAATTTGATTTATAAAGAAACTCTATATCCCAGTGTAAATGAAAAAAAGCAGTATCACTTGCCATAAATAGAGAGTAACAAAAATAAACACAACAAGCTGTACAATGGTATTAAAGCCTAGCTGGAGACTATTGTCTCCTCAAGCTCTGGGCTTCCTGCCTTCCCTTTCCGTTGATAAGGAAGCTTAGCAAATGTTAGAGAGACGTGAAAGACACAGTAGTACCAAACCAAGACTTGCTCCTGGGTGCAGTTCATAGAATTGAAAGGCCACTGCAAACCAGTCCTCTTCCGGGGTGACTTGATGACTTGATGGTGCTCAGTGCTGTGTTTGGGATGTGACTCAAATCCACTTATTTGTCAGCAGAGTCCCACACTCCTGGAAGCCCTGGCCCAGACGACCTGCTTTAGCTCCCGCAAGGTGTCTCAGATTGTCATGTTGAGTGGGGAATGGAGGGGGTCACAGGTGCCCATGCCCAGGTGCAGCAGAGAGGGGGAGACCGGTCCCAGAGCAGCCCATCAGCCAGATGAGTCCTCCTGCGCCAGCCGTGGGCCTGTCGGGAATGCAGCTGACTGGGCCACTGCCACATCAGGCACATTATCTGCAACAACTCCCACTTTGCAGATGAAGAAACTGAGGCACTACGAGTCAAGTCAGTTGCCTAGAGTCCCACAGTATAGCAACCGGCAAGGCCAGGCCCAGAGTCCAGGGCTCTCAGAGGCCCCAAGGGGGAGTTTAAGATAACACACAGGGCAGGAGGGGAGAGCAGTTTGTACTTCCTGCTGTGACCAGGTCAGAGTTTAGAGCATGAGAGGCCTGCAGGAGTGGGGTGCTGAGAGCAGGACGCATAGCGAGTTGTCTGGGACTTGGCTGCAGCTGGGTAAGATGCACTGCCTTCCTCCAGGACTCAGAGGATTTGGGATGAAGGAGGGAGGGAGAAGGGGTGCCAGGGCCTCGACCTTGCTGAGTGCCCCGTTGGCCCCCTCCCTGCAGCAGTACTTCATCCTCCTCATCATCACGGACGGGGTCATCAGTGACATGGAGGAGACACGGCATGCCGTGGTGCAGGCTTCCAAGCTGCCCATGTCCATCATCATCGTGGGCGTGGGCAATGCGGACTTCGCTGCCATGGAGTTCCTGGATGGGGACAGCCGCACGCTGCGCTCCCACACAGGGGAGGAGGCAGCCCGCGATATTGTGCAGTTCGTTCCCTTTCGAGAGTTCCGCAACGTGAGTGTGGGCCTGGGCTGGGAGGGGGCGGTTACAGGATCCCAGCCACCATAGCTCATAATCAAGCTTGAGAGTCTTGGGGTTGTCTGGCCCAATCCTAGACTTCTCCACTCCATTGACTATGCTCTTCGGAGGGCCTGCCATGTGCCAGGCGCCGTGCCAGGCGCCGTGCCAGGCCTTGCCCTGGTGGTGGCCGTTGTGATAGTGTGAGCACTTGCTTCCACAAACTGATGGAACATGGAGCCGTGGGCATCTAGCCTGAGGCTCTGGGGCAGGGCTTCCTGGAGGACCTGCCCTCTAGTGGGGTCTGATGAGAGGCTGGGGCTATCCATGTGGTGTGAAGTGCAGGAGGAGAGAGGGGTTTCCCTGATCATCACACCCCAGCAAGCCCCCTCATTTTGTAGACGGAAAACAAGGCCTCCCAGTCATCTTAGGTTGACCTCCTCTCCCTAAAGCCCTCTGCCTGGGAGAATGGCGTCCCCAGCCTTGTTCCTGGAAGTGGCTCTGGCTTTATTTGCAGGTGATCCCAGATCTGCCCACAAGGAGGCCGGGGTTGGCCTCCTGATCGCTGCCCTAGCAGCAGGGTCCATGAGGAGTCCCATAGGGGAGCAGTCTCTCCACTGTACTGCTGTACTGTAATGCCACCGCCGTACTGCTGGCTGGGGGCTTAACCCAGCCTCAGCAAGAACTGCCCATGCTGGTTTGCACCCAGTGGCCCTCACCTCTCTGCCCAGCATCCTCTGGGGTTGCCTGCGATGGTTCTACTCCTTCCTCTGGAGCATTCGCTTCCTAAGGACAAACCCTGGGCATCGGTCACCCCTTCATGCACAGGTCGGTGACCGAGCACCTCCATGTGCCTGGCCTGTGGCTGGCTGTTCACTAGTGAACCAGACTGTCAGGCCCATTTATTCCCGCCAAGAAGGTGCTCAGGAGATGTTTGCCAGATGCATAGGTGCTTCCCACAGACGGAGTCATCCTAACCCGTTACTCCCAAGCATCTCAAGTGCTCCAGGTAACACTTACACCTAACCTAAAGGAAGGCACTGCGATCAGGGGGAATTTCAGGCCTGGGCTGAGATGAGGGGTGTCACTTGCAGACAGCCCTGGCCCGCAGCCCTAATTTTGTCCTCAATGGACACCCGCTGTAGCAGCCCTCTGGGCATAGTGCCGCTCACAACTTCCGGTCATTAATCCTTATTCTCTCTCTTCCCCACCCCACCCTCCCCCACCCTGCAGGCAGCAAAGGAGACCTTGGCCAAAGCTGTGCTGGCGGAGCTGCCCCAACAAGTTGTGCAGTATTTCAAGCATAAAAACCTACCCCCTACCAACTCGGAGCCCGCCTGAGCTCCAGTGCCCAGCAGCAGCATGTCAGCTGAGCCTCCTGCCCTCCCCCAGGAACATGCACGCTCACCCTGCTTCCTTGTGGGTGGCCTTTTTTTACCGATCCACGTTTTTATTTTTTACAACCGGACCTCCACCCCCAACTTCCTCCAGCCCAGCTGGGCTTCTTTTGTTGGAGTCAACTGTTGATGCTTCCAGGCCAAACTGGCTTCCTCTCCTCCTCTCCCCACCTTTGCCATTCTTAAGTATTGAATGTACTTTGTATAATTTTAGTGGAATTGTTATTGAGAATAAAATTTTTACAATCATGACTGGCTTTTTCCAAGTAACTAGCTGCAGACTGATGAAAGAAACGTGTCCTTGGTGCATACGTGTCATAGCCTGCACCTAATTAATTCCTGCTGTTTTTTTAATACTGTGACTGTGTTCTATTTGTTATATACTCAGGGTAACAAATGAGTTTCAGACGTCCCTGCGTCAGCTCCTTCCTCAGCAGGGACCTGACGGGCTCACTGATCTGAGAAAGCAAATGGAAAATGAAAATCCACCCCACAAGTCTAATAAGTTGGTGTAGTCACTTCTGCATGGGGACATGCATTCCAGATGATAACCTGTTAAATCACTGCCAGTTAACAGTGATAACCTGTTAAACTGGTACAGAACCTGGCACATTGTACAAACTCAATAAATATTCGTGGATGAATAGAATGAATGTGCAGGCCCATACCAGTTTCTGACATATCCCTACCCCACAACTGGACAGCAGTCCCAGCCACCCATCTGCTCCTCCTTGGGTCTCCCGGGTGTTTGGGTTGGCCACCTAGAGGTCTGTGAAAGCCTCTCTGGCCTCAGGACCCAAAATGGGGCTGCTTCTGACCCTGCTGTTTCTTCCGCATCCCCCTCTCTAGGCTCAGGCCCAGTTTTATGAAACCAGCCAGAGGACCCCTCTCTGAAAGTTCAGCCCCGCTCCCAGGTCCCTCCTTTATTCCACATAACACCTCTTTCTCCTTTATCCACCTGACTCCCGCTTGGACCTCCAGGTAAGCCCCCTGGACACGGGCTTCCGTGTAACCAGTAACAGCTAACCCTCCTATTAAGCACTGTTTCCAGCTCCGTGTTCAGTGTTTTGCAGGCACTTTTTCTGAGACAGGGTCTCACTCTGTCCCACCCAGGCTGGAGTGCGGTGGTGTGATCTCGGCTCACTGCAGCCTCAACCTTGTGGGCTCAAGCAGTCCTCCCACCTCAGCCTCACGAGTAGCTGGAACACAGGCATGCACCACCACGCCCAGCTAATTTTTGTAGACATGGAGTTTCGCCATGTTGCCCAGGCTGCAAGCACTATCTTGGTGAACCCTTCCAATAGCTCCTGACGGTGACCATTTCAGAGATGAGGAGACAAGCAGAGAAGCAAATCAAGTCTACTAGAGGCAGAGCCAGGCCTCATACCTGTCTGGCTACCTCATGGCCCACACTTGCTCCACTGCATTGAATGCCTTCCCTTGGCTCTGGATGGGGTTCTTCTGCTCAAGCTGCTAATGAATTTGTCACTCTGTGCCACTGAAATTGGAAAGTCATTTGTCCCCATCTACTCTTCTGGCCAGTAATTCTTACTAGGGCCTGCTAGGATTGGGCACCGCAGCAGGTAGATTCCCAACTCTTAGTGCCTGGTAAGCTCCAGCCAGACTTTTTCTGGTGGGAGCAAGTAAGGGATACCTTCATCCTAAGCTTCTGGTGCCGCTGCTGATTCTGTGGACACCAAGAGTCAGCTGAAGGATCTGTTAGGGACACTTCTCTCAAGAGGGCCGCAGGACTGCACAGAGCTCTGATTTGCAGACTGTACTTCGGAAAACCACAGTGCACTGGCCCCCAGGCCAGCAACATGGGTGGAATCCCACTCCTCCTTACACCTTCCCGTGGGAGCGGCTTACGAGCTTGGTGAAACTAGGGAGACTGCCGTCCACTGGGCCACGTGAAGGCGAAGCCCTGGCCTTGCAGTGGGGGTCTGTCCCACATGCTCCCACTCTCAGATCACTTCCTCAGGTGTGGTGGCTGCGGTCCCCACATCCAGGCTTCATGTGGGGGCAGATCCAGCCATCTCTGCTCTCTGTCTGCCCCTTCTCTGCCTAACAGTGGGTGGGTAAGTCAAGCAGGCCCTTTACTCCTGGTTGGCTTCAGTTCACAAACTTGTCTAAACTCTTGTCTAAAGAGTTTGTCTAAACTCTTGACAAGGCCAACCAAATCACTTTTTATTTTTTTATTTTTGAGACAGAGTCTCACTCTGTCACCCAGGCTGGAGTGCAGTGGCACAATCTCAGCTCACTGTAGCCTCCGCCTCCTGGGTTCAAGTGATTCTCCTGCCTCAGCCTCCCAAGTAGTTGGGACTACAGGCGCACGCCACCTTGCCTAATTTTTGTATTTTTAGTAGAGATGGAGTTTCACCATGTTGGTCAGGCTGTTCTCGAACTCCTGACCTCAAGTGATCCGCCTGCCTTGGCCTCCCAAAGTTCTAGGATTACAGACATGAGTCACGGCGCCTGGCTCCAAATCACTTTTGTAAAAATCCAAGCTTTGGTGCTGCTACTTGGTTCCTGCACATGGACAGCAGGCTGAAAAGTGAACTTGGAAATCCAGCCAGAAAGACTCCTTTACCCTTGAATCCCCTCCACGGAGGCCTGGGCACTGGCATTTGTTTAGAAGTTTCACTGAAACCACAGAAAGCCAGACTTAAAGGCTCAAATGAAAATTCTGGTTCAAATGAAAATTCTGGTTCTGTCACTTAGCTATGCAACCTCAGACAAGCCATTGAGCTCCTAGGAATTCTGATTTCCTGTAAAATATAGAGAAGGGCTGCTTCACAGGACTTTTTTCCCCCAGAATGAAAGACACTAGAGTCCACAAAAATAATGCACAAATGCCCCTAACACCCTGGCATATACATAGCAAGTTCTCAGTATACACTAAATGAAAGAAACCAATACAAGCAATGATGTACATGACTATTACTAAAATAGTAATGGAAGACCAGCTTGCAGTATAAAGCACAGGTGAATGGCTGTCCCTCAGCGTTTTTCTGCCTCTCCCCTCTGCAAAGCTCTGATGCTGGGGCCATGTTCTGCCATTACCACTGTGAGGCTCCCTCTCTCCCCGAACCGCTGCTCCAGCAGGTAAGGGAGCAAAATGTCAGCCCTTGCCAGTGTCACTAAAGCACAAATGTGTGACTGGTTTCTGTGTTCAACCTGTGACTACAAAAGTGTTGCCAAGATCCTAGCCTCCCACTGAGCAGAACTTGCATTCCATCCTGTGACGCCTAAGTGGGTTGGGCATGCCAGAAAACCAAGAAAATACCCAAGTCCAGATAATCTGCACTGCCATGGAGCTGTTTTTCTGGAGGGGCCTAAGATGACAGCTGAGGCATATACCCACGGCTAGGACAACCGCGCCAAGGAACCGGGTGTGCCTAAGCAATTAACATTTAGCCAAAAGGGAAGCATACAGCAAAAGCTGGTGGTTGGAGCTTTGATGACCAGATCTGACCCTTCACCCATGCCAGTGTTCTAGCTGCAACTGAGGAATGCCAGTGGAATGGATAAACCTGCATAAATCACCAATAATGGAAGCTCTGGCTACGCCACCCAGAAAAAAGGGAGGGCTGATGGTAACAGCACTGAGGGTGGCCACCATTTACTAAACACTGTGTGTCTGATACCACACACCTAGCACCTAATCTAGGTTATCTCTATCTCCCTAGGAAATTGGTAGTGTTATTCCTATTTACCAAGGAGGAAAGTGAGGTCCAGAGAGGTCACACTAACTTTGCCCAAGTGACACAGCTAGTCACAGCTGGCTCCTAACTCATAACCACTATGGTGGAACTAGGCTGAGTTCCCAGGGAAGAGCAGCAGAAACAGTGGGGAAGGGCTTAGGCAAATGAAGCTCCTCTCTTGGGTGGGAAGGAGGAAGCCAGACGGGAAGAACTCAGGAGCTAGAGTGAAAGAAATGAGGATGCCTGGCACTAAGTCCCCCGACTTAGGGCCTCCTGACTCCCAGTCCAGAATGATTCTGAAAAAAGCTGAAGCCCCCCTCCGCCCCACCCCTCTGGATTTGGGGAGCCAGCTCTCAGTCTCTTGCATCCTTAGATTCAGGGAAGATATACACAAGTAGGTAGCCAACCACCTTTTTGGGTCTAGTCGTATCAGTTTCCCTGGTTTTTACAGATGGAAAAATAGACGCTTTGAATATCACACTCATTTTCCACCCAGGTGGGTGACACAAGCTAGATAATCTTCCCCATATAGAGGTGGCAGTAGGATTCCTATTAGCTTTCTCCCTCACATGGCTGGAGAATTGTAAGAATCCTCCCACTCAGGACAAAGTAAGCGAGCTTAAAGAAACCCATGCCAAACTTTGTTTTTGTCCCGTAATTGCCCAGTTATAAAATCCCAATTATTAAGGCAGGAGTACTACACTTTACAGTTTAAAGCAGTGTTTCCTTCCAGCCCTGTTTATTCTATTCTCCTTTGGGTCTGAACTTCAAGGTCTACACTAGATACTTTCCAAGGCTGCTTCCTCTGTTGGTCAGATCAGACGCTGCTTTGTTAGCTGTGGTTTCTACAGAAGCTCTGTTTCAGTTCCAGAGCTCTGTGCTGATGGGGACAATGGAATATGATGCAATGATCACCAGTGATTCTCAGTCTCTCCTGAGACACCAAAAGATAAGTCACAGTCTGAAGAGTCTCACTCAACCTTCTCAACACAATCTAGCTGAGAGACATGGGGAGAGTTGGAAGCACAATATTCAGTAGAGGAAAAACAAGATCTTGTTCTCTGACAGGTTTATTAGCTTTCATGTTAATGTATGTTTTTAAACCCTGCAACCCTTTGTCAACTTCTTTCCACATCAAGAGGCCATGAGGTACAGTAATGGCCTCTTAAGAGTCATGCCACATAAAGATGGTGACTTTGATGTCCTGGCCTGCCTCCTGTAACAATGTGAGGCTGTTTTGGGTACATGCTGTAATAACAACAGGACTATCACAGGAACAATGAAGCAGAGAAGCAGAAAGTGCCTACAGAGTTTTACCTAAACGTCTTGTTTGTTAGGATGGAGCTGATGCGCCCATACCGGCAGGAACAATTAGCACAGAGTAGTTCTGAAAAGGAGGAAGAATTCACAAAGCATCAGTTATGGGTGCAGGGAAGTCGCCATCTGCCAACGGGCACCAGAGTGTCACTGCACTGGAAGGGGAAAAGGAGTGGGCTGGATGAGATCCAGGGGCCTCTCTGCCCACGTTCAAAGTCAGTAGCTGCTCTGCCTGCCGGCATCACAGTGTCAACACATTTTGTGTGTGTCTCACTCAGTCTCACACCCAAGAAAGTAAAAACAATTGACGTAGGAATAAGCGGAATGGATAAAGAATGGTACATGCTTATTCTAAAGCAGGAGAGCCTACAGATTGTCAAAGCTCATGTCTATCTCTGTCCTCGAGGCCTCCATACCATCTCCCTCTCCCTCCTCCAGAATCCAAGGGATGAGCCCGTTTCCCTTTATGAGACAAGCTGGAGCAGTACCTCTAGTTTTTGGCTGCTCATGGCCTCAGAGTTGCGTTTGGAAAGGAAAAAGAGCAGCGGAGGCAGCAAAGAAAAGTACTAGGGCAGCACCTTTAGGTTAGAAATAGATTCCACAGTTAAAAGCACAAGTATAATATGCATTAAACAGAGAAGGGCCTCAATAGAATATAGTCACAATATGCAAGTGTGTCCCACTCATTTACAATATTAGGATTCCAGGAGCTGCCAGAAATAAGTCATCTCATTAACATACCTACCCGCAGTTCTGATGTCTGGCTATTAGTAAACAAGGCCTACATTTGTTTCTCTAAAATTTAGAATCTTAAACGAAATCCTTTATTTCAAAAACAAACATAAAATAATTTCCCAGGCAGAGAAAAGGTTTGAGATGGAAGCATTCTTGTTAGCAGTCCCTTCCTGCATAAATGGGGTTGGAGAGAGAGAAGAGAGGGAATGGCCAAGGGTATGGAAAGCTTTCACAATGCATGCCGAGTGTGAAGTGACACCCCCAGCAGATGGGGTTTATCATCTTTAGTCACACAACATCAAGGACTGGTTAGTTCCAGGGAAGGGCTCCATTTCATTACCTGGGTCAGTTCTCTTCCCCCGCATGCTCCACAATGCAGTAGAACCAAACAACACATTCATCTACAATAGAATGTTTAAATAACACCTGTCCAATAACTGCCCTTACTTCTTTGTGCTGTCGGGAAAAGAAAAAACAGAAAGCAATAAAACCCAAACCCTTTGGCAAGCCAGCCGGTGCCTATTCTCCTGGGGCATTTTTAGTGGAACTTCGGCTGGGCCTTGCCCTCCTCCCAATATCAGTGAGGAAAGTGGCAGCGGGACAGGTTTGGTCATCTGCACTGGAGTAGATAGAGGAACCAAACACGATTCGGGCCACAGGTGGATTCTGGCACATTTTTAGATTGGATTGGTTAAAAATGTCATGTTGCGCACGGGATGCAGGCAAAGGAGTTTTTTTTTTGAGGGACATAATGCCTATAGGCAGCATGAACGGTCCGATCTACCCTTGGGGAGGAGCTCCCTGTGTAGGGACGGAGAAACTAGGGGGCCTCGAGGAAGGTGTTGGTTCGGAAGATGGAGGAGACAATCTTTCCGGTGGCATTGATGGTGCCTTCGCTGTCTGAGCTGGACTCGGAGTCGCTGCTCCCAGAGTAGGCACCCAGGCCTGGGAGGATGCCGATACAGACTGCAGCAGAGGGGCAGTGGATGGAGGGGCCACTCAGGGAGGTGTTTCCGAGAGACTTGCAGGATGAGGGCTCTGCAATAAAAGGGGAAAGACTGTCACTTCATCACCCTTTTCCAAAGCTGGGGACTGACTTACCATGTGCCAGGCACTGTACCAAGGGATTTTCCCGAAGAGGAGCCTTAGAACAACGCTATGCAGCCAATACTATCATCACCCTCGTTTTAGAGATGGGGAAACTGAAGGAGGAAGGGAGGCTCCAGGAGGTGAAAGGACTTCTGAAAGTAAAGGGGCAGAGCTGAGACTTGAATCAAGGTCTTTTTAACCCCAGAGCCTGACTACACTCTCTTGTTCCCCATCAAATCCGGGTTAGAGAACAAGCTACTCTGGAGTGTAGCCTAGAGTGCTTTGATTTCCCTGTGCTCACACAGCCGTGAGAATCTGAAAACAGATTAAGAGAGACACTGTGAGCAATATTAACAATTCCATTAAGTTCTCAGCATATTACACCATTTCTTATTTACTGACCAATAAGCCAGCTAGCACAGATACAATCTTAAGGCCAAACATCAGCTACAAAATAACATTCTTTTCTTTTTAAACATTTTAAAAAATCGGGTAGCCCCCTGGACTAGAATAGGCTCAGAAGGACTCACCAGAATAACGTTCTTTATTAAGAAGGGCCGCTTTTCCCAGGTGGGAGAGAGGAGCAATTCGGAAACCAATTTAACACAACCTTTGCTTTCCAGTTGTGTTCTTTTACAAATGAGAAAACTGAAGCCTGTCAGGTAACATTTTAAGGCCATGCAGAATGTCACCTAGGAGCTGGGACTCTTTTTCTTACAGGAAACCCACAGTTACTCTGCCACCTCAATGACAAAGACCTCAATCTAGACAATGCAGGGCTTGGCTGGGCATGGTGGCTTATGCCTATAATCCTGGCACTTTGGGAGGCTGAGATAGGAGGACCACTTGAGGTCAGGAGTTTAAGACCAGCCTGGGAAACATAGTGAGGCCCTATCTCTACTAAAAAATGTTTTGAAAAATTAGACAGCGCCAAGTGAGGTGGCTCATGCCTGTAATCCCACACTTTGGGAGGCCAAGGTGGGTGGATCACTTGAGGTCAGGAGTTCACTTGCCAACATAGTGAAATCCCATCTCTACTAAAAGTACAAAAAATTAGCTGGATGTGGTGACGCATGCCTGTAATCCCAGTTACTAGGGAGACTGAGGGAGGAGAATAGCTTGAATCCAGGAGGAGGCAGTGGTTGCAGTGAGTTGAGATCGCGCTACTGCACTCCAGCCTGGGCAACAGAGCAAGACTCTGCCTCAAAAAAAAAAAACAACTAGTCGGGTATAGTGGTGTGTGCCTGTGGTCCCAGCTACTTGTGAGGCTAATGTGAGGATTGCCTGAGCCCAGGAGTTCAAGGTTACAGTGAGCTATGATGGCACCACTGTACTCCAGCCTGGGCAACAGAGCAAGACCCTGTCTCAAAAAACAAACAAACAAACAAACAAAACAAAGAAAGAAAGAAGAAGGAGGAAGAAAAGAAAATGCAGAACTTGAAGACGAAAGGAAAAGTTAAGAACCCTACTCCAGCTCTTCCATTCTTCCCTGAAATGTTTCCGGCCTTATTTAGTCACTACAACTTGATGTATAGGCATTATCCCCATTTTACTGATGAGGAAAGTCAAATGACTTGGCAAGGTTGTAGGTTGCTTAGGGCAGAAAATATGAAACTAAACGTGAATCAAAAGAGAACATACTAAAATGATAACCCGAGCTCACTGCAGAGTAAGGGTTGGAGTTCATACTTTGTTGCCACAGGCTGACAAGCATACTACCTTCTAGGGTTTTGCCTTAGATGCACTAACACCTCATTTACCCAGACACCTCAAGTAAATGTGAAAAGAATACACAGTTCCAAGTATAGGAAACCAGGAGTAAGCAAACAATACCACTGAGCAGTTATAAGAGATATCAAATGGCCCGCACACAAAGTTCAGATGATCAATATATTTGCTTGTTTGTGCAAGAAGCTCTAAGAAGGGAAAAGGAAGTTGCCAAAGATAAGCAATGTTAAAACACGGAGATGGAGAAAAGTAAAATGAAAGCCGACAATGGCTACAGAGATAGAGCAAGGCTACAAAAAAAAGGCAGGAGCAAATACTTGTACTATCATAAAAGCAAATTTCCTTAAGATACTAAGAGTTCTTCCAAATCTGTTAAAAAAAACAACCAACAACCAAATAGAAAAGTGAATGGAAAACATGAGCAACTCAAAGAAAAAGAAACAGATGAATTTTAAACATAACGGGATAAACAATATATTAGGAGGGAACACGATAGGAACAGCAAACTTCATTTGCTGTTCAGGGAGTACAGAGAAATTTGGGAAAGTTCTTCGAACTTAAATGATGTTCATAAGAGAACATTCACTGCAGCACTGCTTATAGTAGCAAAAGAGTACTGACAACCAAAATGTCCATTAATAGATGACTAGTTAAGTAATGGACTACTATTCAACCATGAAGAAGAAATAAAGTAGCTGAGCATAATGGCTCATGCCTGTAATCCCAGCACTTTGGGAGGCCAAGGCAGGAGGATCATTTGAGCCCAGGAGTTTGAGAACAGCCTGGACAACACAGGGAGACTCTGTCTCTACAAAAAATTTAAAAAATTAGCCGGGTGTGGTGGTGCACACTTGTAGTCCCAGCTACTCAGGAGGCTGAGGTAGGTAGGAGGACCACTTGAACTGGGGAAGCTGAGGCTGCAGTGAGCCGTGATCGCACCACAGAACTCCAAACTGGGTGACAGAGCGAGAACCTATCTCCAAAAAAAAAAAAAAAAAAAAAAAAAGAAGAAGAAGAAGAAGAAGAAAGCATCTCTGTGTGTACTGTTATTGAATGATCCCCAAGATATTGTGCTAAATGAAAAAGGCAAGGAGCAGGACAGTGTGTGAAAGTTACAATCTGGGGCAAAGTGGCCATGCCCATGTAGATGCATGTCAGTGTCTGAGAACAATAAATAAAAACTGGTAGCAGAGGCTGCTCAGGGGAAAGGAAATGAGTGGCTGGAAAATGGGGGAGACTTACTTTTTACTCCACATTCTTTTGTCCCTTTTGAATTTTTCCTTTTCTTTCTTTTTTTTTTTTTTAGAACATAAGGCTCACTATGCTGCCCAGGTTAAACTCCTGGGCTCAAGTGATGTTCCCACCTCAGCCTCCCAGAGGGCTGGGATTACAGGCATGAGCCACCTAGCTTGGCCTAAATGTTTTATTATGTGCATATATTACCAATTCAGACAGTTTCTTAAAATGCAGCTGTGCTTGGGTAGACAATTTTTTAAAAAAGCAAATACAAAAATTCAAAGAACATCCTGAGCCCTTAAACTAGGGAGGAATAGTCCCATTTATCTCTGTAACCCCAAGAGCATCCCAGTATTAAAGCTAAGAAGGCTGTAGAAGATGAGAGGGGTTGCTTGTGTGTATTCTCCACTAACTGTAAGCCCCTTGAAGGCAAGCATTCTTTTATCACCATTCCAGCCCCAGGACATAGAGCACAGGGCCTGGCTCAGAGCAGGCTTGCATTCACAAGGGTTAGAAATCAGAATGCAGGAAAATGTGTCAGACAGTTTACAGTTTCATTGCAAATGGCTAATTTTGGGGGAAGGGGTATAAAAATGTGATGCTCTTTTAACATTTGGAACATAACATCAAACTATACCATTCATGACTTAAAAATACATTGTAGTACTTATGTATACCAGATAGAATGATACTTTCAGCATTCTGTTAGAAAAATTTGGTTGTTTAAAAAAAACAAACCAGCCAGGCGTGGTGGCTCACACCTGTAATCCCAACACTTTGGGAGACTGGGGCGGGTGGACCACCTGAAGTCAGGGGTTCGAGACCAGCCTGGCCAACACAGGGAAACCTTGTCTCTACTAAAAATACAAAAATTAGCCGGGCGTGGTGGCACACGCCTGTAATCCCAGCTACTTGGGTGGCTGAGGCAGAAGAATCGCTTGAGCCTGGGAGGTGAAGGTTGCTGTGAGCCGGGATCGCGCCACCCCACTCCGGCCTGGGTGACAGAGCTAGACTGTCTCAAAATAAAAAAACAAACCAAGAAAGAAAAAAAACCTTAAAAGGATATATAGATCAGTTACCTAGAAAACTAATTTACGTGAAATTGTTGAATGAGGTATTTCATTTTATCAAGTACAGACACCCCTGCTTAATGATGGGAATATGACCTAAGAAATGCATCATTAGACAATTTCATTGTTGTGAACATCATAGAATACTTATACAACCTAGATGGTATAGCCTACTACACATGTAGGCCACACGGTATATAGCCTATTGCTCCTAGGCTACAAACCTGTACAGCATGTTACTGTATGAATACTGTAGGCAGCTGTAATACAATGGTCAGTATTTGTGTATCTAAACATAGCTAAGCATAGAAAAAGGCACAGTAAAAATACGATATTATGATCTTATGGGACCACCATCGTATACGCACCCATCATTGACCAAAATGTCATTATGTGGCACATGACCATATTTCAAGGGCGAATGGAATTTAAAGTTCTATTTTACATAGAAAAGAAGGATGAAAGTCAGAGTGCCTGTGGGGGTAGACAACTGGCCTAACGGAAGAATGGAAGTTAGCTACAGAAATATAATCAAGGAATCTGGACCACTGTGGCATCAGAAGAGTTTAAGTGAAGAGACCAAATACCCCAATTATCTAGGAGGTTTCAAGAAAGAAAAGAGATTGCAAATCTGACAAATTTCATTCCAAAAGCAGTTAACTGTCCAAAGAGAACAAAATGGTGCCCTCTGATCTCACCCATTTGGTGAAGTTTCCTGCCAACTTCTGCATTTGCAGGACCACATTGTCATACCAAATTAACACAGAAAATTACTAATAGAGAATGTTCTTAGTATTCAGACAGATGCGTGACTTGGGAGTAGATGGGGCCAACTTGTGCATTCACTGGCTCTGCTCAGTGCTTAAGTTCAAAGTCTTCGCTGGGGGAAGCCTGAATTTCTATCAGAGTCATAGGGGCCCAAGGAGGAAATCCTCCCACTGCTAAGGACAGGGCTGAAGCAAGCTTCAGGGAGCATTCTTCTTGTGGAGCCTTAATTCCTAGCAAAGGAGGACACTTCCTGCCTAGTTCCTGTTGCAAGAATGCAGGAGTAGGAAGAAGGGATTTAGAATGACAAAAAGATGGCTCTGAAACACAGCTGTCTGCCTGAGATAGTTCAAAAAATCCACACAAGTTTTCCTTTCCACTGATTCATTTGTATAGTTCCTACCAGGAAATAAGTACCATATAAAGAGCGACTAGCTTACTTGTAGAAATACATTTAAGATTCCTATGCCAAGAGCATTTAACCCCAGCTACTCAGGAGGCTCACGTGGGAGGATTACCTGAGCCTGGGAGTTTGTGGTTGTAGTGTGCCATGACTGCACCTGTGAATAGTCACTGCACTACAGCCTAAGCAACAAAGTGAGATCCTATCTCTAAAAAAAAATTAATTAAAAGAAAAATATTCCTATGAAGCTTTATGTGTGTGTGTGTATACACATATACAGTATACATTTATCCTATTTAAGCAAATTTCCTATTTATTAAAAAGATGTCAGTGAAAAATTCCAAAATTGCTGATGGGAGTATAAATTGGGATAACTTATTTGAAGGGCAATTTGGCAATATTTACCTAAATTACAAATGTATATCCTCTCTGACCTATCAAGTCTACTTCAAAGTATTTAACCTGATAGATCTGTGCATGTGAAGAATTATGCATGTGCAGGATTATTACTGAAACACCAGAACAGGGAAAGAATGGAAACAATCTAAGTGTTCATCAATTAAAAAGTGGGATAAATGATATACCCATGCAATATACAATACTACACAGCCTTAAAAAGGAATGAGGAAGTGCTCTATGTCCAATTATGCAATGATTCCCAAGGTATGATAACTGCTGAATTAAGCAATGAACAGAGTAGGTTAGATTAAAATACTACTAACAGTGAAAGTATGAAAACAGTATATAATGTATTCTTGCCGAAAAAACCAACTTGATCAAGCTTCCAGATCAAATTACCATTTTACAGGAAACACAAGGTAGCAGGAAACAGCATGGGGATGCAATCAGTAAAATCTAGAGCCACAAAAATGCTAAAGAACAAAGACCCAGTTTCTCCACAAATAAAATACAAAGAAAACAAAATATAAATTTAGAAAGGAAGAACTTACAGATTAAATTCAAATTAAAGGGTATATTAGCCTACTGCTAAGATGGCAATATTGCCAAATTAATCTACAGATTCCAACAATTCCTGTATCAAAATCGTAGCTGCCTTTTCTGCAGAAACTGACAAGCTGATCCCAAAATTCATATGGAAATTCGAGACTCCAAATAGCCAAAACAATCTTGAAAAAGAGGAGCCAAGTTGGAAGACTCACACTTCCCAATTTTAAAACTTACTCCAAAGCTATAGTGATCAAGACTGTGTGCTAATGGCATACAGATAGACATATATAGCTCAGTGGAAGAAGAGAGTCCAGAAATAAACCCACACATTTATGGTCAACTGATTTTTTAAAAATATAAACCACTAAGTCGTATCCTTTTAAAGGGTGAATTTTATGGTATGTGAATTATACCTCAATACTTTTTTTAAAAAAGCCATAGTAGCCAAATATAATGTCTGGTCCTTGCTAAGATCATAATTTTTTTTTTTTTTTTTTTTTGAGACGGAGTCTCCCTCTGTCGCCCAGGCTGGAGTGCAGTGGCGCGATCTCTGCTCACTGCAAGCTCCACCTCCTGGGTTCATGCCATTCTCCTGCCTCAGCCTCCCGAGTAGCTGGGACTACAGGCGTCCGCCACCACACCCAGCTAATTTTTTGTATTTTTAGTGGAGACGGGGGTTTCACCGTGTTAGCCAGGATGGTCTTGATCTCCTGACCTCGTAATTCACCCGCCTCGGCCTCCCAAAGTGCTGGGATTACAGGTGGGAGCCACCGCGCCTGCCCAAGATCATAATTTTTAAAAAGAAAAAAACTTTTTTGAGACAACTGGAGAAAATACTAACTTAATATTCGATAATATTTGATAATTACTGTGATTATTATTATTATTATTTTTGAGACGGAGTCTCGCTCTTGTTGCCCAGGCTGGAGAGCAATGGTGCAATCTCGGCTCACCGCAACCTCTGCCTCCCAGGTTCAAACGATTCTTCCGCCTCAGCCTCCTGAGGAGCTGGGATTACAGGCATAGCCAGCAGCCCGACTAATTTTGTATTTTTAGTAGAGACAGGGTTTCTCCATGTTGGTCAGGCTGGTCGCAAACTCCCAACCTCAGGTGATCTGCCCGCCTCAGCCTCCCAAAGTGTTGGGATTATAGGCATGAGCCACTGCGCCTGGCCTGTGATTATTAATATAATGGTATTGTAATTGTTAAAACAAAGAAACAAAATAAGAACTTGTATTTGCTAGAGACGTATATTAAGAATTATGAATGAAATGATATAATGTCTGGAATTGTCACAAAATATTACAGTTGAGAGATATAAATGAAATAAAATTGGCTATGTGTTAAAAACTGCTGACTGGGTGTGGTGGCTCACACCTGTAATCCCAGCACTTTGGGAGGCCGAGGCAGGTGGATCACTTGAGGCTAGGAGTTCAAGACCAGCCTGGCCAACATGGCAAAACCCCGTCTCTACTAAAAATACAAAAATTAGCTGGGCGTGGTGGCACATGCCTGTAGTCCTAGCTACCTGGGTGGTTGAGGCATGAAAATTGCTTAAACCAGGAAGGCAGAGGCTGCAATGAGCCAAGATAACCCCACTACACTCTATCTTGGGTGACAGAGCAAGACCCTGTCTCAAAAAAAAAAAAAAAAAAAAATTGTTGACGGTCTTTCCTGTAGGAGATACCTTACAAAGAAAAAAAAAATCAGTGAAGCTTGGTAATGGGGGTTTATTATACTTATCCCAACTTCTGAATATTGCTTAAATTATCCATAATAAAGCATTTAAAAGATACATATTTACAATTGCTTGCACATGCATAGAATAGCTCTTGATGGCTACATAAGAAATGTGGCTGGGCTTGGTGGCTCACTCCTGTAATCCCAGCACTTTGGGAGGCCGAGGCAGGCAGATCACTTGAGGTCAGGAGTGCAAGACCAGCCTGGCCAACATGATGAAATCCTGTCTCTACTAAAAATACAAAAATTAGCCAGGTGTGGTGGCGCACACCTGTAATCCCAAATACTCGGGAGGGTGAGGCAGGAGAATTACTTGAGCCCAGGAGGCGGAGGTTGCAGTGAGCTGAGATTGAGCCACTGCACTCCAGCCTGGGCGACAGAGTGAGACTCCATCTCAAAAAAAAGAAAAAAAAAAGTATAATTCTGTTTCCCTCTAAGGAGAACTAGATGGAAGAGGATACGGGTAAAAGGCAGGCTCTTTTTTTTCCCCCAGACTCTTCTTTTTGAAAGTAGGTTCTAGAGCAAAAGGGTAACAGCAACAGACCACCACCACTGGTGCTTAGTAGATGCATATTAAAAAGCATCATCTTTTTTTGAGAGAAATTAATGTAAGCCCTGTTGATCGATGGAATTTAGTTCAGAGTCTCAATCCCACATGGAGTTAGAATAAAACTGAAAACACACTCGAATTTCTCATCCCTAATCCAGCCCCAGTAACATTCACCTTCACTTACAAGTTCTTGCCTCTTAATACAGAGGCACATTTCATCACATAAAGGTAAAAACCAAAAAAGTATACTCCTTGAGATTGTATTAAGCTTCTAGGCTCAATCCAGTACAACAATGAGCAGGAGCCAGGTATTTACCTCCCACTGGTAGCAAACCAGGTGAAATCAAGAAACCTGACATATAGGGGAAACAGAAAAACACCTTTTGTGAGCAGAGGTGGTATGACCAGGGCCTGGTAAGCACTCCTGGGAGAGTACTATTTTCATTGATCAGTTTCACTGGTTTCTAATGTAATAACTTTTGCAGGTATAAAATCCTGCCTGGTATAAACTCTTGCCTGGTATAAAATCCTGCCTGGCATAAAAAAGTTGGGTAAATTAAGCGTAGGTAGGCTTGCTTGAAGACAGAAATGCATTCATTTGCAGAAGCAATGCATTACAGCCCTTTACTGTGGTTCATGTGTATTCTGAGTACAAGGAAGTAATGAAGGCTGCCACCCACCTTGATTCTTGTCATCTGGCTCAGGGTCCGGTTTCAGTCTTTTCACACTGTTGCCACTCTCTGAGCTGTAACAAAACACATGGTGACTTGAGCCATGTCCAATCCTGCGGATCAAAGCTTAGGGAATCAGGAGCTCCAATAACTATTTATATGGGTCTTAGGCAGTCTCAAGAGGCTGGGATGATAAAAATGAATGAAAAGTATTCATTTCAGATTCTTAATCTCCTTCCAATTGCATCATTAGTCATAAAGACAATTTAAACTCCTGACAAATCCAGGAAATAAAGCACTGTATCAAGCATCACTTCAACTTCAGATTCTTGGCCGTCTTTATCACTCAAATTGGTTAGAACCACAGATGGATTTCAAGAATATTTAGACATGTTCATAAATGACAAACATTTAGTAATTACAGATTGAACAAAACATCTTTAGTGACATGCTAGAGATTCTGAGAGTCACCCAGAAGATTTTCACTAAAAGAATGTATAAGGAATGTATTTCAATGAAGAAAGAAATGATCCCAGAAGGAAGGGATCCCAGAAGGAAGGGGTGGTGAACAAATAAACTGGCAAATACAAATATAAATCTAAACAAATACTGTATCAAAAAATAATGTCTAGTTTGTGGTATTCAACAGACCATACTGAAGTCACCTCTAAGACTGGGGACATTACTGTGTGTATGTACTAGTTGGTATTTTCTTGCAGGGAGTGCACAGCAGGTTCCATTTAAGACTTATGTGGGAGGCCCGGGTGCGGTGGCTCACGCCTGTAATCCCAGCACTTTGGGAGGCCAAGACAGACGGATCACCTGAGGTCAGGTGTTTGACACCAGCCTGGCCAACATGGTGAAACCCTGTCTCTACAAAAAATACAAAATTAGCCAGGCAAGGTGGTGCATGCCTGTAATCCCAGCTAGTTGGGAGGCTGAGGCAGGAGAATCGCTTGAACCCGGGAGGCACAGGAGCCAAGATCGCGCCATTGCACTCCAGCCTGGGCAACAAGAGTGAAACTCCAGCTCAAAAAAAAAAAAAAAAAAGAAAAAGAAAGAAAAGAAAAAGAAAAAAGAATCAGAGTATACAAAACCACAATGCAATTAAGTTGGAAATCAATGACAAAAGAGAAACATATTTTGCAGCCTCTAAGACACTGTTATATATACATATATATATATCATCATAAGGTGTTAAAACGTGTGTGGCGAGGGGGAAGGCTTATCTTCCCCCTCACTGAAATATGGTTGTTACCTCAATATGGAGATTTAAAAAATACATTTCTAAATAATTCCTGAGTCAAAGAAGAAATCATAATGGATATTTTAAAATACTTAGAAGGAAATATAAAACTTATATACAATGAAAGTTAAGGAAAATTTATAGCTTCAGATGCTTATAACTAAAAAGGCTGCACATTCATGAACTAGGTATCTGACAGTTTTTTCTAACAATAAATAAAAGAATAAACTAGAAGAGAGTAAAGAATATTCCTTTGAAGAAGGTAAGAAATTGCTGCTTGTTTTGTTCTTATGCTTCATGACATATACATGCCAATGGCTTCCAGACCTTCACCAGGCAGCAGAATCACTCATGGAACTTTGAAAACTACGACTCCCAGACTTCACTTCAAACTTACTGAACCAGAATTAGTGCGAGGCCTGCGAATACAAATTATTAACAAACTTCCAGGTGATTCCAATAAACTCAGGGTCGGACAGATTAGGAACTCCTGCCCCAGGAGACTACCTTACTACACAAAGAAACATTAAATGATGTTGTTTCAAAACCCAAAAGGGGTTATATGCAGGTCACCAAATACGCTACTACAGAGCCTTTTCTAAAGGTGATCTAAGAACTAAGGGAAACAGTTACAACACCCATTCTGTGACCACCAAGAGCAGTCTCAAGGGATAACAAATTGATCACCTGGAGAGCCCTCCCTTGGCATATTCCAGTAAAACTGACCCAGGTCCAAATCCTGTGAGTCCCTAGTCTTGCAGGAAAGCTTATGTGAGAACTTGAAAGGAATAATTCATGGTTTGGGTAGCGAGCCCTTCTCAGGATAACTCCTCCCCTCTGTTGCTATACCAGCATGACATTTTTACATGTAGGCAGTGTTCCTAAGAACATCTGCAGCAGATGGGTGGTGTGCCAAACCACAAGACTGCATCAATACACTCCCTTCAAAACATATGGCTGGTTGCCAATATATCATATTGATTTTCCTAATAGACTGCACTTAAACTTATCATTTCGCCAACAGTCTGTTGGGTCAGATCGAAATTACCAGATTCAATCACTCTGATGACATTTCAGGATTTGGAAAGGGAGGAGCAAACATAGCAAAGAACTTATCATAGCCTTGAGACAGTGCTATCACTTCCACATCAATCTAAACCTAGCCACAGCCAGGTCTGTAACCCTGCCAGGGCTGCCATGTTCTTTCAGGACAGGATGCCTTTGCAGCAGCTATTCCCTCTGCTTAGACTGTTCTCTCACTTGTTGCTTGTCAAAGCCCTAGTTGTCCTACCTAATCAGCATCTTTCCAATGGTTTCCCCCAACCTCCCCAACATGAAGATGCACACAACACCCTCCCAGCAGCATTGTATGCTCCTTCTCCTTGCTCTCAGTACACCCTACACAGATCCTTTCACAAGACTCACTACCTCATTTTTCTAGACAGAAGCCCAAATAATGAACTCTAGCTCTCTATTTCTCTATGATCTTGCACAAAGAAGGGTCTCAAACTCTCAAACTCTTGGTCTTCTCATCTACAAAACAGGGATTATAATTGTACTTCATAGGGCTGTTGAAGAACACATGAGATTATGCACAGGAAGCACTTAACACAATGCCTGGTGTGGCAGATCCCCACTGAAGAGTAGCTATTATTTATATTTGTTGAATAAGTGATCAGAGAGACGAGGGTCAAAGCCTATACAAGGCCCCAAATCTGGAAAGGGAGAGATACGTGAGCACACCAAGGGAACTTCACCAGGACTCACGCGAGGCAAGCGTTGGCTCTGGCTTCCATTACAAGTGGTGTTTCAGAGTACACGGTCAGAGAGAAATCTGAGTTGTGTGAGTGCTGACTAACCTCTTATGCTTCACAGCTCCTGCCAACAGCTTCGCCTGGGAGAACTTGTTCTTGGTTTCTATAGGCTTCACAGTCAGTTTCTTTTCCACTTCCTTCTTGTTCTCTTGAGAAATTCCAACCTTCTTGAGGTTATTGTGAGTTACCAGTTAAGGGTCAAACTAAGCAAAAGGGAAGACAACAAATATAACCCACTAGCCCTTCGGCTGTGCTATGTAATGTCTGGCCTACTTATTTAAATAAATGCCCCACCCTTCTTTATTCTGCCAGTCAAATCCAGCCAATTCAAAGATAAATGAAAGAGACCATGGAGGAAGACAGCATATAAAGCCCAAAATAATACAGATAAGCAACCTTTTCCTCTGATTCTCAATGAAAATCTGAGCATAGCCACAAAACCCACTATTACCAAGGACATGGCCAATATCATGCTTGATGAGGAAAACAGATCTTAAGGAATATAAAGAAAACAGAAAAAAAATGTGACTTCCCTGAAAACATGCTTCCCCCTTCAAGGGTTAAATCAAATTTTGCAGAATGTTGTTCTGACTATCAGTGGCAATTAATCTTAAACATCACAAAGACTAACTCCTGCTCCACTGGTGCAAGGAAACATCAGAATCACCCCAAGGCTCATTAAACATGTCAAGTCCCTCCCTGCCCCAAACCTACTGAATGAGACCTCTAGAGGCCTGGGAGTTTGTTTTAAACACTCTCTGAAGGTGATTTTACACTTGATCTTAGCCAAAAGGCCAAGAAACAATCAAAGGTGATTTTAATGAGAAATCCTGTGCATATATACAAGAACTGAAAAGCTATTTTTAAAAGCATGACCAGTTCGCTTGTAACATCAGTTTTTCGTTCTTGATGCCAATCTCTGGCTCTCAACTTTTTACTCTTTTGAAGTGAAGAAAGGCCCCATATTTTTGTCGGGGAGGTCACTTTCACTTGTTCCCTCCACCAGCCCTCCCTCCTCTCCCTCCACTTCTCCCTCCGTTTTATGCTGTCTCTTGAAACGTCTTAGACAACAGATAAGTATTCTGACACAGTGCAAGTCCTTATTTAAGATGCACTAGTGCCTGGAACAATAGTGACATCTAGTGCCCAGGAAATCTAAGAAGCATGAATTATCAGCCCAAAGAGGTGGGTGGAAGTAGAGGATGTATGGTTAAGGTTATTTGTCTATGCGTCTTTGAACAATGGAGAAAATCCTAAGATTTTCCAGAAATCCTAAGGTTCTAATTCTAATCACTCTCCAGGCAACTAACTCTGTTCTTATGGGCACAAGTTACCTTAAATATTTGCAGTATGCAATGGAAATTAGATATAATGCTTAGTACTATTATGAGTTTAATGAATTTAATGTTTTTAGGGTCATCATGGAAATAATGTTAATACTCATTTTTATTTACAAAAAAATAGATTGGCCAGGCACAGTGGCTCATGCCTGTAATCCTAGCACCTTGGGAGGCCGAGGTGGGCAGATCAACTGAGGTCGGGAGTTCAAGACCAGCCTGACCAACATGGAGAAACCCTGTCTCTACTAAAAAGACAAAAAATTAGCTGGGTGTGGTGGCACATTCCTGTAATCCCAGCTACTCGGGAGGCTGAGCCAGGAGAATCGCTTGAACCCAGGAGGGAGAGGTTGTGGTGAGCTGAGATCGTGCCACCGCACTCCAGCCTGGGTAACAAGAGCGAAACTGTCTCAAAAAAAAAAAAAAAAAAGATTTCATCTTTCTAGGAGAGAATGCCAAAAAAAAATTAGCATGTTGTGATTTTTTTATCTGCAACTCCATCATTAGGAGACAGAAGTTCTCAAAACTCTCAATATTAAATATTAAAAAATAAAACAAAAATGGAAAAAAACCACAACAAAAGCATGTATATATTTATACATTATTTATACCACAACATAGACAAAACCCAACATTTAACTTTTTATTCTTTTGAAATGAAGAAAAGTCCTAACCTTTTAGGGGTAGGGGGTGTTAATAATCTTATTTTTGATCCGCAAAGTACAAGCAATTTTTCCTTCTTAAGCCCCTCTTCTCCCAAAATGCTTTAAAAACACAAACACACCTCAAAAATCTCAAGAAATTCATTAGATCAGCATTCTCTTAAAATTGCACCGTTTTTTAACATACACAATACTGCTAAATACTGGTTTAACCTGAGACGAAACAAGAGTTCTGTTATTTACATGGTTTAAACCACAGCTTATTTGTATTCAGAAGTATCCTATTATACAACATATCATATAGTAATCAAGCAAAGCCAAGAAACAGTTCCTAACTTAGAGCTTCAATAAACAAATGTCTAATCCTTCAATTCCTATCTCAACATGTCTCTGGCTACTTGCATGCTTGGGATTAGTATATTAGATGTCAGTGAGTTGGAAGGCCTGCTTTTCTTCAGTTTTTCTAGACAGAACTTTCCAAGTTTCCAGTTAAAGCCCTTATCCCTGGAGCCTCATTGTACTGCAATGTTACCAGGACACAAAGGTTTCTTTTGTCTCACTGCTGCCCTGTTCATTCTTTCCTTTTAATTGAAAACCAAAGGGCATCTCACACTCAACAGCACTTCTCCCCAGATGCTGCTCTGGGGGACACCATATGTCTTATTTGCTAGTCTACCAATATAAAACAAAATATCATTCAAGTGAGAAGTGTAATGAATGTATTTCCTTAGAGGAAAAAGCTTGGTGTCTGAAACAACACAATATGGGTATCTGCCTATCTCTACAAATGAACACA